>NC_084473.1:8181500-8537000 GCF_027409185.1 Cynocephalus volans | reverse complement strand
TAGACTTTTTTTGGCCCAGGGGCATATTGAAAAAAATTACTGAGACACTCAGGATGCCACGAGGAAAGAAAATTTAAGAATGAGGTCGTACTGTCTTCCACTGTCACACACTGAATTTTAACCTGGGCATTACAAAGCAAAGCAAAGAATGGTATCATCTTCTCTTCTGTTGGTGTCATTGGTCCTGCTATTTATTTCACACTGCTTAAATTCCAGAAGAATCTATTTATGAAAGAGCTTCAAATGACAGTAGGTTTTGTTACAGCAGCAAAACCCTAAATTTCTCCTGAAATGATCTAATCCTCAGAGCTCTTGAGGAGTGGAGTGCTGATGGCATGAATGGACACAGGCGGTTTATCTGTCCAAAATGTCAGCCCTACTGCCTGTCATTCTGCCATTGTAACCCCATTCCTCTGGGTTCTGCAGACAGTAGGGTCTTCTAGAAGCCCCCTTTGGAATGCAGGTGTTTCTTGAGAGCCATGAGTCTTGGTAAACCTTAGTCGTTACTAGAATCAGTTTGGAGAAAGAGGATGCGGTTTACCTGACACTGGAGCTAGATGCCAGAAGGGAAACAGAAATGGGAAGATGCGTATGCTGCTTATGGAGCAGTTCTACCTACGACTCACTGGCTTTGTCATAGGGAAATAAATAGCCACATGTGAGTATCATGGCATTGAAAGAACCACAAGCAAGTGTTTGAAGAGGAAAAACAATCACCAGACTGTCTCATGGAGAGCTCTGATTCTTTAGCTAATTCACGTTTTACAAAAATAACCCTTTACAGTTTTTGGTAGACTTGTCTAATTGGTAAAAACAATCTATTCCGTTCTCTTAGTGTTTTTCCTTTCTTGAAGCTTTCTTTTTTTTAACCTGATCTCCTTTGGTTCTCGCCACAACCCTTGGGAGGTAGGTGGTCAGGGACGTTTTTCCAGATTTTCATAGATGAGGAACCAGAGCCCAACAGCAGTGAGCTGACGAGCTAGTTAAGGAGAAAGACAGCGTGAGACTCCAGACTTTGGGCTCTCAGTCAGGCGCTCTTTCTGGGCCACACCTTTAGGGGCACAGGATGATTTTACAATGAGTGTGGTTGCAAACATGAAAGATGAACAAACACTGATTCCTAGTGCTGAAGAAGCAGGAGGCGGCCACTCCGTGCCCAGCTACCCCTGGTCCTCGGCTCAGCCCTGCCAACCCTCTCATGCCCATCACTTGACCGCTGCTCCTGCCTCTGCCCCCGCCACTGCTGTCATTTATTTATCACCCGCTTTGTACCAAGTGCTCTGGGTCATCTTTTTCACGTTCCTAAACACAACCTTGAAATGTAATCAATAGTACAGAATTCAACTTTCTGAGCCATTGTATTCCCCAGAATGTGAATTCAGACCCTTCCCATCCTGTCTCCTAACATGAGGGACAAGAGGGACTTGCTGCAGCCTGTCTGTCTGAGCACGGTGGGATCTCCCAGTTCTGCAAGGCTTTTCCCATCTAGATGCCCCGCAGGTGTGGAGCCAGAGCAGGGGCAGACGGGGGCCACTGTGGGGGAGACAGCGCATGTAGGAAATGTCCTCCTGAACGGAGCGCAGGGAGAACAATGAAGCCAGTCCCTCAGGGAGGAAGCGCGCAGGGTGTCTCTCCATGTCGCAAATGGAATAAATTATTTGCAAGGGCTGTGGTTAATGTTCAGTGTGAACGAGGCCCTCACAGCTGGGACACTCCGTACTTTTGATCTGGCCTTTCAAGCTTGGGTGATGCCAGGAAATTGCATTCAATGGACTGAAGGCTGCAGTATAGAAAAAGAGAAGGGACTGTTATAAAAACAAGAGAGACCGTGTCGCCGCCCTCCCTCCTCCCCACCTGTTTTTCACATGGGGTCTCGGCTCTGGGACTGGCCATCTGGGAGCTCCGGGGCCACGTGGCCCCAGCCTGATTAGCTTGTGGTTAGAGACTGTCTCCAGGCTCCAGTGCACACTGGCATGTCAGAGAACCACGACACACGTCACTGAGTCATCTCCACCAGGCCAGTCATTTCAGTCACAGGAAGCCATGCACCTGCACTTCCTCGCTTTGAAAATAACTAATTTGGGGGAAGTGTTCAGTCAGCCTTGATTAACTTCATACTCATGGCCACACCCGACCCTTGAGTGCTGTGGGTGTATACGTAGCCCTGGAAATGATACTACTGTGCTAGTTTTACATTTTCACGGAAGGACTTGAGAGTCTACTACAATAAAAGAGGAGGGAGGGAAAACTGTCCTGCACCCTTTGGATCCCACACCTGTCAGATGAGCCTGAAGAAGACTTTCCTTCCTTCCTCTCACTCTTCCCGCTATGGAACTGACACCAGGGTGGACTTTCCACATGGCTGGCTGTGTGGGATGCAGGTGCAGGAGCAGAAGGGCACAGGAACAGCTGATCTGGCTGAGACTAGACACACTGGCTGGCTTCCTATTTCCACATGATTGTATGTTGTCAGGGGCTGACAAGTTTCCAGGACTGAAATTTCCTCTAGTGAGAGAAATATTGACATTAAATAGTTCCATATCATCAGAGCAAGTATACTGATTATGATAACGCAGAGGCGGCTTGTTAACACTGTGTAAGGAACTCTGGGCTTTAGTGCATTTGATCTTCAAGTAATCCCTTGACATCGAGGAAGTAAGTATCTACACCATCTCCCACTATTCAGATGGGAACACGGAGTCTTAGAGTATTACAAAACAGGTCAGAGAAAGATGGGTTTGGAGCTGAGGGGTAATGAATTAATAACTGGTGCAGAGGCTGTATTACGTGGCCAAAGTCTTGAACTAGTGTTAGTAGTAGGAGGCCAGGAAGAAGAAAATCACTTTCTGTATGAGACACTGGTATTCTCTTTGCCCAGAGTAGTCAGGAGTAGAGACGTTGGGTAAAAGTTAGAGTGCTTGGGACAAACTTTATCTGGGCAGTACTAGTTTTAGGGACCTAATTCCAATGGCATGTTTTAAAATATTTCCTATTGTTATTTAAATATTTAAGTGAAGAAGTACTTGATTATTCTCTTAGCTTCATAATTTATCCTTCTTTAAAAATTATTAGACAAATAGCTACTGCTAAGAAAGTCACCAACTTCCTTCCTATCAGTTTTTCTGACGAAGGTCTCTTCTTTTCATGTGCTGGGCCAGATCTGCTTAGAGTAAATGTTCTGAAGATCTTTACTGGTTACCTATGCTATTTTAGGGTACATGGAAAACCAAAAGGGCTTTTTTACCTTTACCATATTCTAGTGTCATATTTCGTGTATAATATGAAAAGCTACGTTAAGAAGGCTCTATTGTGGACACTGAAAGTAATTCCGTAACACATCAGGCATGGTCTTGGTGCTTGCTATAGAAGCACTATGGAAACAGCTTTGGTGTGAAAAAAAATATTAGACTGATGGGTTTTGTCATTCTTCCTTTTTGGGCATCAGTTTCCCCGCATGCTCTGTTAAGTTAGCACTAGATGCTGTTACAGATAAACCCCCTAAATCCCAGTGGCTTAACGTGATAAATTGTGTCCCGTTTGCACAGAGGCCAATTAGGTGCTCTTGCTGCTTCCCAGGCTTCCACCTGGTCATTCTGTGATCAAAGATCTCTCCATATTATGGCTCTGCTCTCATTTGTGGCCTTGTCATCCTGGCCATTGGGCTGCTGGATGAGAAAAGAGTTGAAGATTATGTGGGAAGTTCCTTTTAATAAGCATACATCATGTCTGTTCACATTTCATTGGCTGCACCGCAATTACATGGCCGTACCTAATTGCACATGAGGCTGGTACATGCATTCTAGTTTTGGACCAGGAAGGTGAACATCTAGTCCATTTCTATTCCACCTTTAAAAATAAGAGGATGGACTAGACCTCTGAAGTTCCCTTTTAGATCTAAATTCAACCCCTGCAAGATTCTAAGATTCCTGCTCTTCATAGACTATGACCTCGTGTGCAAATTGATCCATATATGACATTCCAAAGATGTATTCTTAGTGATATCAAGAATGACCAGTACCTGAAGGGTGAAATTTGACAAGAATACTTCAGTCAAGATAGTTCAATGAGTTCACACACAGCAATGGCTAATAAAATATTTTTGAAGAATTAAAAACAAACAAACAGAAAACAAAACAATAGGCTGCCATGATGGAGTAATGGAGACGAAACTTACTCTCCTGCCATAAACAAGTATAAAATTGGATCAACTGATCAACTATGTGAAACAACTCTTGTTGGACCCTGGAGAACAGACCGTAGATGACAGAAACAAATGAGGTGACCAACAGCCCTGGATTTTCACCTGGAGGCACTTTCTAGACCATAGTGTAGGGAGAGGATTCCAAGCAGAGAATGATGCTGTTGCTGAGTTGAGAAGACAGATATCTGGGAGCAAGGAGGTGGAGGTGGTGGAACTGGTGGAACAAGTGCCAGAAGGAGCTACGCAGAGAAATCTTGCCAGAGTTCTGCATTGGTTTTCCCTTGATTTTCTTGCTGATTACTAAACCAAACATGCAGAGTATGAAATCCCACGGTGCCAGGCATGAAGCACTGGGAAGATGTAGGATGACTAATTCTAGAGCTTACATAGGTCTAGGAGATGTTCAAGCTCCATCCGGCTGTAGCTGGCAGACCTTGCTGAATGCCTGGGGCATTCGGTAGAGACACCAAATGTGTCATGCCTTAGTAGTAGGACTGAGCCCTAGCGTAAGTGCACTTGAAAAGAATGTGTATTTTTAGTTGTTGGGTGTAGTGTTCTATACATACTAATTACATCATTTGTTATTTTTATCGTTCACATTTGCAGTGTCTCTACTGATATTTATGACTGTTCGTTCTTTCAGTTACAGAGAGAGGTGTTTTACAATCTCTGTGATAGTAGATTTATCTTTTCTTTTGCCTTTAGATCTTTCAGTTTTAAAAATTTATATATTTGAGGTTATATTATTAGGTGTATTCAAATTTAGGGTTCCTACATCATCTCATTGAATTGATCCTGTTATCATAATGAAATGTACCTCTTTGTCTCTATTAATATTTATGTGATGAGAATGGTTTTCTTTTATTAGTGTTTGCATGGTGTATATTTTTTCCATTTGTTTACTTTTAAACTTTCTGGGTCCTGACATTTAAGGTGTATCTTGTAGGCAGCATAGAGTTGGATTTTGCTTATTGTAAATTCATTCTGACGATCTTCGCCTTTTGTTTATACCACACAGTCTCCTTATATTTAATAAAAGTATTGATTGTTTGGCTTGAAATCTATTATCTTTCTAAATGGATTAATGGGACATTTGAGTCAAAAATATGTTTGGGTTTGTTTATTAAAGTGTTTAGTATACCCTAACTAACATAGAAGAATAATCTTTAAAAGAAAAAAAATAGGCAACTTGTGGAATGAAGTATACTATTATTAGATGGCATTTTATCCCAGATGATTGATGGGTGATTATTTTCTGAAATGCACACTCATCCCTTTGCTCTGAAGCCTGTTGCTCACCCGCTGCTCCGTGCCCCTGCCACCCTGTGAGGTCCTGCTGGTCTACTGCAGGCAGGGTGAGGTGCCTTCTCTTTCATTCCAGCCCTCACATCTAGTCAATTGCTGCATCCTACTGCATCTGCTTGTTTACAAATCTGTATGTCTTGCTAGCACATGGGCTTCTTGGCAGGGATCATGTTCTACTCACTCTTATATCTCAGTCCCTGACACAGAGACTGCTCTTAATAATTTTTGTTGAATAAATTATGCATGTATGGTAAGTTTTAGATCAACTCCAACGTCACGAGCTTTGATGAGAAGAGTATTAAAGGTCTGCTAAAGCCAGGAATAGCCTTAGAAGATAACCCTGAATTTTCGCTTCTTCAAAGGAATTGAAGTGAAGCCAGGGATTGGACTGCTCTCTTTTGTTCATCCAAGTTCACAAGTGGGGCCTGGAATCAAATCAGTCTCTTTTGTAATGACAGACAATTAGTTTGGGAAACATTTTTTTCTGAGTCTTTCCCATTATTTATCAATTTGGGGATCTATGACTAGCTTCTAGTGAAAACCATTGTGTCTACTATTGAATAATTGACTAACCTGTTACTCACAGCCTCTGAACGAGGGGTCCTGTCTAATTGCACCTGCCAGCTACTGATTGTGCCTGCAATTAGGCAAATGTGGGGACAGGTTTCATGTTTCCATTTAATTGTCTGTGCTAAAATGGAGAGGACCCTTTACAAATCTGGCCTCTTGTCTCATCACGAGCTTTTGCAAATATATGATGACCCCAGAAAAAGATGGGGAAAATAGTTTTATTTGCTACACGCTGACCAATGTCAGTAATCTAGTGCCAACATTCCTACACTTTTCCATCCTAGCAAGAAATTTAAGTATATCGGAATCAGTTGTTATGCCAAAATATAACTTACAACTTTAACATCTACTTTTGCTACTACTTTCTTATGACATGTGTATTCAAAGTGGTTCTAATTTGTAAATAGTTTCCATGATCATATTGTACTTGTTAGAAAACCTTCTAAAGAGGTTACTGCAGCTCTGCTGCTCGCGAAGAGGAATATAAGACCCCACCAAGAAGACTTGGCCATTTGCATAACTGACTTAACACTGGGGTATATATATGTATTTTTTTTCTATTTTTATTGAATAATAATTGATTATACATATTTTTGGGGTTCAATGTTGAGATATGTTGATCAAATCAATATTACTAGCATATACTTACAAATCGTACTTATTCTTCATGCCCCTTGTCCAATCTCTCCCTATCCCCTCTCCCTCCCTTCTCCCCCCTCTAATCACCCTAGATTTCTTCTCTCCTACTGAAAGAGTAAAGGTTACTCTGTTGATTTGTTGCCTAGATGATCTGTCCAATGCTGAGAGGTGTGTTCAGGTCTCCCAATATTATCATAGAGCAAATGCTTCTTCTGTCACTCTGGAATGGACTTTGTGGAGAGAGACATCTTCTTCTTTTCTTTGGTCTCTGCTGGTGACTCTCCTTGTGTCAATGCACTCCAGTGGCTAGAGGACCATCTACATGGTGGTTGTGGCATCTAGCCACTTTTGCAGCAGCTGTGGTTTTCTTGGTGGCTGTGGTGGGCCGCCCACATGGAGGTGATGTTTTTGGCAGGCTCCTTGGCACTGGTGGTGTGCCTGGTGGGGGGGGGGTCCAGTCCCTGGCTCCATGCCTCAGGTCCCTGAGCAGGCCCTGAGGTGCTGGTGGTGTGCCTGGTTGTGTGTGTGGGAGGTCTGTTCCCTGAATCCAAACCTCAGGACCCTGGGTGGCCCCTGAGGAGCTGGTGCGGTGTGCCTGGGCCAGAACTAATTTTTTGTCCTTTGCTTACTTCTAAAATGGAGGAACTTCCTGTGAGGACCAGACCTTGAGCTCTGTTGTTGAGCTAAATTGCTGCTTTCCTGCTGCTTCCCTAGGAAAGGCTTTTTGTCCAGCTCAGGCTGTAATGGTTGATTTTACAGGTACTTCTGGCTCTCCAGAGACACACTCTCCAGGCTCTCCAGGCACCTGAGTTGTATAGAAACTCTGATCTAGGCCTAAGTCTTTTCATCAAACTGCAACACATGCAATTCTATATTCCTGACCAGTCTCCTCTGAGTGGTCCTACACTGATTGGGGGGTAGATCAGCTGTCTTTTCTGTGCCCCGGTGTTCCCCCTGTGGGCCCATATCCCCCGCTGCCTGTGCTGCAAACACTTCCTTTGGGATGGGCCATGTGCCGGTCCCTTGAGGTGACTCACTGGCCTCTGAGTGGCTCCCTTTTTTCAGCCGTTCTGGCTCCTTGCTCCTATGTGGGTCCATGGGAACCCGGTTAGTGGTCTTGCTGTCCTGGGGGCCACCAAGGGCCTCTTCTCCCCTGCCACCTTCAAGCAGGGCACAGCTGTGGCTTTTGCCAGTTCCTGCTCCATGCACTCACCAGCTCCAGCCTTAAAGCGGCCATGGTACGAAACGGTCTGAGTGGTTTTTTCTCTCATCGTGGCTTCTCCCGCCTTCATGAACTCTGTAGGTCTCTCCTCCTCTTCCCTGGAGCTCTAGTGGCCCCATCTCGGCTGTTGTTGCTTTTTTATAGTTGTAAAATCGTTGATTTGTGGGAGAGAGTGACGCTGGGGAATATTTATTCTGCCATCTTCGCAGAGACCCACATTTCCCGGCTTCCAGGCTGTCCCCCGTCCTCCCTGCAGAGCTCCCAGTACCTGCAGCTCATACAGATGACAGAGGCCAGGGTCAAGCCACCTGGGCCACCAGGAACAGAATGGGTATATTTTTTTGACATACCCCTGACTCCAAGTTGTACACACAGACTCCATCTATTATGTAAATTACTTCTTTTTAACAAAGTATTACGTTAAAGTTTGATGGGATTTTGGGGAAATTTTGCCAATAAGGGGTACATCAAAAAGTTTGTGAAAAAATAGAATGAAAAGATAATATGAATCCTTCTGTGAAGTTGTTTTTTTATTACTGTTTCATTTATTGACTTTTTTGTTTTTGCTGTTTTGGTCGTATTTGCTATTTGGTGGATATAGAGATGTGCTGTTCAGATTCCCTTTCAAAAATCTGCTTGCTTCCTGCGGCAATTAGTGTGGTAAGTTGCTGTTCTCAGGGCAGCCCCAGCCAATGCCCCTACAAAGTGGGAGTACAAGGACCAGCCATCTCTGCTCAATGTGACTCCTCTAAAGGCAATCTTTGCCCTGGATCTCCCTGGCAGAGACTCTGTCACGTCATTTGTCACTGCTATCTGTCAGCTCTCTCTACCCAATCCTGCTTCCTTCATTTTCTTCTTTAATAACCATTACTCCTTAATGAACCTAATGAGCTCTCAACTCCATCTCAGCATCTACCTCCTGGAGGATCCAATCTTCAACCACCATCAAGTAAAGATGAATTAGGAATAGCTCAGAGGATGTTTATTTTATTAAGTTATTTCAGACCCAAGGCTTCTTTCCAAAAACAGTTTTCAAGGAATCTATTTTCTTATGAGATTATATAAGTATTGTCTCTTTTCTATTTCTTTGTCTTCTTTCTTTTTTCTTGCTACCAGTACAAAGAGGTAAGATGTGTAAAATAATTGAGAAAAAGAATGCATTTTGTAAGTTTAGAACCTAAATTTAAAAAGATTTAGTTTTTATTTAAATTATTACTGTTACTTATAGAGATCAACTCTTCCACATATTTCTAAGTGAAATAGAAGTTAGCTCTAAACAATTGCTATGAATTGAAAGAAACTTTCTACATTTGTATTATTGTATCATCAAAGCAACATGGCTTACTATTTTATAAACTTTATTCATCTTCTATTAAACTTCTTTTGGATACCTTTTCATACTGACTTTTATTACAAATGCTGGATAGTGTTATCTGGCAAAAATTCTACTTTCTGACTGCCAAAATTTAAATTGCAAATCATGCCCCTTTCTTCCTTAATCATTGTGCTTAATGTTTCCAAACTCCCAACAATAATAATATTTGGAATTAGAGAATGAGAAATTGGAATTCCTGGGAATTCTAGGGAATCCCTGAAGTATAAATTAGTCTGTATTTTTACTAATATTTTGTAGGCATTTTAAATCAATAATGAGTGATCATAATATTAAACAGTAAATCATATTTTTGGTAACAGGGCTATACTAAAAGTTTTAGTAGCATTCTGTAAACAAAAGATATAATAACAAATGTATGGTTTATTATTATTATGAACTGATGTATTGTGACACTTACATGTTTTGGTAACTGTAAAAGTGATATTTTCCTGATAGAGACATTGATAATAGAAAACATTAAAAGAAGAAAACTAATACAATATACACACCAAATAAAAATCATTTAAATATGGAAAGATTTGATCACAAATGTTTAATATTTAAGAGTTGACATTCTTAAAAATTACCTTTTGAAACACCTAAAGCATTAACTGCCCTCCACAATAGTCTTGATCCTTGCTTTGTTACAAATATTCTAGACAGACAATTTTCTTCCAGTTTGTATTGTGTTGGTCAAATCATAAATGTGCATTTATTGAGTTTTTTCTCTACAGTTTGGGCATTAGGGTACATGTAGCTTGTTTTCTTTTTTAACAGTGAAAAAATTTTGTATACTTGCCCTGATTCTTGTTTTGCTGTTGAAATCAATATTACTTTTGCTAATACAAATTTTACATGAGTTTCTGATTTCGTGCAGAAGTATTCCATAACATTGATGTCTTTTAAAACATTTACAAAGAAACTGTAGCTTATAGCAAATATCCAAACACTAGAAAACACTAGAGAATATTATGGTGCATCATTCAAATAATGTAATACTGGCATCTCCTAGCAGGGTTAACAGCACTGCACAGAATCATGTGTCAATATTGCCAATTTAAGGATTTACTTTGCTTCCAAAGCTTGTTATTTCTTAGAACACCACTCATAGGGTTTGTGTAAAGTATGCTCTGTATATAAACATATTAATATTTATTTTATTTGCAATAATGGTGCAGGTCAGGGCAGAACACTCTCTTGTAACATGGTAACAGCTATAAGCAAGACTAGCCGATTAGGGCACGGTGTATCCCTGCTCTGTGCCCTGTCCTGGTTTCCAGAAACTTTGGCCTTAACCTGGACTCCAGTATGGAATTTCCTGCTCTTGTTTTTGACTTGAATCAGTGGCTTCCATCAAACCAGTAACGTCTTGAAGGGTAACTATTTCTTGCAGAAACATTATAATAATTATTCTGGTTTTCTTGTTTTCATAACTTATTTTTCTTAGGACTTGGAATTCAGAAAAACAGAAATTTCCTGAGAAAAGCAGAGAAGGAATTCCCACATAGAAATGCTGATTGTTATCTTTGGTTGAGTAACGGAGTTTGCTGGGAATCTCACTAGGAGAAGAGGACTGAGTTCCCCCGCCCGTGTGCTCTGCAGTCACGGGAAGGGGCCGCTGTGGAAATCAGAGGCATTTATTGATGAGCGAAACGGCATCCCTGTGCCTCTTTGTGCCTCTGCCGGGCTTGTGGCAATGCAATTAATGCTACGTTATGATGGCGGAGCAGCTAAGTGTGAAATTCCTGTTCTTTGTGGTCAACTAGACTAATTAAAAAACAGTCAAGAGGGATGGGCCGGGAAGGGGAGGTGAGTGGCAAATCAACACGGAGGGTCACCTGACAAGGGGACGCGGTCAGTAAGAACTCCTGGAAGTGCTGCAGTTGGAGAGAGGAGCTTGCTGCTCTGGGAGGTGGAGGTGGCAAGAACCATGGGGGCGAGGAGGCCCACACTCCAGGTATCTGTCCTTGCAGGGTGCAAGCTGTTCCTAAAGCCACACAGAGTCCTCCCAGCACAGGAGGAAAAAGGAAGAAGATGACAAGCACGTCTGTGTCAAAAGCCACTTCCCAAGACCGGAGCAAAGGTGGACGCTCCTGTCCCTGCTGTGACACGCATTTCCCACGAGCCAGAGTGGCTCGGCTCGGCCTTCCGGAAGGGCTGAGGGATGTTCTCCTTTGACATCGTGTGCATAGGTTGATAAGAGGAAAGGCAACCTATCACCGTCCCCACAGGCCTCGTCTCAATATAGCTCAAGTGTGAACATCATAGTCAGATGCTCACCTATGGGAGGACTCCAGAAGGTCTCATTGCCACATGCACGTGCATAGCTTTTGTGTTTTAGGAAATTCAGCTTATAAAATGCAGGATCTTCGAATCAAGGAAAATTTTGCTCTCAGACAAATGTTTTGCTTTGTATACTTGGGTCCTGACGCTTTTCCTCATTCTGAAGCCGAATGTCACTGGAATTTTCTAATAGATAAATGTATTTTTGCACATTGACATAGCATACTCCATTCATAAATTTATAAAATAATCATGAATATGTGAGATGAGGCTGGTATTCTTTTAAAAGTGCTTTGTTTGTTGGCCCATTAATATGAATTTATTTGAGTCAGTACATTGTAATTATGAGTCATGTACATGGATTGGTAGAATATATACTAGACAGTTGAGTGCATTACCCTCCATCTAATAAGCTAATTTGCCACGAACTGTATTACAGTGATGTGGTACTGGAGGTGATGACATGTTGTGAGCATGTAGAAAGCACATTTTTGGCTTGTAACTGGTAATTTACTGCTCACTCAAATGCCATAAATATTGGTTTTGGCAAGGGGAAAATCATGGGATTTATCTCTGTTCTAAACTGTGATTCGAATTTTAGACCAGAAAGCATTTTTTTTATCTTTGCGAGTTACAGACTAACTAGTTTCTTTTATTCATTCACCCAGGCTATAACTTTCCTGGATGATGGCAAACCACAGTGAATTGTGAATCTCTGGATCAGGGCCAGGAGAAGTGGGCCCTGGTTCTGGCTCCCAGAATTCTTAGCTCCGTGACCTTGAACCTGCCATTTGGACTCATCTTCTAGTGTTTGGATGGTCTCAGTGTTCCTTTCAATTTAGAACTTTTATAATTCTCTGATCTGAATTATATCCTTGAGCAAACGTCTGATTCCCTGCATGAAAAGCCTTGTGCACCCCAAGCCTTATCCCAGATGAGGTTTATGATGTTACAAGAGGAATGAAGAGGCACGCTATACAAGGACCATACCAGGTCACTTTGAATTTGAGGCACATCCATGTAAATTATCTGGTCAGACATTCACAAGTGTGTTTTCCAAACAGCTTTTAAAACACGGAGCAGCGTGTCGCTTACACCATTGTTTTCCGCAGGGATACTCATAAATAGAGAGGCCCCTGGGACAGACACCTGCAGCGCCTTCCTCTGGCCTTGGCTGTTTCCTGAGGCGTAAGAGCAGTGGGCAGTTTCTTGGCAGGAGCTTAGTGTGTCCCTCCCGTCCCTATTCTTCCCTCCAGATAGCAGCGTTGTGTGTAATGGGTGTGAGCCAGGGCAGGGAGGGGTGGCTGGCCCAGGCTGTGGATGCCTCTGGCCCTTGGGGACATCGGGGAAAACTCAAAATAGAACAAATGCGTTTTTTCCCAAAAGTCCATTTGTTTCTCTCCCAAACTAGTTAAATATGGATGTTTAAAAAATATTATCTCTGAAATACAACAGTTTGTAAGTCATTATATAGAACAACGAATCCATCCATCTGTTCATTCATCTAACAAATATTTATGGAGCACCTTCTAAGTGCTAGGTTCTCTGCTCAGCAATAGCAATCAATAGAGGTTAAGCAGAGAGGCCCAGCCCCTTCAGTGAGGGTTAATGTTACCTGCCAATGTGGCTGGGCCATCTTGCCCAGGTTCTTGGTCAAACACCAGTCTAGATGTTGCCGTGAAGATATTTTTAGATGAGATTACCATGGGAATCAGTAGACGTTGAGTAAAGCAGATGACCCTACATCATGTGGGTGAGCCTCGTCCCACCTAGAGAGAAAGACTGAGGACCCTGAGGAAGAGGGAATTCTGCCTCCAGACTGCGTTTGGACTCTTCCCTGGGCCTCCAGCCTGCACGCTTGCCCTGCATATCCTACCAGCTTCTCTCTCTCTCTCCCTATCCTACTGGTCTGATTCTCTGGAGAACACTGACCAATACACCTGCCCTCACAAAGCTTATCGTCAGATGCGGGACAGAGATGTGAAGGCAGGTGTAGCAGGAATAGCAGGTTTAGAGACTCGGGCAGGCATCCTGGGCCAGTGGTATCTCTACTGAGATCACAAGAATGAGCAGAAATTAGCCAAAGTCCCACAGAGGGAGTGGCTTCCAGGCAGGGGGAATAACACAGGGAGACCTTGGAAGATCAGAGAGGACAGGGCAGGCAGAGCAAGAGGCAGAAGGAGGGGAGATGTAGCAACCCTGGAATCCTGTGCCCGTGTCCATGCCCCTTAGGCACCTGGGCTTATAGATATAAGATATAACTTATAGAGGGTTTTAGATAACTCCTCTCTCTCAATAATAATATGAAATTGCAGTGCTGATAACGGTAGCTAATGTTCAAGACACACTCTCTGTCAAGCATGTTCTAGGGGCTTTAAAGTATTGACTCACTTAATCCTCTGAAATGTGGAATGGTCATCATCTCTTTTTAATGGGTGAGGAAACTGAGGACAGAGAGGTAGACTCTCCAAGCTAGTGACAGCTGTGATGGGGTTAGACTGCAGCTGTGTCTGCACCTGCAGAGCTGGTGCCTTGAAGGACAGATGATCTTGACCGCTCTGTTCCTGCTCCAGCTCCAGCTGCTGCCCTGCTCTGGCTCCTGCAGCCCAGGGTGATGGTGCTAACCCTGCAGCCACACAGCGCTTGAGTCCTCTGGCTCTGCCGCATCCATTTCCTCATTTGGTTCTTGCAAGGATCCCTCGTAGAAGCAGGGACTGCTGGCATCATTCCCCATCTCACCAACAAAGAAACTGAGGCTCAGAAAATTTACGTGGCCAGCACTGGTGCTAGGGCTGATGCTCACTGGCGTTGCCGCGTCTCCCAACCCCAGGCTGGGGCAGCCTCTGTTATTTCACGCCTTCCCTATCAAGGCTTGCTGTGTACACTGAGGTCAGGAAGTGGGCAGTCTTCTCAGCCCCTCAGACTCCCAGGCCCTGGTAACACTTGAAGGAGGGAAAATTACAACCAGAGGCGTGGACATACTTTTAAAGCTCCCCATCTCCTCCTGCCTTCTGAGTATGTGCTTGACATGTCTCCCTTTTTGGAGTATCTAATTTTCCTTTCTCCATCTTTACAGTTTTCCCTAGTTGTGGGTTCAGCTTAAATCCATCCTTCTGGAACCTTCCCTGCTGTCTTTCCCTCTGGTCCTCCCTTCATGTCAGCTTTTCTTAGCTGTATGTTCCGCTTGACAACTAACCTTTGACACAATGCTCATGTGATTGGATGCTTTTGGGGATTGTGAGTTTCTTCTCTATCCAAGAAGCCTTCAGGTCTTCTTTATGGCTCCTTTTGGTCTAGCCCTAGCCTGGTACCCAGTGGGAGGTGAAGTCTGTGTTTGTTGATTTAATGTGATTTAATATGGTTGAAAATGTGGGTCAGTCAAATTTGGAAATGGCCCAATCCCCTAATAGTGTTTGGAAGGGAGGCAGGTAGGGACACCCTCCTGGGCCTGTTAAAGCACCCCAGATGGAACCCTTCCAGGCCCCTGCTGTGGACATCCTGGAATCTTGTCCAAAGCACCATAGGAATTTTAGTGGGTGTAATAATGGCCCTATGATTCAGAGGCTCAGCTTGAACACAAGTAATTTCCTCTACTCGGTTCCCCACCAGGGAGTATTTCCTGGTGAAAATTTGGAGTTTGTTTGATAACACCTATCTTAATTTAGGTACTTTTTTATTCCAAGCCTGTGCAGGAGGCCTGAGCTCCAGCACTGTCCTTCTGACCCAGCTGCTTACCACGTGCTTGGATGTCTTTTGCAGCAACAGCAGAAAGGGGCAAGCCAGGGAGGTCACTGCTGCCCTGAATTGTGTGGTTGGATAGGAAAGAAGGTTTGATCAGGGTACTTGGAGGGCAGAGCATGAGAGGAAATGACATATAGGGGACAGTCACTGTTGTCAACTGAATCGTCCCTTCCTATTCATATGTTGACGTCCCAGCCCCCAATGTGGTTGTGTTTGGAGTTAGGGCATAGGAGGAGGGAACGAAGGGTCCTGAGATCGCAAGGGCAGGGCCCTCTCCTGATGGGACTGTGGACCTATAAGAGGAAAAGACACCAGAGCTCTCTCTCCAACCATGCATGCACAGAGGAAAGACCAGGTGAGGACACGTGGAGAAGGCGGCCATCTAAAGACAAGGAGCCAGGCCTCACCAGAAACCACACCCCATGGCGCCCGGATCCTGGACCTCCAGACTCCAGCAGTGCGAGAGATACTTCTCTGCTGTTTAAGCCCCCATCAGTGGTGTTTCGTTGTGGCAGCCCAAGCAGACCAACGCAGTCACTTGCTGCTGTTCTTGGAAAGTTGGATGTGACTTGTAAAACCAGAGGAGAAGCGGGGGTAAAGGAAGCCACCAACATCACTTGTGCATGTGTTTTTGGCAGCCCTGAGACCCTAGGGTTCTCTCCTAGAACTTTAAAACAGTGGACGCTTACTCTGGAAGTGGTCCTGGGAGCCTCAGGCCAAACATTTATTTGAGTCAAGGGGACAAAGCACCAAGTGCACGTGGCTCATGGGCAGCCACCAACCCCTGTGCCAGGCTGGGCTGGGCATCCCTCCCGGTGCCCCTCCCCACCTGAGCTCCTTCTGTTGCTGCAGTGAAAGTCCAGCCCTTGAGCTGTGGTTGGGTATCATGTGGGACAACTCCAGGTGCAGATTCAGTGAGTCATTTGCAGTTTCAGCCAACAGTGACTGGGAACCACGTGGGAGGAGTGATGATCCCTCTGCCACTGCTCACAACCAACAGCTGTCAGGCTTGCCTAGTAACATTTGCACAGCACTTGAGAACATAGGAGTGCTTTTCTTATGCATTATCTCATTTAATTCTTGCAGAATCCTCTGAAAGCAATACCACTGTTATTTCCTTTTTGTAGCTAGGTAAGGGTGGATGCTGGATGGTCACCCAGGTCTCCCAGCTCCCAGGTCACTGATTTTGTCCCTATCCTCCCACATGGCACTGGGCTGGGTTAAACATGCTGTCCACTTACATGCGGTCCAATCCCCATTGCTCAGTTAAATGACCTTCTAACTGTCCTTTCTGCACATCGGTGGGTCACCGATCACGTCCCCGGGTCTAGGGGTCTGAACCCTTGCAGACTTTGCTGCATCATCTTCTGTGGCTCAGGGAATGAGCAGGAAGGTGCTACAGGGAGCCGCAGAGCTCACACAGGGTGATCCTTCCCTTCAAGGAGTTAACGACCTGCTTAGTGAGGGGTGAGTGGTTTCCAGCCAACGGGAACAGGGAACTTAGGGAAGCAGCAGTGGATGAATTGGTCCTTGACAAATGGGCAGAATTGGAACAGAGATGCAGGAGGATCCAAGAGAACAGGCAAGAGTCCAGGGGGTGCAAGTGTGGACAACAGGCAGACAGAGTGACGGATGCTGTGGGGCCACCACCCTGCCTGCCCCTCTCGGATTGGTTCATGGAGGGGCCTCAGCTCTCTCATGGAGCATGAGCTGCAGAAAGCATGAGCCACGTCTGGGTGCGAGAGGGCCTTGGCACGGTCAGACCCTGTGAGCCTTGCTTCTTTCCTCCTGCTCTTCTCTCTGCCCACAAGGCCTTCTGCTCATCCCATTACTTGCTTGACAACATAGCCCCCTCCTCCACAACGTCCAGGGCACTTGTCTGCCCCCGCAGGGCGGGATGAATAAAGTCCACTCTCTGTGCTTGCCTGGTCTACATGCTCCCCATGTTGCTCATGGATACTTTGTTACTTAGACACTTAGGGGCAGTGGAGGGAACAAAACCTGTTTAGGTAGAGAAAGCGTATAAAAGGTAACCAGAAAGAGTTGGCTGCACACTTTGCATAAATTGTAATTTTGACATCTTACTGGGCTCAATCCCAAAATGGATTTAAAAGCAAACCACAGGACACAAAGCAATCTGAATGAATGAACAAAATGGAACAAAGGAATGACCCCATGGCATTAGCATCGCATGGACCCAAGTGCAAATCCTGGTTCCTTTGCTCATTGAAGAGAAGGCTATGAGAAACTTACTTTTTAGGCTTAATTTCCTGTCTCATGGAACTCTTGGGTGCAAAGTGCCAAGCTCCATGAATAGACTGTCCCTACACCCTTGGGCTGTTGTTGTTTCAGCAATGTCATGCCTTCTTATTTTGACTGCTTCCAGACTGTGACCAAAGCCAGCCTCTGAACTGTGCTTGAAGGTATGTGGGTACGTCTCGGGGCTGGTTATGTCTGGGGCACTGGCTGCTGGCCCAAGTATGACAAGGTTAAATTTAACATCTGATGATTTCAGAAGTGCCTGCTGAGGAGGGGGTCTGCCAGCATGGCTGTGGGCTGCGCATCTGTGGAGCAACAGGCTGCAGGGGACCCCTGAGGGGCCTCCCAGCTCTGAAATGTCACGTTTCTCCCACGTGCTGGCATGAAGGCAGACACAGAACTGCAGTTGCCCTTTCTTTCTCTATGTGAGGCCCAAGTGCTGGGGTGTTACCTCATGAATGCCCCGAGTAAATATGTGGACCTTTTGTGAGGGTTGGAAGTAGCCCGGGGGTTGGTGTAGTGGCAGACAGCAGAGCTGGAAACAGAAACAAGTTTCTGGCCTTGCGGGCCGGTGCTGGCCCAAGGCACCGTGCCAGGGCAGCATCCCGGGTAGATGGGGCGGTTACGCACCACACCCAGAATGCAGGACACCAGGTCAGGACCTCCTCACAGCTGCCAGGCATTCTTGCTGCAGGGAGGGATACAAAATAGGCCAATGGGCATCTTCCTCCCTGGGGGACAGTTTTGAACACATTCAGCTGACCAGAAAGAGTCCACCGTAGGGTGTTTGGGGCTGAATTAAGTAAAATGATACCCACCACTAGCCCCAGGAGAAACAGGCAAAATACCATTACAGAACCCTGAATCCTTCTTTCCCAATGAAGATGCTCCTGCTGGCTGCCTTTCATGGAACCCTCTGCTCACCCTGCAGGCCCATTGAACATCTGCATCTATTCTCTCATTTCTTTACGGACTCAGTAAACCACACAGCTTGCTATCCCAGTGTGCACAGGGCCCTGTGCTGGAGGGTGACCCAAATGATCCCCAGGCACTCTCTTCCAGTCACTTCCACTCATCACATCCTTGCCGTCCTGGCCTTTACTCAGCTAGGGAGACAAGCACGCACTGCAGGCTGACTGCGGCAGGTGCTGAACTTGGTACTGTTGGCTTTTGTTCCAGACTTCTGTGTTGCATTAGACTGTGTTCTGCAACAGAGTCAATGTTCCAAAAGGGTAATATTTATTTTAGTGTTTTAAAAATAATAACAAAGCAGTAAGCAATTACTGAACTAAGAAAAACATAGTAGTGATCTATGAAAGATGCGAAGTTTTACGCCAGGAAAAGAAGCTTTATTTCTAGTGAAGAAAATGGCATCATAGCCACAGCTGCCATTTAATGTGACACACACTTATTACCTCTGACAATCTCAACAATCCTGCAAGATATACATTATTATCTGGTTGTAAAGGTGAGGAATCCATGTTTTGCTCAGAGGAACAGATGTACTGAATCACGGTGTAAGCCTGTAAGTTTTTGTTAAGCCGTGGTGTCTATTATTTTCATTCATTGTGTTCATCTACATGTAAGATTTAACGTAAAAAAATCAATGTACATGTATTGCTGGTGCGTGTCTTAGAAGAGGACATTAGAAAGCATAAGACAGATAAACCAGTTTACTCTCATGGGAAGGACATGCACTCATAGAAGATGATCAAAAGGTCAAAAAAGTGTAAGGTAAATGCCAAAAAAGCACAGAGAATGTATGTTAAGGGATGTGTGTGCTGTGTAGAATAGTTCTGTTGAACATTTGTGCTTCTTTATAAAGCTGGTGGCGAAACTAGAAACGGGTGCCAAGAACATTTGCGAGAACTAGATTTTAGTTCCCTCTTTCTTGCTGGCAATGTTGACCTAGTGATCTTATAGTCACTTACCTTGGAAATATGGGTATTAGAACCTTCCCCCCCCAGCCCACTTATTTTAATTTTAGCTATAGAGCACATCATTTGTGAGACAGCTGATCTATACAGCTCATGCTTTGGGAGTGGAGCTGTGTGAGAGTGAGTGAGAGTGTGTGTGTGTGTGTGTGTGTGTATGTTTGTGTGTGTGTGTGATGCTTTACCTGGGCTGAGCCAAGCCAGGTTAATGAAGAGACAAGACTCAAGTAGATTTGCAGCTTTTCCTAAACTCTGACTCTAATAAAAAGGCAGGAGAACATTAACGACTAGGACATCCCCTTCTAGCCAATTTAATACCCTCCCCAAGACCCCTATGCATCAAAATCGTGGGAGTCAGAGGTCACACACCTGCACAGACTAATGAGATTCATTAACACTGGGAGACCAGGGAGACTTGCAAACGGACGTTATTGTGGCTATTCTCTCCTTTGACAAAGGAACTCCATTGTCACTTGGCCTTCCTTCTGTCCTTGTCGATCATTAACGTGGAAGTGGGGGCAGGGGCTGGAGTGAGAAAACCTCCACTAACTGTTTCCTGGAACTTTAAGAGGCTCAGCTGTTCCATGGACAAAAATGAATTCAGCACGTGGTGCAGAGCTGGATGAATACTCCTCACGACTTGGAGAAACTGCCAATTCAGGAGGATTCGGAATCCTTCTAGATGCACAGAGCTCGCAGGGAATGGCCGTGGCTGTTCTGGCAGCACGTCCCTCTTTAGTATGAAGACTTCATGTGGGTCTTTGATAAGAGTGTGTGTTCCCTGTAGCTGGCGTGTTCTCCACCTATGAGGATGCGTGTGATTGATAGCGTGCCCTTTAACATTTTGCTGAAGGCACGTGGGCCGTTGAAAACAAGCAGAGTACTCAAACGTTTTTGTTTAAAAAGCTTTCGGGGAGCTATTAGGCTTTTGGCTGCTGTTATTTTTTCCCTATTTATTTCTTTTTTTGTGATAAAAGTATTTTAAAAAAGAAATACCTGACTATGAGTATAAAACTATGCTATCTACCCTAAGTGAATCATTGTGCAGCATATGCATGTATTGAAACAGCACTCTGTACTCCACACATATGCACAAGTAAATGTCAAAATATTTTGAATAAAAATAAAATAAAACAAATAAAAATATTAAGAAAGTAATACCTGTATATATATGCTCATGGTAAAAAGTGTGCAAAGTTCTCAACAGTATAAAGAATCCAAGAGAAAATCATTTATGATTGCACCATCAAGGAAGGGGCAACCATGATGAACATTTTGGTTTATTCACTTCTAGTCTTTTGAGGAGGGCACTTACTAATGTGTGTGTATGTGCAAGTAATTTTTACTATGGCTAAAATCGTCTTATCTACTCAATTTTGATTCCTGTCTCTTAAACTCAGTATGATAGAATAAGTCCTTCTTAGGTTACTAAAACTTTTTTGTGAACATATTGTTTTCCTGGTTTAAAAATACCACTGCAACATACATATATATTTGAAAAAATATATAAGTATATATATAAATATATATATAAATATACAAACAAACAAACAAATAAATAAATATATTTGAGAGGGATTAAAAAACCAAATCTATCTTGATGGAAGCTTTAGTTTGATTATAAACAGCACAGTTACTTTGAAACAAATTTTTCCTAGGGGGAAGCATTCTATTTTTCTGTTTACATGGCATACAATGTTTTATTCTTTTGTGATTTTGGGGGCAGGGTGGTGGGGAGTTGCAAGGTGAAATTGTTGTCTATATTCTTTTTAACAGATGCATTACTCTTCCCCCAATCTCATCTCCATTGGATTTGTCCATGAAATTTTCATCACTTTATGATCGTCACCAAATTTTTTTTTCAAGTGATTTTCGTCCAACATAAATTCCCTTTATCATGTAAATAGTGTAAAACTCAGGTAAGGCTTGATGCACAGTCCCCAGTGGGAGGGCCCACCTGCTCCCTCACCTTCTCATGTGATACTTGACGGTCTCTTCCCCTCTTCTCCCCCTCGTACACTTTTGGCTGGAACATAATGTTTCCAAGCAGGTGTGTCCTACCCCAGAAGCCTGGGTTTAAGGATGCTTTCGTTAAAACAAACGAGCAATGAGCATATTCAATGCCATACAATTAGATCTCAAAATAGCAACTCTAGATTTTTTAAAAATAAAAGATACCATACCAGTGGAAATGACATGATTCCAAAAACACCTACGGCATAACATTTCTACATCAGAAAAAAAAAAAAAAGATACAATTAAAGAAGTACTGGCAAAGAGAAATGGAAAGCAGTGCAAATCAGGCAGGAGGTAAATCACATAGAGAGGGGCTGACCAGATAGATAAAACAGTGGGAATGGCCACAGAAGAATTTTTTCTTCTCTAGAAACACCTGCATAATGAATGACAAGTAATGAAAAATAAAAGGAAACAAGTCACGGAATTAATCAGCTTTTATCTCTTTATTGTAAAATAATGCACGCACAGAAATCAAGTTTCCAAGACAGGAGGCTTGTAATCAGTCTGACCACACATCCTGGTTTGCTCGGCAGAGTCCCGTTCCTGCCTGAAGTCCCTGAATAATTATCACTAGCATTGCCTTTCACTTACAGAATTGTAGCAGTTTGGACATTAATTATATGGTCTCTTTATGACAGCAAAACTGAAATACACGTTTGTGATATAAAAAACAATTAGCTAAGATACTGGTTTCATGCAAGGTTTTTGGAATGTGAGGCAGAAATGGCAAAACAAAATTCAGCATGTTTACATCAACAGCTCAGATCTACAGTGACATTAAAGAACTGACTGGATAAGGATTTCAAGAGAACATGGGGTATAGAATGAGGTTGAGAGGAACAAGTTTATCTTTATAACTATAATAATGGTATATTGCTTTTACAAGGCAACTTACGGTTTCCAGAAACTTTTTGTATCCCTGGATGCATGTGTTTTCCTATGATTTTGAGTGGTTTGGGAGGAGGAGATATTAAGGAACAGTGATGGAAGAGATGCCAACGTACCACTTCACTGCTCTCTGGTTTTGGTGGACCCACACTAGGAATGTGCCATGCCCATGCTGGTTCCGGATGGAAGAGAATAAAAACAGACTGGACTCAGAACAACCGATGCCATCCCTACACCCTCTTGTCATGGCCTCTCATGCTTTCATGAACTCCATGGGTTTCTCTTCCTCTCCTCCCAGTTCTAGTGGGCCCAGATTGGCAGTCTTTGCTTTTCAATAGTTGTAAATTGGTTACTTTACTGGGGAACAGCAGTTTACTGGGGAACAGCAATGCTGGGAATTGTCTATTCCACCCATCAGGTCTATCTTGTACAAACAGAATCTAGCAACACATTAAAAATATCATTCACCACGATCAAGTGGAATTCATCTCAGTGATGCAAGGATGGTTCAACATATGCAGATCTATAAACTTGATACATCACATCAACAGAAGGAAGGTAAAAAATATCATTTCAGTAGATGCAGAAAAAGCATGTGATAAAATCCAACACACCTTCATGATAAAAACACTCAACAAACTACAAAGTAGGTATAGAAGGAATACACCTCAATACAATGAAGACCATATTTGACAAAACCACAGCTAATATCATGCTGATTAGACAAAAATTGGTGGCTTTTCCTCTAAGATCTGGAACAAGACAAGGACTCTCTCTTTCCTGACTATTATTCAGCATAGTACTGAAAGTTCTAGCCAGTGCAATAAGGCAAGAGAAAGGAATAAAGGGCATTCAAATTGGAAAAGAGGAAGTCAAACTATCCCTATTTTTAGTTGACATTTTATTATCATACATAGAAAACCCTAAAGACTTCACCAAAATTTTCTAGGGTTAATAAAGAATTCAGTATAGTGGCAGGATATGAAATCAACACAGAAAAATCAGTAGCCTTCCTGTATGCCAATAATGAAATAGCCAAAGAAGAAACAAGAAAATAATCCCATTCACAACAGTGACCAAAAAACAACAACAACAACAACAACAAAAAACCTAGGAACAGACTTAACCAAGGAGGTGAAAGACTGCTACAATGAAAACTATAAAACACTGGTGAAATAAATTGAAGAGGACAAAAATAAATGGAAAGCTATCCCATGTTCATGGGCGGAAGAATTAACATAATCAAAATGTCCATATTACCCAAAGCAATCGACACATTCAATTCAATCTCTATCAAAATGCCAATGACATTTTTCACAGAAATAGAAAAAGCAATCAAAATTTGTGTGAAACCACAAAAGACTCATATAGCTAAAGAAAGCTTGAACAAAAAGCACAAAGTTGGAGGCACCACACTTCCTGATTTCAAAATATACCATAAAGATATAGTAACCAAAGCAGCATGGTATTGGCATAGAAACAGACAAACTGACCAGTGGAAGAGAATGGAGAGCCCAGAAATAAATCCACACACTTGTAGCCAACCGATTTTCATCAAAGGTGCCATGAATATACACTAGAGAAAGAGCAGTCTCTTCACAAATGGTACTTGGAAAACTGGATATTCATATGCAGAAGATTGAAACTAGACCTTTATCTCTCACCATACGTAAAAATCAACTCAAAGTGGATCAAAGACCCAAATTTAAGACCTGAAACTCTGAAACTACTAGAAGAAAACATAGGGGAAATGCTGCATGCAATGGGAGTTGGCAACACTTTTTTGAGTGAGACTACAAAGGCACGGGAAACACAGAGCAAAAATACATAAATGAGACTACATCAAACTATAGTGCTTCTGCATAGCAAGGGACACTGTCAACAAAGTGAAGAGACAACCTAAGAATGGGAGAAAGTGTTTGCCAACCACACATCAGACAAGGAGTTAATATTACTCAGAATGTGTAAAGAACTTAAACAACTCAACAGAAAAAAGAATCCAATTAAAAAATGGGCAAAGGACCTGAATAGACATTTCTCAAAAGAAGACGTACAAATGGACAACAAACACATGAAAAAATGCTCAACAGCACTAATCATCAGGGAAATGCAAATTAAAACCACAATGTGGTATTATCTCACTCCAGTTAGAATAGCTGTTATTAACAAGACAAAAAATAACAGATGCTGGTGAGGATGTGGGGAAAAAGGAATTCTCCTACATTGCTGGTGGAAGTGTAAATTGGTACAGCCACTGTGGAAAACAGAATAGAATTTCCTCAGAGAACTAAAAATAGATCTACCCTATGACCCAGCTATCCCACTACTGGGTATATACCCAAAGGAAATGAAGACAATATGTCAAAAAGGCACCCACACTCCCATGTTCATTGCAGCACTATTCACAATAGCCCAGAGATGGAATTAACCTAAATGCCAATCAGCAGATGAATGGATAAAAAATACTGTGCTATGTATACTCTATGGAATGCTACTCAGCTATAAAAAAAAAATGATATACAGTCATTTGCAGCAAAATGGAACTGGAGACTATCGTGTTAAGTGAAGTAAGTCAGGCACAAAAAGACAAATACCTCATGATATCAATCATATGTGGAATCCCCCCCAAAAAGGAAGTGGTTCTCATAGGAGCAGAGAGTAGTGTAATGGTTACCAGAGGTGGCCGTGGGGAGGAGGAAAGGGGTGAACTACTGGGTACAAAACTATGCTATGTACCCCAAGTAAATCATTGTGCAGTATATGCATGTATTGAAACAGCACACTGTACCCCACAAATATGTACAAATAAATGTTAAAATATTAAGCACATTCAAAGAATTGGTACCTCAGAGGCTGGATTCTATTGCAAAAATATTAGGAAGCAAAATCTGCCTGTTATTATTGACTTATAACTAATAGACACTGGTAGATCTAGCTTTGGAAGACAACTTAGAGGTCTGCTTTTAGCAAAAATGAATAGTTTACTGTCATTCATAGAAAAATGACCCAATCAGGAAAAGTAGCTCCTCATGTGGGTGTTTTCATGTGATGGGATTGATCACCAGGAAAAAGGTGACTGGTGTCCCAAACTCTGTCAGTGTGTCTGTTGGAAAATTAAATGGTTTTTACATGGCTGGCTTTTCTTATTTTTTTCCTCCCTTTTATCCAATCAGCACTCTCCCCCGCCTCCCGAAGAAGCAGTTGAAAGAAATGAAGACTCAAGTGCAAAGGGCTGAACATTCAAATGTGTATATTTTGGGGAGGTATCAACTAGTAGATATTCAAGACCAGCATTTGCCTACGTGAATGACTGGGGATGTTAGTTACTACTAGCTGAGGAGGGCTCTACTTCCTACTGGCAGAAAGATAGGTTCAATTATTCAAATTTAACCCATTTGGGAATGACTTTGTGACAAGTTACCCAGTGGTGTTTGCATTCATCCCAAGAAATGCCGGCATCCCAGAAGCTGTCTCCTTGCTACTCTGGACAGAGTGAGGTAGTGACGTGCTGGGTGACTCTGTCTCTCTCTTTCTGAGTCACCTGGGAAGTAAAATGGCATAGGTCATTTGGGTTTGATTTCCAGTTTCACTTTACCAGTGATGAGAATGCCGAAATCTTAGGATTCTTAATCTGTGTGGGGAGGCGGAGTCATAGGAGTATGTGCTGAGAAATTCCAATGAGCAGATGCATTCAGAGTTTCAAAGCTGTGCACGGAGCCTGTTCTCTGACTTTGGTTGTGCTGCAGTCTGTTGACCTTGGCACTGCTGTTCTCACTGGTACAGCCTTCAGGCTCTTTACTTTCTTGGGCTGGGGTGAGACTGCTGCAGAATTGAGAGAACTCTGCGGTTCTGGCCCAGAAGGCAACTGTAGTCTCTCTACCAAACAGCTCAGCAGTTTCTATGATTTTATTCTTATCAATCACTCTCTATCAAAGAAGATTTTAGTATAATAGTTCAAGGTGATCTTTTCTTTAGAAGCTTTAGAAGAAAGTTATAAATGAGAATGAGTTGTGATAAATAACACAATGTTACTACAAGTAAGTATAACTGGTTTTCTTAAGACATATACCAAACATTTTTTCTCTTTTAATTAATGAATTAATTAATAGACATACCTGCCTGTGCCTTACAACTTGAAATCTCTTTATATTGTTACCAGATGGTAGCGAGCTTCTAAATGTTCTGGGCATCTCCTTGAAGATGGGAATTCTACTAAGGATTTTGTGGAGAGACACAGAAATGGTTTCCATTGTGCACCATATGGCAATAACCTCAAAAATGTCCTCCTTTAACATTTCTGCTCTCTCTCCAGAGGCTCTCTCTGAACATTAGTGGGTCCAAGTTCTTCGTTTCAACATTGTTTTCCTCATGCTGCTTTTTGCCGCTGCATGCCCTTGCCCTCAGACGGCCTCTGTATTTTCCTAGCTTGAGCCTCCTCCTTCTTCCAGATCTTTCTCTGGCATCTATTCCTTCTGTTTCTTATACAGAACAATTAAGTTCTTTCTTTACTTCTCCAGTTTATTTCCTCCCAGCCGGCGCCCTTTTCTCTACCTTCTGTCTCAGAAAACAAAAGTCCCTCCTTGGAACTCACTGTCTTTAAAAATTACTGTTACAATAAAATGACTTAATGGCATCTATTGGCCCCCAGGATTAGCCATTTGCAGCTAATATTATAAAACATAAAATTCTATGGAATGAGAAAACCTTAATTGGCAGTGCAATTTTAAAATATTTTATTTATGAAAATAGAATGAGGAAAGATTTATAACTCTATTTACTTTCCTGGCCTTAGACAGACATAGTTCTTCTAGTTTCTTCTGGTGGTCTACACATTGGCATTTTATATTTCTAAATGCTCTGAATTAATGATTGTTAAATAATAGTTTCTTTCAAAAAAGGGCTGAAGCAATAGAGAAAAAGGGAGGGAGGAAGGAGAGGATAGGATTAAAATGCTTCTATTGAAATACCTCACGCACTATGTGACATTTACAGAGGTCAGTACGTCCTGGCGCTATGAGTTGTAGGACCCAGTCTTGTGCTATGAGGGGTCATGCAGCGGTGTGATTTAAAGAGTTCAGGAGTCAGACTGTTGGTTTGGATTCCTCTTCAAACACTTAAATGGCTTGTAACTCTCAGTGAATTACCTACTATCTCTTCACCTCTGTTTCCTAGAATGAAGATAACAGTATTACCAAGTTGTATGGTTTCAGTGGGAAAATAGATAAAAAAGTGCTTAGTAAGGTGTCCAGCCCATTATAAACGCTCAATGAATTCCAGCTGTCCTTATTTTTATTATAGGGTACAACCTGAATGATATTTTCAAAGGGCAAACCCCACGACATGCTTCATATGACGGGATTGTGATTACAAGTCCCAGGTCAACATTTTCTCCAGGTTTCCTGAGGAATTCAGGAACAGAGCCAGGCAAGGCACCTGTAAACCATGAAGCATGCATTTAAGGCTTGTTCGGAAGCATGGCTGGAGACCTGCTCCGTGGAATTCTTCACTAAGTTTTGGTTTGACATACCCTGCTCTGTCAAAGTCACTCTGCAATAGATATCTTTTCCTTGACTTATTCAACAAAGATTTGAGCATTCACTATCTGCCAGGCACTGCTTTGGCGTAGAAGATACAGAAGTGATCATAGCACACAACACCTCGGCTCTCTTTTCACTTGCATTCTGTCAGTAGAGGTGGAAAGACAGAAAACTGACAGGTAAATATGTAGCCTGTAACTCTTTTGCACTTTTGAATATTATACTACTTTTTATTAAACTTTTTATTTTCATATAATTGTAGATTCACATGCAGTTCTAGGAAGTAATACAGAGCAATCCCAAGTAGCTTTGACCCAATTTCCTAGATTGGTAACATCTTACAAAACTATGTTACAATATCACAGTCAGGATGCTGACACGGATACCATCAAGATTCAGAATGTCCCTTATGTGTCCCTTTTATAGTCACACTAATTTCCCTTCCACTTCCAACCCCTCCTTAATCCCTGAAAACTACTAATCTGTTCTCCAGTTCTGTAATTTTGTCATTTCAAGAATGTTAAGTAAATGGAATCATACAGTGAGTAACTTTTTGGGATTGGCTTTTCTACTCAGTGTGATTCTCTGGAGATTCATTCAGGTTGTTGTGTGTATCAATAGTTTGTTCCTTATTATTGCTGAATAATATTCCATGACATGGATGTGCCACAGTTGCTTTAAACATTTACCTATTGAAGGACAGCTGGGATGCTTCTAGATTTTTGCTATTATGAATAAAGCTGCTATGGACATTGGTATTCAGATTTTGAGTGAATATAAATTTTAATTTCACTGGAATTCATGCCCAGAAGTGTGATTGCTGGGTAGTATGGTAGCTGCAAGTTTACTTTCTTAAAGAAACTGTCAAATTGTTTTTCAGTATGGCTGTACCATTTGCATTCCCACCAGCGATGTATGAGTGATCAAGTTTCTCCATGTCCTCTCCAATACTTGGTGATGTCACTAATTTTTAATTATTAATAGGTATGAAGTGATATTTCATTGTAATTTTATTTTGCATTCTCCTAATGGATGATGATTCCAAACATCTTTTCGTATGTTTATTTACTATCTGTATACCATTTTTGGTGAAATATCTGTTCATGTGCTTTTTGTACATTTTCTAACTGGATTTTTTTTTTTTTAACCTGTTGAGTTTTGAGAGCTTTTCATATACAGGTATTTTAGGGAGTAATCCTTCATTGAAAATATCCTTCATTGCAAATATTTTCTCCCAGTCCGTAGCTTATCCTTTTATCCTCTCAACAAGGTCTTTCACTGAACAAACTATTTTAGTTTTGGCATCCATTTTTTTTTACCAATTTTTCCTTTTATAGATCATGCTTTTTGTGTCAAGTATAAGAAATCTTTGCTTAGCTGAAGATCCCAAAGATTGCCTCTTATTTTTTCCTATTAACTGTATAGTTTTATGCTTTACATTTAAACTTGTGATCCATTTTGAGTTGTTTTTTGTATAAACTGTGAAGTTTAGGTTGAAGAAATTGAAGAAATACCATTAGTTTTTGCATATTATTCTTGAGTCTTGTGATTTGCATATTTGTTGTAGAAGATTTTGGGAGATATGTTAGAATTTCTGCTTGTGAAGTCTGATTACTCCAGCACCATTTGTTTTGAGGCTGCTCTTCCTCCATTGATTTGCTCCTGCACCTTTGTCAAAAATCAGTTAGGCATATTTGTGTATGTCTGTTTTGGGGTTCTCTATTTTGTTCCATTGGCCAATATGTCTGTCCTGCCACCAGTGCTGCACAGTCTTGATTACTGTGGCTATATAATGTCTGCAAATTGTGTCAACTGATCCCTCCCACTTCATACTTCTTTGTAAAAAATATTTTTAGCCATTATACTTCTTAGTATTTTCATATAAATTTTAGAATGATCTGGTCTATATCTATAAAAAATCTTGCTGGGATTTTTATAGCAGTTGCATTAAACCTGTATATCAATTTAGGGGAAATGGGCATCTTTTTGATGTTGAATCTTCTAATCCATGAACACAGTATGTTTCTCTATTTATTTACATCTCCTTTGATTTCTTTCACCAGTTTTTTAAACTTTAGCCTACAAATCATCTCTATGTTTTGTTATATTTATACCTAAGAATTTTTTACTTTTTGAGCAGTTTTAAATAGTATTGTATTTTTAATTTCAGTGTCCGCTTGTTCATTGATAGTATATAGAAATATATTTGATTTTTGAATATTTATCTTATATCCTATAACCCTGCTGAATTTACAGATTCTAGGAATTTTGGGGGAGAAATTCTTGTAGACAATCACAGTATCTTCAAGTAAGGATAGTTTTATTTCTTCCTTTTTGATCTGTATAGCTTTTATTTCCTTTTCTTGTCTTATTACATTGGCTAGGACTGCCAATACTAAGTTAAATATGAGAAATGAGAGTGGACATTCTTGCATTGTTCCCAGTCTTAGGCAAAAAGTATTCAGTCTTTCGCCATTAAGTATAATGTTAGCTGTAGGATTTTGTAGATGTTCTTTATCAAATTGAGGAGATTTCCCTCTATTCTTATTCTGAGAGATTTTTACCATAAATGAGTGATGGATTTAGTCTAATAGTTCGGGTGCATTAATTGATATCATCTTGAAATTTTTCTTCTTTGGATTGTTAATATAGCAGATTACATTGGTTGATTTTCAGATATTGAATATTTGTGCATTCCAATCATGCATACCTGGAATAAACCCCACTTGGCTGTGGTATATAGTTAGTCAAGAATTCTTCATACCTATATTCATGAGAAATATTGATCTGTTATTTCCTTTTTTTCCTGCTATCTCTGTCTGTTTTTTATAACAAGTTATGATAATAACTTCCTAAAATAAATTGGGAAGTGTTCCCTCCTCTTTATTTTTTGGAAGCGATTGTATAGAATTGGTGTTAGTTACTCCTTAAACATTTGATAGAATTTTCTGGTGAAAGTATCTGGGCTTAGAGATTTTTATTTTGGGAATTTTAAAATTATGCATTTAATATTCTTAAAAGTTATAGTGCTATTCAAATTATGTATTTGATATTGGGTTAGTTGTAGTAGTCTGTGCTTTTTCAGGAATTGGTCCATTTCATCTAAGTTGTCAAACTTATGTGTAAAGTGTTGTTCATAGTATTCCTTTATTATATTTTTGGTGTCTATAGAATTTGTAGCAATGTTTCCTGATTCATTTCTAATATTGATAATTTGTGTCTTCTGTCATGCTAGAGGTTTGGTCAATTGTATTGATCTTTTCAAAGAAGTAGTCCTTTCTTTATTGATTTTTCTATGGTTTTTTTGTTTGCAGTGTCATGGATTTCTGCTTTTATCTTTAGTATTTCCTTTCTTTTCCTTGCTTTGAGTTTATTTTTCTCTTGCCTTTCTAGGTTCTTGAGGTGAGAGCATAGATTATTAATTTCAGGCCTTTCCTCTTTTGTAATGTAAGCATCGAGTGCTATAAATTTTTCTTCAGCATTGCGGCAACTATATCTCATAAATTTTTCTATGCTGCATTTTCATATTTAGTTTAATGTTTTTGTTTTAACTTTTCTTGAAACTTCCTTTTGACCCATGGGTTATTTAGAAGTGTTATTTAGTTTCCAAGTGTTGGGATATTTATTCTGTTATCTTTCGGTTATTGATTTTCTGTTTTGGTCAGATAACCCATTATGTACAATTTAAATTATTTTAAATTTGCTGAGGTTTGTTTTATGGTTCAGGATATGGTCTATGCTGGTATTATGTTCTGAGAATTCCTGAAAAGTATGTGCTTTCTGATGTTTTTGATCAGAGTGTTGTACAAATGTCTATTAGATCTTTTTGATTGATGATGTTTTAGTTCTTTTATATTCTTAATAATTTCTGTCTAGTTCTATCAATTACCAAGAGAGGGGTATTAAAATAATCTAGCTACTGTTGTGATTTGTCTTTTTCTCCTTTCATTTCTGTCAATTCTTGCTTCACATATTTTATAGCTTGTTGTTTGATGCACACACATGTATAATTTCTGTGTCTTTTGGTGAATTAACCATTTTGCCATTAAATCATGTTCTTCTGTCCCTGGTAATTTTCTTAGTTCTGAAATTTACTTTATCTTATATTAATATAGCCACTTCTGCTTATTTTTAAAATTAATGTCTACATGACATATTTTTTTCTATCTCTTAATTTTCTATTTACCTATATCATCATTGTTGACACATCAGAGCAGGTGCAGCAGCTACTGCCTCAGCTCTCACACATCCAGATCAGCTTGGTGGCCCTTTTTCCCAGATATCATTTACTGAATCCACTCTACCAATTTCTGTCTTTCATTGTTGTATTTATACCACTTACATTTAATGTAATTACTGATATTTTAGTTCTAAAGTCTGCTATTTTATTTTTTGTGTTCTGCTTATTCTTTGTTTTTATTATTCTTTGTTGTTTTATTTTTCCTTTCTTCCCTGTCTTGTTTTTTTCCCCCTTTCCTGTGGGTAAATCAAACACTTTTCAGATTTTTCTATTTATTTACTTATAGTGTTTTGAGTGTACGGCTTTGTATGGATGTTTTAGTTGTTGCTTGGGTATCACATTACATATTCATAATTTATCACAAGCTACTGATGTTGACATTTTACCAGTTCAAGTGAGGTGTAGAAATCTTACCCTTTACTCTTCGTCATTAACAATATAATTGTTTTAAATATTATTTTAGTACATATATTTGTAACAAGAGTATCAGATAATGTTATAATTTTTCCTTCAACTGCCAATCAGCAATTAGGAAACTCAAGAAGAAAGGAAAATGTATTGGATCCAGTCATATTTTCACTCTTTTTATTTATTATACTTTCTTCCTCCCTGATGTTACAATATTTCTTCTCTTATCATTTCTTTGTGTTTATAGAACCTTTTATAGCCCTTCTTTTACAGTAGGTCTGCTACTGTAAAAAACCTTCTTTTACAGTAGGTTGCAAATTCTCTTAGTTTTCTTTCTCTGAAAATGTATTGATTTCCTTGTATTTCCTAAAGGACATTTTTGCTGAATAAAAAATTCCGGATTGACAGTTCATTTCTTTAATCATTTGAAAAAATGTGCCATTTTCTTCTGGCCTTCATGATTTCTGATCAGAATTTCATGGTCATTCAAACTGTTGAACCCTATAGGTAGAGTGTTTCTCTCCCACTCCTCTCAAGATTTTTTTACTCTGTATTTAGTTTTGAAAATTTGACTGTGATATGTCTTGATGTAGACTTCTTTGGGCTTATTCTGTCTGGGCTTTGGTCAGGTTCTTGAATCTGTAGGTTTATGTCTTTTGCCAAATTAGAAAGTTTTCTGTCATTATTTTTCCAAGTACTTTGTCAGCTCTGTCCTCTGTCTCCTCTTCTGAGATTTTGATGATATGTGTGTTAGGTCTTTTGTTATTGATCCACAGAACCCCAGGGCTCTGTTCATTCTATTTTTCTTCCGTCTATTTTTTTTCTCTGTTGTTCAAATTAAGTCAGTTTTTGTTTTGTCTTCAGGATCATATATTTTTTCCTCCATCTCCCCCATCCTGCTACTGAGTCCCATTCATTGAGGTATTTATTTGAGTTATTTTATTTTTCTGTTCTAAATTTCCATTTGGTTTTTATTTACATACCTATTTATTTGATAAGACCTTCTGTTTCTTTGTTGAGACTTAATATTTTTCATTTGCTTCAAATGTGTTCACAATTGCTTGTTGAAGCACTTTAATAATGCCTTCTTTAAAATCTTTGTTAGGTTATTCTAATACCTCTGTTATCTCAATGTTGGCATCTGTTGATTGTCTTTTCTCATTCAGGTTGAAACCTTCCAGGCTCTTGGTATAACAAGTGATTTTCACTTAAAACCTGGACATTTTGCACTTTACATTATGAGATTCTGGATCATATTTAAACCTTCTGTTTTAGCTGGCTTTCTCTGACACTTCTCTTCCAGGAAAAATTGGGGAGAGACAACACCCTATTACTGATGGGTGGGAGTAGAAGTCCAGGATACCCACTCAGCCTCCAGTGATTCCTGGTGGGTAGGGGTGGGAGTTCCAGCTCTGCACTAACCCTCCACTGATAAACATCTTAGCTGGAATGGGTTGGAGTGCCTCATTACTGCTCCTCACATGGCCTCCATGGTGGTGGAGAGGGTGGCTTTGTTATCACTGGGTGCTGGTAAAGTCTTGACTCTTTTACATGCCTCCTTTGATGCCTCCTCTGGGGGGCTGGGGGGGAGCCTCATTACAACTGGGTTGGGATGAAACGCCAGGCTTCCCATCCCATGTGGTCTCTACTGACATCATGGGGGATCTGTACTTAACCTTCTCTCACACCACACTATGTTGTTAGTTTCTTTAGCTCCAAGTCTGGGATATAAGAGGTGAAAAGAACACCTGGAGAACTCATGCCATATTTTTTCTTGGGTTCTGAGGTCCCTAGACTGCCTGCTTGTGCCCACCTTTTAGAATTTTCTGGTTTTATATATAAATGTCCAGCAGGTATAATAGAAAAGAATATATCAATTCCATCTTCATGGAAGCAGAATGCAGTATCATTTTTATCAACTATGAAGAAAAGGAAAGCATGGTTGGTGGATGATGATGTGCTGGTGGGTGCTGCTGCTCTTTCCACAGGGAGGTCAGAGAGGGGGCTGCAACACCAGGCTGGCTGAAGTGCAAGGGTGAGGGCAGAGTGGCGGAAACTGAGATCTGAGAGGTGGTAAGTGGCTAGACCGTACAAAGTCTTACAGGCCATTTTAAAGATTTTAGCTTTTACTTGGAAAAAGATGGGAGCTAAGGAGTGACCATGAGCTGATTTAAGTTTTAAAATGACCACTCTTGCTGTTATGTAGAGAGTACATACATGTACTCCATGGGAGTGGAGGAGAGGAAGGCCAGCAGCACGGAAAATAATTTAAAAGAAATTGCATTCGCTTAGGTGAGAGTCCCAAATGCCAGACTTCATAGAGCTTTCTTGAGGACTTAAATTCTTAGAGGATGACGTTAATCAGTGAATAATGCTGGGTAACTTTATCAGCTACATCTTAAATGGATTTCATAAGACCTGGGTTGGCAAATTTAGAAATGAAATTTCCAATTCAAGGGCTCTATGATAAATGTCTTCTGAGTAATTACACTGATGCCTGTACACTATTTGATCTCTTTACAGGTATCTGCATCTTACTGGCAAGTCCCTTTTCTGGGTCAGCACAACTGTAGAACAATGACTTTTGTTGTCTCTGTTTTGGAGGTGTTGCCTGATATATTAAACAGCTCTATCTGCAGTTGTTTGATGCAACTTGCAATTATGTCATCTGTTGCCATTGGAAAAACACAGGTTATTCCACTCGAGTTTCTAATACTTTTTTTGATTAATGAACATTTACCAACTGAGAGTGATAACAAAGATGTGACCTAAACCTCAGGGCAGAATTCTGGTACTTCAGAATATTTGAACATGAGTTTTGCAACCTAATGTCTATTTTCTGGTGTATTCAGTGAGAATCTTGTGATGTTTATAATGATGATACTCAGGTTCAGCTGGAAGATATTAAAAAATACCACCTGAGGCCTCAGTTTTGTGCATCTCATTGCCTCTATGGGAGCATACAGGTTGGTTATTGTTTGTTCTATTTTCCCCTGAATAAAACAGGGTCACCAACCCTTCTGCCTCCCAACTTGGTCAATTACCTCTGCTGATTCTTGTATGGCAGCATGTGCAGTTGTACAACAAGTTGGGTTCAGAGGTTTCTGGGGAGACGATTGGTATACCCAGTACCATCATCTACTACATGGGGAAGCAGCCAGTGTAGACCCCATGTGAAGAATGGTCCTTGCCCATACACTCTGCTCTACTCTACTGCTCAGTGGTTGGATTCCAGTTCTCCTTCCCCTACTCCCAGAGCTGACACCCCGAGCCACTAGAGAACACCAAGTACCATGCTTAGCTTACATTTTCCCCTTCCTCAATATCTACCCAAGCCTGGAGGAAAGGCAAAGGTGAGGTATTATTGCATAGCATCAAAATAAATCTGCTGTATGCCTTTGTTAGTCAAATTTGGAATAGAGATTGAAAAGTTCACTTTCAGGGTAAAACCAGAATGACAATTTGAAAGAAAGGCTCTGGAAAGGAACTTGGCTTTGAACCAGGGCCTGCCAGCTTTTACTCCTCTCTAGTGTGATGGTAAAACTTACCTCCATGACCATGTGAAGGTTGAATGTTGTGGTGCTAAAATGGACACAAAATACCTGATGTTGCACCACTGTTACCTCCTGAAGACCTTTGCTGTCCACACAGCTAACACACTGTGTCGAGCATGGTGGCACTGGATCTGGGAGAGTGGACCTAGAGCCTGTGTACCGATATAAGGGCCTTCTCACAAGGGGGCTTTCAGAATGTCCCTTGACATTTTTATGGTCATATTATTTATATATATTCAGTATGAATCTATAATTATTACCTTAAAACATTTAAAATAAAATAAATATAAAGTTTCAGTAAATGTGGCCTATCTACTTGTGGGCCAGATTATTTTTCAAGCTATATATCCATAAATCGGTAGAAGGTGAATAAAGTAATTCTTTAAAGAACATTCTTAAAGTTAGAAAGGGCCTTAGGTTTTTGACTTAAGCCATCTCCTACTTGAGGCAGAAATTGAATTTATGGTATTTCAGGCACTCTTGAATACACCATTCATTCACTCATCCACTCAACGAATATTTATTATGCATATTCTACATTTGATGTGCTTTTGTAGGCACTGGGTAAAATGGTGCTTAAGGAATTTAAAATCAAGTGGGAAAGGCACACAAAGCAGGCAGTAGATGCACGAAGTGCTGTCATGTCCAATACTCACTGTGTGTTGATTATGTGCCAGGAACTGTTCTAAGTGCTTTCCATGTTGACGGAGTTTGGATGTGTCGTCCCCATCAAACTCATGTGGAAATCTGATCCCCAATGTGGCAGTGTTGGGAGCTGTTTGAGTCATGGGGGTGGATCCTTCATGAATGGATTAATGCTCTCCCTGGGGGTTAGGGGTAGTGAGTGAGATCTTGCTGTATTAGTTCCCACGAGAGCTGGTTGTTTAAAATACCCTGGCACCTCCTCTCTCTCTCTCTCTCTCTCTCTTCCTGTCACCATGTGATCTGCTTGTACCTGTCGGCTGCCTGCTGCTTTCTGCCATGAGTAGAAGGAGCCTGAGGCCCATGCCAGATTCAGCTGTCCCAGCCAAATAGACCTCTGTTCTTTATAAATCACTCAGTCTCAGGTATTCTGTTATAGCAACACAAAATGGACTAATATACATATATTAACTCATTTGATCCTTACTACAGATTGAGGTGTAGGGTGCTCAGAGTATCATCCTCTTACCATTCTTATTTTACAGCTGAGGAAAGTGGGACTTCAAGAAATGACCTTGCAGCACAGATAGGGTTCTGGCCCAGGCAGTCTGAACCCAGAATCTGGGCTTCTAATGAGTATGCAAGAGAAAGCTAGAACACGGTGAAGAAGAACCCAACTCAGTGTCGGGGGCTAGGGGCTGTCAAAGCTTGCTTCTTGTGAGGTGGTCTCTAGAAACAGGCCATTGGCTTTGGACAGTTCATAAATATATTCCTGGAAAATAAGAAAACACACAACTAAACACTTGTAAATGTTACAAAAAGGAGTGGGGAACGTCATGGGCATGGGTCGCCGGGGAACGGTAGCCTGCGGGGTGAGAAGCGAGCAGTGACTGAGGAACTGTGAGCTCTCTTGCTCATTTTCATGGCTGCATCATTGAGACATATGCTCCAGCAGTTTTCCAGCCCTTCAGTTTGCCAAGATCCACCCCCTCCGCACCCCGGCCTCTGCACGGGCCCTTGCCTATGCCGGGCACACTCGCTCTCAGCCTGGCCACCCCATCCTTACTGTCGATGCTCCTTGCTGGAGGGCAGATCCTGAACCCCTGGACTCTCTTGGTCCTTCTGTCATACACTTGAACATAACCTGCTGTTTTTGCTTCATAGCACTTATCACAGCTCTAAGGAAGTAATTATTTTAGCGCCTGTTCAATGACTTTCTTTTCCCCCTGGTTCTAAACTCTGTGAGGATAGGGACTGTCTCCCTTTGGTTCACCACTATCCACCTGGCTTCTACTATAGTGCCAAGTTCAAAGTAAGTGCTCGCTGTGTCTTGGATTGAGCTCACCCCCCCCCCAAAAAAAAAGAAAAGAAAAAGAAAAACAGATATGTGGAGTCCTAAACCCTGGCATCATAGAATGTTACTTTGTTTGGAGATGGGGTATTTGCAGAGGTAATCAAGTTAGGATGAGGTCATTGGGGTGGGACCCAATCCAGTATGACTGGTGTCCTTATTAAAAAAGGAAATTTGGACACAGACCCACACACTGGAGAACACCATGTGAAGATAAAGGCAGAGATCAGGGTGATGCTTCTACAAGCCCAGGAGCACCACATGGCCGGAAACCCACTAGAAGCTACAGGAGAGTCATGGAACAGGGTCTCCCTCACAACTCTGCAAAGGAACCAACCCTGCCAAAATCTTGATCTAGGACTTGTGGCCTCCAGAACCATGAGATGATGAATTTCTGTTGCTGAAGTCATCCAGTCCGTGGTTCTTTGTTAAACTCCTCTAGCAAATGAACACAGCACCTAGTAACTATTTGTTGAATACTAGTAGGCAGAAATAGTACGTGGAATCCTGCAGCCCTTTTCCTTCTGTGTAATAAGGGCTCACAGTCAATATTTGTTGCTAATAAGATACGTAACATGCGCCACATTAATGTTTTAAAATTTCCCATTGTTAATTTCAAAACCAGAAAAGTTTAACTCTGTATAATTCTCGAAACCCCAAATAATATTTTAACCCCTTTTATTTATTAGCTAGTAGTTTTATCTTATTTTTTCACTTTTTAAAAAATTTAGATTTTTAAAATTGAAACAATTGATTGTATGCATCTGTGGGGTACGGCATTGAATATCAATACCTGTGTGCAATATGTGATGCTCAAATCAGTATAATTAGTGTATTCAACATTACACGATATAATTATTTTTTGTGACCCTTTACCAATTTCTCACTAACTGTCTCCCTCTTTCCCACCTCGGGTGGCCTCAGTACTGCTCTCTCCTTTTGAAAGCTCAATGAATTATTTTGGTAGTTATATCTCCCCTCGGGATCTTTGACCTGAGAGAGGGGAGCAGAAGAAAGATTGTGGTGTCACCTGAGATCATATGTGATATCAGGTATAACCACAAAATCTTAAAAATCACATATCATAGAACCAGTATTAAATTATAGCGAAAAATATGAGTCATCCATGGGTTTGTGATGATCTTGTCATGCACAGATTGGTAACTGGCAGGCTTCGTTTTCTCTAGGATTTCTGCCACCAACTGTCACTACATACTTTTCAATTTGAGCATCTCCATCATTGCCAAGAATGTAGTACCTCCAAGCGACTTGTAATTACAGAACTGCTCCTGCCATCCCTCCCCAAATCCCTGGAGGTTAAATTTGCACATTTTGACAAAGTAATTTCTTGATGTTGTTTTCCGTGCGAATCACTGAAGGTTTCCTGCATGAGCTCTATTGTCAACAGTGAGTCAGCGTCAACCCCGACAAGCGTTTCCTCCTCAGCCGCTGAATTGTTCTTTTGATTTCTAGGCTTTTTCACCTTATGCGAAATATGATGTTTTCTCTACATCTTGGATAAATACAGGTATGAACACATTGTAGCTATGGAGCTAAAGTCTAGTTAAAAGGCAAATGTGATTTTTGCAAATATGTACATAGCTTCTTTCAAGACAGCTTTGGGTTTTCTCAGGAGCTCCTGAATGGCTTGAGATGGATGTCCAGAAAGCACAGCACAGAGGAAGGGAGGGCCTGCAGGGATTCTCTCTGGGAAGTGTTACTCAGTGCACTCGGGCACTCAACTGCCCCTTCAAATGTTCGTTCATTGATGGCCCTTTGGCTGCCGATGCATACTTCGGCCACCTTTCCACTCCATTAACTTGCTTTACGGCTCGTAATCAGCCCAGTGATCAGAGTCTGTGTAGCCTCTATGGTTGACCTGTTGTCGGAGGCATGGCTTGCACCTGTCTCCTGACCCTGCTACCCGCTTCCTCTAAGTTCCAGCTCTACGGCTTACACATGCTCCGTGTCTTCTGACTTTTCTCTGGATTCTTCATCTCAGCCTGTAAACACATTTAAATACATACATCCTTAAAACAAAACAAAACAAAAGAAAACCCATCTTTTAACAAGCTTTCTGCTCAATGTAACACTCTCTTCCCTCATTTCGTTTCTTGCAAAAACCTGAGCAATCTTTCTCGACTTCCCGCCTTCTCTTTCTCACCTTCCATTCATTTTGGCTTACTGCACAGCCTCCTCACTGTACCTGCCCTTAGGAAAGTACCCACTGTTTTCCCAGTTTCCAAACTAGGAGACTTTTTGCCTTCACCTTACTTGACTTCTGAAGCGTCTAATGACGCTGACCGAGCAGCCGTGTGCTGACCTAGGACCAGGGTGTTCGATGAACAGGGAGGAAGGGAAAACGGATGTGGGAGGTCAGCACACAGTCTCTGCCACACTGGTCATTGATGGCTTTCTTGAGAGACTCAAGTTCCCTTTTCACCTTAACTGGTGGCCACTTTAGGATTTGTACTCAAATCTCTCTCCTTTCTCATTTTCTTCTTTCATCTCCACTCTACTTACCCATACGTTTCTCCTGGACAACATCCTTTTTTCCAGTTTCAAGTACCATCTCTACACCTTGACTTCCCCGTCTTTATTTGCACTTCAGCCTTCTTTGCTGAGCTCTAAACCTGTGCGAGTATTTCCAGTGCTCATTGGACGCGACCTCAGCAAGTTCTTATAGACACTTCAAGTTATCACATCACGAAAGGAATTTGGTAATGTCTTCAAGGTTGCTCCTCTCCTGTCTTCCCTATTTCGGACAAATGGCAGGACCACCTACCCTGTACTCTTGGCTAGAAGCTTGAGAATTTCCTCTGTTGCATTTCTTACATCCAGTGTTATCAAATTTGGCCAATCCTTCCTCATAGAGAACTCTCAATCTATTTTCTCTTTTCCATTTACATTGCCATAATTTTGGTTCTGCCCTTAGCATCTATAAGGCCTGTTAACCAAAATCCAGCCCAGCACTTTTTTTCTCAAAGTGCAAGTCAGCTGGAGTCCTTGTTCAAGGGGATCCTGATTTGGAAGGTCTGTGTGGGGCTTGAGATTCTGCATTTCTAACAAGCTGCTCAGTGCTGCTGCTGGTTCACTGGGGACACCCAAGCAGCCCCTGCCGCGAGGACTCTCCTTCCTTCAGCCCTCCCTCTGTCTCGTGTCTTCCTGCTCCCCCCTCCCCGTCACCCTGTGTATCATCGCCCCACACTCACAAGTCATTCTCTACAACTTTCTAATTTCTTAAAGTAAGAATGCAATGTTACTGTCCTATTATAAGAGCTTTAATGGGGATTCAGGAAAAAGTGCAAAATGCTTGATGGAGGACACAGGTGATTTTAATAATCTGAAATCCACCTGCCTCCTGCCTCTTATCCCCCACCCCATCCACAGAATATGTGTGTACATTTAATTTTTTTCAGGGAAAGGGTTTTTCAGGAAAATCCAAATAATTGGATTTTCAAAGGGTTCTGTAACCCCAGAGAGAAGAATGACCACTGTTCTTTCTCTGTGAAGAAATTGTATAGATGAGGAAACACTGGTCCATGTAAATTAAGCAATTTCCCTGAGCTCGTAGAACACAGCTAGTGGCAGAGACTGGAGTAGACCTTGAATCTCCAGGGCTCTAGTCCAATGCTGTTTGCATTGAGTCATAAACACAATATGCCTCGTTAGCATGGTCAGATTGGGATCAAAATGAGATGTGACTATGAGGAAGTGTGACAACTTATAGCAAAAATGAAGTGTTACTCTATTCATAAGAAAACGTTTTTATAGATGCTCTGGGAGCAGAACTTTTTACTGAGAAAAGGGATTGGGTCTGGAGCTTATTCACATTGTCAGTAAATTTGAGGATTTTTGGTCTCCTTAGCTTTTGGAAGTCTCCCCTCTTAAATATTTTGAGGAATACTCGACCATGGGATATATAAGAATCATGAGAGGGAGCAGTGGTGGCAGTGCAGACAGAGAAGGCGTCCCGGGCTGGGGCATGAAGAGGAGCCCAGGAGTGTGGCCCATCAGGACGGTGGCCTGCCAGCTACCACTGAAGGATCCTGGCTCCTTCACCTGGTGACAAGAGGACAGTGAGTTGAGGATGTATCCCAGGAGTCATGGTGGCTGTTTTCCAACACTGGCCAGTTACTGTGTGGGTGAAATGACAGGAAAGCAGGTTCCTGCTCAGCGTTAAGGAACCGCTAGCAATTAGCATTGTTCGGGGCTGAGAGGGGACGCACTGTGATGTGGGAGGCGTTGCTGTAGGACTCCAGTGGAGTTTCCGTGACCTCATTGCGTGGATGTTGTGGGCATGATTCCTCCACAGTACAGGGGTTTGGATCAGATGAGCTTGGGCTGCTCCTTCTGTCCCATTTCCATTTCAAGACTGTGCATGCTTCAGCGAGGGAGCCCTTCTCACAGGCACTCATCTCATGGCCGATTCAGTGGTCACAGATGTTGGCAAGCGGGTACCATGGATGACAGCTTTAATCGGGAAAGGCGCTGTTAATCAGGCTGCCTCTCCTGGATTTGCTCTGAACAGGTGACTGTTTATTCTCTCCTTGTAATTTTCTAGGATGTTCTATGTCTAACCCATTATACAGATTAACCATTTCTCTCCTTGTAATTTTCTAGGATGTTCTATGTCTAACCCATTATACAGATTAACCAGGGGTTGGCAACATTTTTCTGTAAAGGGCCATATAGTAAATTTTCAGTTTTTGTAGGCCATGAGTTCTCTGTCTTAATTGCTCATCTGTGTTTTGAAGTGCAATAGCAGCCATAGACAATCTGTAAATGAATGCTGTGGCTGGGTGTCAATAAAGCTTTATTTACAAAAACAGAAGTCAGGCTAAATTTTGCCCAAGAGATTAAACTATCCTATAGAACAAACTGACTGTGTTTAATTTGATACGTTGGTTAAACAATAGAAATGGATTCAGCATATATTGATTTTTCTAGGATGTGCATATGACGATATATGCTTATTTATGATCTCTGTAAGTCCTGGAAATAAACACGTTTTCCACGTGAGTGCTAGTTTAAGTTTTGGCTAATGTATTGAAGCATTGCTCTGAGGACCAATGTTACTTTTTGTTCCTGCAGAAGACTTCAAAGCCCACTAGCATGGCAAAAGGAGAGATATATGTTGACTTTCAAAGCTGTAAATTTACTATCAGGATTGTTCATCTTTAAAGACACTGTTTTGTCTCTCAGAAGACATTTTTAAATGTCACTGTAAATACATCTGACATTTAAAATACAATTAGTATTGAGTATTCAGTGGAGGGTGGGTAGGAAAAGCAGCCGGACGTGTGGAGGAGGCTGGGTTTCTAGGATCCCCCATTTATTACTCTTTCTGCAATGATGGCAGAAGATGGCAACCACTATGTCTTGGGATCTGTTTAATCTCCAGCTGTGATATGTGATCCATCATCTCATGGTCAACAAAAGACTTTTCCCAGGACCAGCAATGATTTCCATGTGCTCGCAAGGGTTTTATGTATGTGCTGTTCTGACAGGGGGTCGGCCCTAACAGTGTAATCTCTCTGCTTGGCGTGGCATACAAGGAATATGATTTAGAGGCTTGCAAGAAAGACTCAAGACTTACCGTTTCTACGATTGACTTTGCAGCTAACTTACTGCCTTGCGTGGGTTATACCTCAGGATTCTTCCTAATAAAAACGAGGAAGGTAATACTTGTAAGTTTGCAAAGCTCTCTGAAATTTAAAATGCAAGATATTATCAAATTGAAAATTATTATAATTCTCTCTCAGTAACTGCCTTCTATTTACAAACAGCTGACTTCTTCTTCCCACTACTGGATGAGACATACAAACAGCACCAAAGCAAACTCAAAAGTTTTTAAAGGGAACTGTGTTGGCTGGAACACGGAAAATTGAGTGTGACTTTCAGAGCGTGAGAAAACACAGATTACACCTGCTACAGATGTTTCAGGCTGTTTGGCTTAAATCTATGTATAGAGATGTGTAGTGTGAATTTAACTCAGCAAATAAACACTTTCAATTCGAATTCGAACCTAGAGAGCTACCTAATGCAAAATCATTTTTTAGAATTTTTATTTTCTATAGTTTCTTGGAGTTACAATTTCTTGAAAGAATTTTATGTTTTATTTTTAACCATTTAAAAATATAGCATTGCAAGTACATGAAATCTACCCTTTGGAATCCACATTTCCACCATTTTCAAAAATGGATAGGGCTGGTTGAGAGCGAGCGTGATATTTTCTGGGGTTTTCTAAGTTGCTTTCTGTCATTTGCTTGGTGAAATATGGCAAAGCATGTGGCTGGCTGGTGATTCATCTCCATGCAAGACTTCCTGGGGAAAGCTGAACGTGGTCAGTTTGCAGACTTTCCCCCATTGTAACCCATGGAACGCTGAAGGTTTTGCCTTCATGAAAAGGAACCCTTTGCTCTATTTCAGATTTTCAAGTGAATGATCCCAGAACTGCCTTCTCAATGAATGTTTTTTTTTTCTCCCATTTTTTGACTTTGTATGACCCCATCTCTTTTTTTCCAAACTTATTCATGAGGGTACCATCCTATTTGGGCAGCTGGGGAGGGGCACTTCAGCTTACATGTTCAGTGGTGCTGTCTATGTTCAGTGGTGCTTACATGTTCAGTGGTCAGTACTGAGTCTATTGCAGTGTAGGTGTCCCCAAGTGAGAGGACATTATTAAATCAGGAAGAATATTTCAACTAATAGATTGAAGCACGTATCTTAGTGCTCATAGAAGGTAAATATTTAGGCAGTACAGGCTGTTGATTGCAAGAACTAATTTTGTGGGAGATTAGGGTCAAGTGTACATAGCAACATTCTTTAATTTATAGACACTATTCAGAAATGAAGCTTAATTTACAAAATGCTAAGCTGTCATGTTTGCTCTTGCTGTGGAGTAGTGCATCTTTCATGTCTGACTTCAAGGCATCAAAGACATGACTGGAAAAAGCTTGAGATATGGATGTTTTTTACAATAATATGAAAATGTGGAAAATCAAAAAAATTTTCTTTAAGCAGTCTGCTATAATTAAGCATTTACTCTACATCTGTATAATGGAAAATGGTGAGGCATTGGAAATTCTTTTTTTAATTTGATTATAAACTGCTCAAATGTTTAATGTCAGGAGTTTATGCTACATAGTTACATGAAAAAATTCAGCGTACAAATAGGTACACTAGAGTTCCATTTTGATAAATCTATCTACAATATGAGATTGAGCCATATGAAATTGCTACTTTGTATGTCAAGCAAAATGGTTTGTATCAGCAATTTCAGATTGTTAAAGCTATATGGACAAGAGTAACACACATACACACACACACACACACACACACACACACACACACGGAAGATATTAGCAAAAGTTTTGAATGGTTATGACAGGCATTTAAAAGTTTTAAAACTTCTTATCTATACTTTGTCAAATGAATCTGTATTATTCTATTTATAAGAAAAAAAGTTTCATAGATGCTCCAGGAGCAGAACCTTTCATTGGGAAAAGGGACTGGATCTGGAGCTTATTCACATTGTTTGTCAGTAAATTTGAGGATTTTTGGTCTTTGGTCTGCAGAGTTCTTTAGAAATCACCAGACTTAGTGAAAATACCTACCTTCCCTTCCCTTCCCTTCTGCTATGGCTCAAATGTGTCTCCTCAAGTTTCATGTATTAGAAACCTGATCTCCAGTGTGACAGTGTTAAGAGGGTGGGAAATCCTATTGTAATATTTGGTGGGGCCTTTAAGAGGTGATTAGATTGTGAGGACCATGCCGTGGTGACTGGACTGACCCATTCATGGAGTAATGGGTGTGGCTCTGGTGGCTTTGTAAGGAGAAGGAAGTGCAAAGTTTAGCTCTTGCTCAGCCAGTTCTCGCCATGTGGTACCCTGGGTTGCTGGAGAGTCACCACCACGAGGAAGGCCTTCCCCAGGTGTGTTCCCTGGACTTTGGACTTCGCAGCCTCCAAAACTGTAAGAAATACATTTCATTTCTTTATAAATTACCTAGTTTCAGGTATTCTGTCACAAACAAGAGAAACGGACTAATACACCATTCTCATCCTTCCACTTCTCTTCCTGTCCCTTCCTTTCTCCTTCCCAAGTCAATTTCCCCAACTAAACTGTGAGATCTCCTTTGTGTGCAGGCATCTAGCACTAAGTAGAAGCTCAATAAAGATTTGTGAATGATTGAAGGAGTGAATGCATGCAGGAGAGAGTGATTAAATAATGATGGTGCAGTACATTCTGAAATTTTGCTGATTTCCTCCTGATAAAACCAATTGGTTTATCCTAAAGATAGGACGTGGCTGGATTGTAAGTCCATATACACGTAAAGTTAAGAGGAAAATCAGGTCTATTGAAAAAGACAAAAACAAAGAAGACTGTGTCGATTTAGTTTAGAAGTATGTTTGTGATTCTTCTGGATAGGATATGAGATCCTGGGTATAAAATGACAGTTATGAATTTGAATTTTGGGAAGACGTTACAGTCTTGGGCCCTTTACCACACAGGCATTTCTAAAGCAGCTTGACCTACAGGATAAGGGACTGGTGCCTGACCTGGCCTTGGACTCCAGGTCTGTGTCCTCCGTGACTTGCACACACACACACTGTGACTCTGCCTGTGAACAGCAGCGCTTGAAACAAATCTTACCCCTTTCCAGGATTGCTATTGATATTTTAAATGTCCAGTTGTCCTTCTCATAGCTATTTACTTCCACTTTGAAAGGGGGATAAAGGAAAAATAAATAAAAGCAGAGAGGAAGAAAGAAAAGAAAAAAGGAGGAAGGAAGGAAATAAGCAACGAAAGAGACAAAGGGAGGAAGAGAGACTTTTAGTTCTGTGAAATCGGTCAGGCCTCTTTTTAGCAAATGGTTATAAAGAAGCTCTGAAGAGTAGATATTGATCATTTCCCAGCTGACATGATCGATGGAGGATTTTTCCCTTCCCCTGATTAGCTCCAAGTGACTCAGGCAAGCTCAGATATGTTCTAAGCCTCTGAGTACAGCACATCCTGAAATTAACTGGAATAACCTAATTTCTACCTTCAAGTCGATCTCTTCTTACACACTGTGCAAAGGGCAAAACAGAAGTGAAACAGGAAAGATTAACAAGGTCTGTGCCAGCTATTAGAAGGGAACTCATTGTTTGTCTGCATTTAAGGAGAAAAGGACACTATTTGGCTGGTGGGGTGCCTTGGCGGCAGCCGGGGTTAATGATCGTCCTGAGCATTGAGCTGGGAGGCACGTTGCCGTTGACCGCCCGGTGGCTCTCGCTGACAGGTGCTAATGGGAGGGGCAGGACACAGCTGCCTGAACAGGAATCCCATTATCCTTTTCTGGGTATTGATTCACCCTGTGGGACGTTTCCTCTCTGGCTGTGTTAATTTCCAGAGCGCACACTGGTGCCTTGTCCTCGGCACAGAGAGAGTCAGGGGTGCTGGGGTGAGGGTAATGGGCTCAGCCTTCGTGTCTGCAGAGGTTTTGTCTGCTGGGATGTAGGCTTCCTCTAATTATAGTGCCTGCTAGGGGACAAAGTCTGGAAGAATAGCTTTGCCACTAATATAATTGCCTGAGGTGCATAGCAAATTAATCTAATGACATGAGGTGCATTTGGAAAGTTTTTTTTTCCATGCATAAACAGTAGTTGTTATTTTAAAACTTGATGTTTTTGCACAGAAAATTCAGGAAGTAACCCAACAGAAATCTTGGCCATTTAGTCATTTTAAAATTTGTAGTCTCTTCTTTGTTTATAATTAGGCCTTCTAAAAATTTTTTCTAGATAATTTAGAGATAATTTTTGCCTTTGGCCGTGGTTTGTGATTTGGTTTGTGATTTGGTGGTTTGTGCTGAAGAGCAGTATGTGGGTGGGTTGAGCTTATAATAGTCAAAATTATTGAATTTAATGTTTAGAGATGTATGATCACCTAGGTAAGTCAAGGCAGATTGTACTCTGAAGAAATACATACTCTGGACTCAACTCTGGAAAGTAAGGGGGCTTTCAGTTTATCTAATTTAGCTCTCTCAGGCATCAGCCAGTCTATATGATTCACAGAATCTATCCTTACAAATTGCCCTAATTTCTTCCAGCCCTATGTCTGTTTTCTCATGGTACAGAAGCTGCATGAGGACTCACTTTTGGAGGGACTCTTTCACATGAGCTGCTCTGTGTTATGGCCTCAATCTGGTTGATTCCACATGCACTATGGCACTCTCAGCACTGTGTTCATGTTTTGAGTGGTGAGGGGTGTGGGCTCTTTTGATTCCTGCCTGTGTCTCCTCTCCTAGGAGAAGTAAGGCTAGGAAGGAGAGATGATCAGGGCCTTGAGAGAAGTCTGCTATTCCCTGTGCATTTGCATGGCTTCTCTTTGATGAGGAAAACTCATCCCAGAGGTTTAACCAGGTAAAGGGCCGAAGATGATCTAAGGATAGAACAGTGTTTCTGAGAAGGTCAGACGTGCTTCTTATAATGATGGCATGACTCCCCCTGCCCACTGCCCTGAGCTCCAGATATTTTATATCCAATATTTGATGACTTTCTGGAAGAACTCTGAGGTCCTCTGGTTTCAGTTCTTCCCATTTGCTAGACCAGGAACTGAGGAAGCAGAGCTCGTCCATTCAAACCCTAGAGAAGAAACCAGTCACGGATGTGGTGAAAATATCTGTGTGTCTACCTAGAACTTGCCTGACACAACAGGTCCCAGGTTTTTTTTTTAGTGCATGATATTTTTCTGGTTACACGAGTCATTACTTAACTGTTGTAGGAAATTTAAAAATATAAAAAATGACAATCATCCATAATTCTGCTATTCAGAAATAATAACCATCATTACCATTTCTAATTATATGATTTTTGCATCCTTTGTATCATGTTCTATTTTGCCAAAAACATTTCCTTACAGCATTAAAAACAATTTAGGGATATAGTATCAATAACTGAATGATTTTCAGGGAAAGGAAGGATGCTGGGGGTGAGGGTTGTCGATCTCCACAAATGCTGGGCACAGTGGACAGAGGGACAAGTTCTCCAAAGCAGGTAGAAAATGCCGATGGACAAGATTCAGGCACCTTGGTGGCCTTTAGACTTCTGCCCTCTGTTTGATTCTGTGAAATTAGAGGGAAAACAGAAGTGAAGGAGGAGCTGGGTAGAGTTAACATCTCTGCTTGGTGATCAGTGTGGCTGGGTGGAAGGGGGAAGCAGCTTCTGGTCTTGAGAGCTCAGGAGAATAAAGTTGACATCACCTTGAGAGCTGAAGAGAATCAAGTTGACATTGCCTTACCTAAAACCTGTGCCACGTGGACTACGGAAGGCTCATGCCTGATAAAGTGCTCAGAGGTAGTGACTAAAATTCACCCTCCCAGCTGCCCCCCAGCACTATCCTGCAAAAGTAGTCATCAGAAGACCTGGGACCTATGCAGATTCACTGCAAACACAAATGGAGGATTGAAATATGGAAAATAAAAGACACATAAAGAATATATACCAGGAAAAAACTGGTGCCACAGAGCTTAAGAAATATACGAACTAATAGTTCTCCATGGACTCAAAGATATTAATAAAAATGTGACCTTTCTGAGACATGAGCTCAAAGGAGACATACGGGGCCTCAAGTAGAGATGATAAGGAAACAAAGAAATTAAATGTAAGAAAATCACAATCGTTAAGGAAACAAGAACCTTATTACAAGAAGTCAAAAATATAAACATGGTTAAAAACACATTCTGGGACATAAAAAGCAAGTTTGAGAGAATAGGCAAGATGAAACAGAAAAAGAAACAAGTTACAGAGGGTTATGAAAAAAATCACTAGTAGTGAAGACAGATAAAAACTATCTCATTTAATTATAATTATGTCTGCAGAAGAGAAGGAAAAAGCATGTAAGGTAAAAATTTTAAATGATATTTTTACATTCCTGAAAATTTTTAAAAAGATTAGATTCCACAGATTGAAAGCGAGCATACCATGTCCCAGGAAAAACAAATTCAGAACAAAACTACTCTAACATGTTTTACTAAAGTTAATGGAGATAATTCTGTGACACCCAGGGAAAAAAATCAAGTTATCTCTAAGGCGGAAAAGTCAGGGTAACCTCAGACCTTTTCATAACATTCAAATGTGAAAGACAGTGGGACAGTGTTTACAAAGTTCTTGGAGTATGAAAGTGTGACTCAGGATGTTTACATGCAACCTAGCTGCTGCCCAAGTATAGACACAACAGACAGGTCTCCTCAAGCATTCAAGGTATACACTTCCCAATAGTCCTTCCAGAAAAACAAGTAACTATGAGAGGATAAACTGTAGGCAAATAAGAGAGGGCTGGTTGTGTTAGACCACTTCTGATGCTTATGACAGAATACCTGAAACTGGGTATTTACAAGAAAATGAAATCTATTTAGTACAGTTTGGAGGCTGCAAAGGCCATAGTCCTGGGAGCTCATCTGGTGAGATCCTACTTAGTGGGAATTTTTTGCAGGGTCCCGTGGTGACCAGGGTGTCACATGGCGAGAATGGTCCGAGTAAGAGCTCAACTTCCCATTTGCTTTCTTATGAAGCCATCAGAACTACGCCCATTACTCCATGAATGGATCAATCCATCCACAAAGGCACAGTCCTCACAATCTAATCACCTCTTAAAGGCCCCATCTTTCAAATACTGTAATTGGATTTCCCACCATCTTAGCACTGTTGCCATGGGGGTCACGTTTCCAGTGTATGAACTTCTGGGGGACACACTGAACCCATAGCACAAGTGATCTTAAAAGGAAGAAGGAAAAGGAGGGGGAGGAGGAAGGGAAGGAGAGAAGGGGAAAGAGGGAAGAGAGAGGGAGGCTGGAAAGGAGGAGGAAAAGGAAAAACCTGGCGGTGGCTTTCAATTCTCTGAAAGGAGACCTGAGGTGGAGTGGCTGTGGAGAGTATGAGCAGAGAATAGAAGGTGAATGTTGTAAAGTATTATAATAATAAATTAAAAGTACATTGAGCTTGGGTGGGAAGAGAAGATGGAGAAATTGAAGGAATATATCTAGAGACACAGAGAAGACAAATGTCAGAGAAGGAGTAGCCATGTGCCAAGGAAATGCAAAAACAGGTTCGGTGGAGTTGTAAAATTAGTATCCAGCAAGCTTTCACAAAAAGCAAAAAATTTTAAACAAAGACAAACAGTCTATAGTAATAGAGATTGTAATCCACAATAAAGATCAGTCATGAATGTTGATGCACCAAATGTGAAAAAAATCATACAGATGGAAACACATCAGAACAAGTCAACTCTAATTTGTTTCTTAGCTCATGCCACATCAAGTACGTGAAACAAGTGAAAATATAGAAAGCCGAATAATAATCGTAAGAGACATAAAGCGGGGCTGTACTGATTGATCATATGTTATGCCGCAAAGAAAACAAAGTCCTGAAAGTGGAAATAGTTTGGATATTATCTGATGACAATGCCATCTAAACTGGACATGCGCAGCAGGGACAGACACTGCTGTTGACCTCCGCTCTTTCATTCTCTCTTCTGCCCCAACTGTTCAACCTCAGTTTTATTTGGGTGACAGTGTTACAAGCTGGGCCGCCATACGACACAATTCTGACCAGTGGGGTATGAGCTGGGGGTTCTGGAAAAGCTTTTGCTTTCCTGATACAAGTGCTACCCCTGGTTGTTTTCCACTGTTGGCTTCTCTCTGCTTCCTGTTTGGAAAGCACATGTGACAACTGCAGGGGACAGCCATCCCATTACCATGAGATGAAAGACACAAGGAAAAAAGGCTGTGCACCTGCACAGTCAGGATGGCCTAGGGAAGGTGGGAGGAGGCTTTGTCCCGGACAAAGCAGCCCCAGGCTGCCTCTGCGACTCAGGGATGCAGTTCTCTATCTGAGTTTGAGATGCTCAAGTATGGTTTTCTGTTATTGCAATTGAATGATAACTGGCAAACTAATGCAAAGGCAAACAAATCCAGTATAACCTAGGGGACAAAAAAAAAAAAAGGACAAAACAAAAACACCTGAAGTGGCAGAATACTTAGAAAATAATTATGCAAATACTTTATTTTAGACCTTTTATTTCTGATAAATGGTGGGTTAAGTAGATAGACTGATTCTTCTTTTAAAAGCAACTAAATATCCTAACTAAACATATTAAAGAAAACTTCTTCTAAAGTGCACAGATGAGCTGGTAGGAAAGTGAGAATTTTTTCAGCTAGAAAAATAAGCAGGAAGAAAACAGGACAGCCAAGTCCTGCAGGTGAATGTTTCCCTGAGAGTATCTGCTGAACCTGGTACTTGAGCTTTGGTTTTCATGTCATGGGGCACTGAGAATAGGAGACAAGTCCTAGGCCCACCCAAGATCAGCCATATAAGAGGAGATTTTTTCTCTCATCAACCTGGGACACTTAAAGGAATAGAATTCAAATGTGTAAGGATGAAACAAAAACAGACCCCCTCCCGCCACACACACATACCCACACACTGGAGTTAAAAAAAAAAAAAAAATTCTTTTCTTGAATATAGAACCTGAGTCAGGGGGAAGAGAGAGATTTACTGTGGTAAATGAGAAACCACAAACAAGTCCTCACATGGGTTTGGAGTCCTAATTCATTCCTCTGGGTTGTCAAAAAAAAAAAAAAAAAATGAAAGACAGAAATTTAAATTAGAGCAATCCCTGATTAACAGTGTCGAGGAGCACCTCGTAGAACCAAGTGCAAATTCTTTACGAAGGAATCTAATTTCTACCCGATCCTCAAAGGACTCCCACAGGTAAAATTCCTGGGAAGAATGACATTTTATCACAGTAGAAATGTCTGCACACACAAAGAAACAGGCACCGAAAAGTGAACTAGAAGAAATAACAGGTGACGAAACACAATGACGAGGTCAGGCTGTGTGTTTTTCCTGTACTGATATGGGCTCATTCAGGAAGACAGAGGTTTTTAGGCAATTTATGGAACCAGAAACACAAGTTATTGTTGGAGAGAAGCAAAATGCATTTAAGTACTATGGAATTAAGGTGCCTCCATCCCAGCACAGAGACCACTGTTTGCAATAATCAAGAACGTGGAGCATCAGCATGGAACATCACGTTCTCCTGGGATGCAGTATGCCCATCCTAAACTGGAGAGTGCTCCCTGAAAATTTTTCTTTCCCCTTGCAAAAGCAAAATGCCTAGCTAGTCTTGTATCTAAATATCCTTTTGGGTGATTACATGCAGAAGGAAAGCCCCAATGCTTTATTTAAAAATGTGTGCCTTGCTCAAGGGTGAGAAAAGAGGGGGATGGGAGTGTAAGCACTATCCCTTTTTGTATTGGTTATTTGATGGGTGCAGTTTTCCAATCTACAAAATCAAGGCGTTGGAATAGGCAATGCTTTTCTTCCATCCATTTCCAATATGTTATGATTTTTGTGTTTCCTCCATAATGTCTAATGCAGTTTCTTGAACACCATGGACACTTAGGAAGTGCTGTTGCATTATGGCAGAAGTTAGTGAACTGAACAAATCTTAATGCAAGGAAGCTATAAGTGCCTGGGATAAAGTCCCTAGTTAATGTCCAGCTTTGTTCTTTAAGAAGTGATAAAGTTCAGGCTACCTGGATACACAGCTCATGTTCCTGAGATTAGCATGGTACTAGGATATAAAGGGCTACATATTCCTTAAAGGATATAATTCTAAAAGTGAAATCTAACAGGAAGCACATATGAGTAAGAGAAGAAACTTCAAAGTAAGTTTGGAAGACAAGGAAAAAAGAATTAAATTCAAATATTATTAAAGAACTGTAAAAAGAGAAAGAATATATTATGGTGCAAAAATTTGAAACAATCAAACAAATGTGAGAAGTAAAGATTTTTGTCTTTTCAGTTAGAGTTTTATGATGCAAGAACTAATTTCTTATCTCAAGCAACAGATCATTTTAATAAAAGTGTCTATAATTGAATCAGCGTTGGTCTTGCAAGATCCCTAATGAAACACATCCAAATATAAATCCTTAATTTATGTGCCAAATTCAGGTAAGTCATTTCGTGTAGTTTAGCAAGGCTGTCAATCAGGAGAGCTGCAGTTTGAATTAAATATTAAACCAAATAAGAAAAGCTTTGTGGCACATCTGGTCTCTTATCAGGAGATGGAACCTCCAGCGTGGAAAGTACCTGGTATGGACTTCCTGCATCTTTCTTCTGTCTCTTACCATTCCAGTATGATTTCACAGATTTGAGAGATAAAGACTGAAATGATAACTTATAGGATACCTTCCTTGTGTAAGAAACTTGCACCAAGCACTTATATGTCATGTCACATCATTTTCACAGTAAAAGTATGAGGTAGGTATTATTATCCTCACTTTACAGTCGAAGAAGAGAGGGTCAGACTGGTTACCTGCTCAATATGACCTGGTAAGTAGCTAGGTTGGAATTAAAAATAAGATTTTCACTTGAAAATTCATATATATATATATATATACACACACACATATACATATATATATACATACATGCATACATATATATACATGTACATCATACATATATACATAAATACATACACACATATATACATACATACACACATATATACATACATACATACACACACATATACATACATACGTACATATACACACATACATACACACATACATACATACACACATACATACATACATACATACATACATACATATATATATATATACATATATATATATATATATATATGCTTGTTTTAGTCCGTTTTGTGTTGCTATAACAGAATTCCCTGAGGCGGGGTAATAAAGAACAGAGGTTTATTTGGCTTATGATTCTGGGACAGCTGCATTTGGCATGGGCCTCGAGCTGCTTCTAATCATGGCAGAAAGTAGCAGGTACAAGCAGATCACATGGCGAGAGGAAGCAAGAGAGAGAGAGAGAGGAGGTGCCAGGATCCTTTAAACAATCACCTCTCACGAACACTAATAGAGCGAGAACTCACTCCACTCCCATGACTCAATCAGTTTCCAACACTGCCACATTGGAGATCAAATTTCCACATGAGTTTTGGAGGGGACCGCACATCCAAACTCTATCATTATATATATATATATATATATATATATATATATATATATATATATATATATATATATATATATATATGATAAATTATATGGCTGTCTCCTTATATGGCTGTCTCCCTGGTATAAAGGAAAATTTGAATTTGAGCAAAATCAGGAACAATATAGTAATATTCTGCAGCCAATGATTACCAATGGCTGATTTAAGTCTTTGGAGTGAATTTCACTTCCATTGGCCCTACAATGTGAGGCGAATGGCAAAGGATTTTGTGTCCTATGGCTTTTTTTATTAATACTCTCTTTCCTCTGCATCCCCTCTAGCCTCCCCCTACCTCATCAAACTGAGTAGTCCTCAGTCACCCAGACCTATGCTGTATGTCCCTAAATGTCCCTTCCTCCCAAGATTCTCTCACTACATTTTGCATTCCCATTGGCTTAGTGTTCTCATGCCATCTAATTGTAAATGTCATTCCCCTTCCTCAAAATCTTCTAGTGCTTCCTCATTGATTTTGTAAATAAATGATTGTGTTATTCAAGGTCCTTCATAATACACCATAAACTATATTTCCAGCCCACAATTCTCAATCTGTTAAGCCCTTATGTATGTCAAACACTTTGTAAGCACTTTATAAATTAATTTATTTAGAATTTATAGTGCCCCTATAATATACATACTACCATTATTATTTCCATTTTATAGATGAAGTTGAGACCAAGAATAAGTCACTTGTCAAAGCCAGACAGCAAGTAAGTGTCGAAGCCAGGACATGGATTATGGAACCAACCTAAGTGTCCATTGTTGGATGACTGTATAACAAAAATGTGGTATATATACAGAATGGAATACTGCTCAGCCATATAAAAGAGTGAAATTCTGCCATTTGCAGCAACATGGATGAGTATGGAGAAAATTATGTTAAGTTAAATACTGCATGTTCTCACTCATGACTTGGTGCTAATAAAGAAGGAAGGAAGGAAGGAAGGAAGGAAGGAAGGAAGGAAGGAAGGAAAGAAGGAAGGAAGGAAGGAAAGAAAGAAAGAAAAAGAAAGAAAGAAAGAAAGAAAGAGACCACAACAATTCATTGAACTTTCAGAAGGAGAGAACAAACCTAAGGATACTAGAGATGGAGGGAGGGAGGGAGGGGGCTTGCAGAATGATAGGTTGGGTAAAGGGCATAAAGAAAAATCATGATTTGTAATAATGAATATGCTAATAATAAATAATAATTATTGAAAAATAAAAAATTTGGGAGAGAGAAAACAAACAAACAAAATAATATTTTACCACTTCAATTTTAAGGTAAAAACCTTACTACAGTATCCTTTCAATAACCCCCTTCTTTTCTTTTTGACATTATTTTTACACATTTTACTTCTGCATATACCATAAACATCACAATACATTATTATTAGTAGTAGCATTGCTTTAAATAGTTACTTTTTCTAGATTTAAAAGAGACCATAATTTATTTTTATAAGTATCCATATGTTTATCATTTTCAACATTCTTTATTCCATTTTGTACACCCACATCCACATTTTCATCTGGTATTATTTCTATTTTATTTTTTTGAAGAAACACCCCTTTTTTTCTTGTAGAGCAGATCTGATGATAGTGAATTATCTTATATTTTTTCTCAAAAACGTATTTATTTTATGTTCACTTTTGAAATACATTTTTGCTGGATAAAGAATTGTAGGCTGACAAATTTTCAGTGTTTTAAATGTGTCTCTCTATTGTTTTATGGCTTTCATAGTCTCTGTTGAGGTGTCTGCTGTACTTGATATCTTTGTTTCTATTTACTGTTTGTATCTTTTTACATAGCTGTTTTAAAGATTTTCTATTATTATGTGTTTTCAGAAATTTGTGACTTTGCATGCTTTCCCTTATGCCATTTTTGTGTGGGTTAGTTTGCTTTTTAGGATCTTCATATTTCCAGTTTTTACCAAATTTGATAAAAAGTCTGTCTATATTTCTGCAAATATTTTTTCAGTCCTTCTGGTAGTTTGCATACATGAATGCTAGAACAATTAACATTGTCCCATAGGTCACAGGGGGTCTGTTTATTTTTTCACTCTTTTTTTCTCCTCTGTTCTTCATTTTGGATAGTTTCTGCTGCTATTTCCTTAACTTTCCTTGTCTTTTCTTATGCAGTGTCTAATCTGTTCTTAAACATGTTTACATTTGATTAAGATTTTTTTTGTTTCTTCAAGTTTCATTTGGATCTCTTTTTTTATAAACATCTTTTATTTTCTTCCTCATTATGATCATGGTTTCTTCTGCCTTCATGAACATATGCAATAAAGTATGTTAGCTTTATAATATCTTAGCTAGTTGTCTCATATCTGTCATGCCTGTGTCCATTTCTATTATTTATTTATTATTCTTCAGTTATGGAAAAAATTAAGATTTTTTGCATGCCTGATAAATTTTATTAGATGCTGGATATTGTAAATATTATGTTGTTGTTTGCTATATTTTGGTGTGTGTGTATGTATGTTTAATAGTGATAGATTTTTTTTTTGTATAGCATTAAGTTAGTTGTTATCACTTGGTATTTTTTTGAGGCTTACTGTTTCTTTTTTTACTTGAACTGTGTGTTATATTTTGTTTAGCATCTTGCCATTGTAACCTCATGCAGATTTCTTCATTATCTTTTATATAAGTATAATATGTACTAGAGTTTTGTATAAGGCAAGTTAGGTTTTGCATTTTTAACCTTTTATTTAAATTGATTTCAAAATATTCCTTAATTTTATTTCTCTTTTATTTTTAAATTAAACATCTTTGCTTTATTATTATTATTTTAATTATTAGTGTGGTTAAACATTTTTTTTTATGTGAAAACTAGGTATCTGCCCCTTAATGTCTATAATTCTTCTAATTTGCTAAGAGTTATCTTTCCTTTTAAGGTTTACATAAGGGTTGGCTTCAATCCTATCCCTCGTACTGACTTCTTACAACATCTCTGGGAATTTTGAGCCTGAGGACTGGGGGTGTTTACATTTCTCCCCATCACTTCTTGCCCTGTATTCCTGCTTCTCCTAAATCCTCCCTACCCACTTTTGCCTCACCTGCTGTGTGTTCTGGGGTTTCTTCTGCACTTGCCATGTGGGTGGAGACCATATTGAACCACTGAGATCTTGGGGTACCACTGACTCACAGACAGCGTGCAGCAAGCTCTACCAAAAGTTTGGGAAAAATGTGTGTGGATTCTATTAGAGCAACAGCAATCTACACAGGAGCCAGAAAAACAATGTAAAATTACCTGCTAGATTGCCCTCTGCTAAGAATCATTTGACTAATCCCAACTTTGGGCAATTTTCCCAGATCGACTCTTCTAGTTGGGCTTGAGCATTCTCTGTGTTGCTCAGTTCTCTCCTCTCAACCTCCTCATCTCTCTTCCCTTCAACCCCTTCCCCCAATTTCTCTTCATTTCTCAAAGTAAAGTGCACTGGTCCTGTGACCTCACCACAGTCCATCCCTTGCCTTGAGAGCAGTCTCATCTCTCTCATTAAACCTGCTCCAAAGGCATTGTTTCTTTGAGGGAATTTTTTTTTTTCACTCTTCAGGCTTAGACATTGCAAAACTCCAGGGGACACCTGTCATACCTTCACAGAGAACATGACAGGAACAAGTCCTGGAATTGTCTGATGTGGAAGCCTAGGTCTTTGTACAGTGTAGATGTCAACTCTTCAACTGTTAACACAGGCCTTGTAAACACTTTTTCTAGTTTGCCATTTGTCCTAAAAGGTTTGTTGTTTTACTGTTGTATAAACATATTTATATGCATAAAACCTGTATTTGAAGACAAATATATAACTTTTTCTTCGTGTTATGTTTTTATTATTCAGGCATATTTAGAAAGTCTTTCTATGCATAAAGGTTACAAAATATCCCTCAAGTTTTCTTCTGGTGCATTAATTTTGTTTTATTATTTTTAATTTCTAATCTGTGATACTCTTGGAAAAATTTGGAAATGTGAAGGGAGCTAAAGACTCCAATTTCCTCTCTCACTTCCCAACAATTTGTCTGACGTCATTTACTAGTTAAAGAATTATTCTCTGTTAATTTGAAAGGCTACCTTTTCACATACTAAATTCCTATTTATACTTAAGACTATATCAAGTATAATATTTAATTTATATCTGATCCCTCTCCCTCCTCTAGTTTGGTGTCTTTATGTCTTGCCAACAGCATCCTTCATCTATACCTCAATGTGAACAATCTTCACTGTTCGTAATTTCTCATTATTGGAAAATGAAATTACCTACACCCCACCCCCCAGCCATGACTTCACTTTACCTGTTACTCTAAAGACATTATTTTGGGGCCTCAAGGTCCTAGACCTCCAGGGATAGATGGGATCTGAGAGTCACCTGGGTCCAGCCCCATCTGTCATGCCACAGATTGGGAAGTGAGGACCTAAAAATGAAAGAACGTACTTGCTGGCACACAGGAGGTCAGCAGTAGGGCTAGAATTTAGGTCAAGATCATGCTTCCTAAGGTGTATTTTGCCTTCACTTTATCTTCATTTCCACAGCATACCATGTATCTGTGTCCCTGTCATTTCCTTTTGCCAGTTGTGCTGGTCTCTTGCTCACCCCAGGGCATGCTACACAGGCCTTCTAGAATGATCTTGGTAAAGCAGTAATTATGCAAGAGAGGAGAGAGGACAATGTGTCACCCGGATGAAAACTTCTGCTGTGTCACGGCCTCATGGCCCTTTTCTGAGTTACCCATTGGGTGTGAAGACCAGGTAGTCAGAGCCACCCAGTTCCAGAGGCTGCGGCCAAAGTTAGCAGTGTTGATGGGATGCCACTAGGCTGGGACGCTGTGCCCAGCACTAAGGGCTGTGGAAATGCAGAGTGGAGATAAAGGAGCTGAACGATGGCATGTGCACACTTTGTGATGTGCTTCAGAGGTGCTGAGGTCTGCAAACACTGCAGGGGGCTGGGGAGAAGGGGCTTTGCAGTGGAACCTGCTGCAAGTGAATTGTTGCTCTGTGGGGGTGGTGGCTGCTCTTTCACTGGGGAATTGCTGGGCCCTGACACCTTGTCCTTTAGTGTTTTTCTTGTGACGCTCTGCCTCTGGCCTTGGCCAGGGCAGTCTCTGGGGCTCACCTGCCCAGAGGCCACGGCCTGGTGCTTTCACACAGTTTCTGTGCAGGTGGCAGCATTCTCACAGAGTGCATTGGGTGATGGAAAGGAGGACAGTGTGGCCACTGCATGACTGATAGCACCGGCTCCTGAGAGCTGATGTAGGACCCCGAGGTTCTAAAATAAAGAGAACATTTTGGGGGGATATAACGGCTGTGGGGAACCAGGGTAGCAGCCGAGGCAATGCTAACTCTACTGATGCTGTGACCCATTCTTCTTTTGTTGACCCCATTTTTAAGTCAGTGTGGCCTGGGAAGCTTTGGGTGACCGCACTGCATTTTTCTGCGTTGCTTCGGCGCCTTGGACCTGTAATGTGTGTCACTCTTGCCGTGGCTGTATGGAGATTTTCTCTATCCCAAACGTGATACCCTTGTCACCAAGTACGAGGCCTGTTGGGAAGGGGAGCGGTGGGGCTGCAGGGGTGACCCAGGAGCAGGAACTCAACCCTCCCAGGCTGCTACCTGAGCAGGTCTCTGGGGCACCTCCCAAGTCTGCTGCAAACTCAGGCAGCAGGCATCTAGGATGGTCCTGATTCTAAAACGAATGACAGAATAAAAAGTCTCAGCAGGTCTAAGAGTATGTGGCTCTGCAAATATTAATAGATGGGAATATTGACTAAAAATGGTCACTTCTCCTAGTAGGTGGTTTCCCTACAGAGACCTTAGTCCCCTTCCCTCGGAATGGAGAGAAGGAAGCTGGCCCTCCCCAGGGCTTCCAGGGGGAAGGTGGCTCCCTTGCTGGCTTACTGTTCGTCTGTGGAGCTCCGGTATGGCGGTCATTCATCGGTGGTGTTGGCAGGAAGTCACCGTGTGCAGTGGATTCAGGCAGTGTGGTCGGAAATACTTGCTGTTTGGTCTGCACTGGTGAAACCCCACAAAAACAGTGGTTCCAGCGTGGGAGAGGGCCCAGTTCCAGTCTTGGCTTCCCAGCCTTGCTAACCAGACGGCCTTGGGTCTCTCTGCACTTGTGGTTTCTCAACTCTAAAACTAGAGGAAATGATACGAGGTACCTCAGAATTAATGGAAGGATTCATATTAACTTTTAATTCTATTTTTCTACAAACTTTTTGAAGAACCCTCATATTTTCATTGTAGGACAACTGCTAGGATTAGAACACACATGCACTACCACCTGTATATATTATACATCTAGCCCTGTACAGTTGGTATGTACTTGAACTCTAATACGTAATTCTTATTGTTTCTTGGTTTACAAAAATAGAAGCTATTTTGGATAGCTGCTAACTCTGTGGTGAGTGTGATGTTTGAAAGGAGACATTTAGAAATTGGACCTCAATTTGCTGGTACAAGATTTTGGAGGTATTAATTTGGAGGTACTGAAATATGACTTAGTTTTAGGATATTTGAATCTAGAAGGTAAGAAAATAACATTCATTCTACTCTGGAGGTAACCACCCAATAATAAACTACTATGAATAGAAAAGAAAAATTGCTGCATACATCTATATACATCTTTTCTATTTTTTTTTTGATTAGTAGGAATGATGCCCCCGTAATGGTATTTGGTAAATTGTAATGCTTCCATTAAATTACAGTCCTGCAGCAAATAGTTGTGAATTCAATTATGCTGCTTTGGTTCTAGCGATCATGCATATTCATCAAAAGCTTCCAGTGATGGTGGTAGCTCCAAATTTTTATAAGGAAAAAGGCGTATCAGGTAAAACTTGGGTGGAAAGTCAGTTGGTTAATGGGAGGCTCATCAGACTCTTATATTGGCTTGGTCACTGCAATCCTCTCCCACTGCCATGAGACTATCTTTTGTCCTGTTTCCTCTGTCCAGGCTCACTAAACAGCTGTCCACAGAGAGGAAGAATGGGAGATTGTCCTCAATTCCCATGTGGAAAGTGCTGCCAAGGTAGATCCCACTGGGAAAGGGCAGGCTTTACTCTGCTGAGCTTGGGGTTAAGCCTGCTAGGAAATCTCAAGGGCAAATTAGCACTCAGAGAACATAGAATCCACTTAGTAACAGGAAAGCTGAGTGTCAGCTTTTAGGGATTCAAGTTTCTTTAGGGAGAAGGCCTGAATTAAATAGCTTTCTCTGAGGAGAGCTAAAAATCCACTGTAGACAAAGGGGTCTTCAAAGCAAGGTTGACGGCAGGAAGTGACATTTGCACGATCCAAGGCAAATGTCTGGGGATCGCAAGCTCCTTATAAGACAGCTGGAGAGTGATATGGAGTAAAGAGGGAGGCCGTGTGGGAGAAACGAACTGTCACTACTGATGGAAATATAACTGCAATGAAGAATGTGATCTGCTGGTCTCGGGACAGGGAAGCAAGCAGTGGCCTGGCGGTGAGAACACCTTTGGCTGGGGAGCTGTGTCAACCCTGGGTTCGATCCTGCCGGTGGTGCTCATAGCGGTGGCCTTGGGCAAGAGCTGCACCTCTAAATGAAAACAGTGAGCCTTACACTGTTCGTTGAGCCAAACAGCCACGGCCTGAATTTTGTCGGTGCTGCTTACCAGCTGTGTGACCTTGGGCAAGCTCCTTTACTTCCCTGTGCCTCAGTTTACTCATCTGAAATGAGGCAAACAATAGTACTTACCTCAAGGAGTGATGTAAAGATTAATGAGTAATATATACATGTACCTAAAACAGCACCTGGCATCTAATAATGTTATAGGATAAGTCTTTGTTATTGTTGTTATTAGGCATATTACTATTACTCCTTGAAGAGCTACATGGTCCTCATAGAATACTAGGTGGGGAAGTCATAGAGAAGGGAAGGACGCTGAGGGAGAATCCATAGCTACCTCCCTTTTACAGTGTAGGGTGACCTTGAATTCATTCTGTCTGACAGAGGCGTACACGTTCTGACACCACCCGTCTCACTGTGATGTGGAGCTGGAATTTGAATCCCATTATACTATAGAGTCTCTTCCTAAAGCATCCATTGCTAAGCAACCAAGATAAAACCTTAACTGATTAACTAACTTGTCTCCGGGACTTGATTTATTACCATCAAGGTCAACACAATACTGAAACACCTGGCCTTGAACCCCTGTTGGGAGTATTTGAGCAACCACGTGGCTGAGAGCACGTCAGAGCAGAGGAGTCTACCTCTCCTTTATCGAGGGGAGAGGAAAGCCCATACCGGAGGACAGGGAGAGGTGGTGTTGACTCCTGGCAAGTGTCTAGGTCTGTATGGTAGGCATGAAAACTTTTCACCCACATCAGACACACGGGAGAATTGGGCTCTGCTCCCTTGAAGTTCCTTGTGAGCTTGTGTTCTGCATTGGTAATGACCCTAGGCAGAGCTAGGTGATGTATGTCAGTCCTGGTGCACCTTGACCTGCTAGGGTCGACTCTGAACCCACTCTTCCCTGCTTGCCATGGCAGATGTTCACAAGGATGCAGAGTGGCCACAAGGGCAAAGCTTTCTGGAATTCTGAGCTAACCCAAGGAGGACTGCTAGCCTGCAGGGGAAATGAGCTTCTGTTTGTTCTGTTATTTTGGTCTTACTCTATTCTTTTTAATTAATTAATTAATTAATTTCCTTTTTTAAACTAAAGCATGAAGTGGTCTCTCTTGACTGATATTATATGGTTTGTAAATGAATAAATATAAACAAAAGGAATTCATACACATTTCCCCTACGTGCTCAGTATAGGTCATTCTTTTGACCGTGGTATTAGGCTAGCAAACTTGGAGAGTGATGTTCACGTCATTGCCTCGCTTCCATCAAACTTTTTGAGACAATGTTTATTAAATTCTCAAATACAAGAAGGAAAAGTATGAACTGAATGCTTAAAGAGTTAGGTGGATTTTTAACACACTGATTAACACATTCAAATGAGTCTGAGTGAACCCCCTGGTGAGGTACCCTGGGTCCCTTCTTTGCTCTGTACCTTCTAGCCGCTTGGTCAGTGACGTTAGGGAAGCCATGAAAAGTCATACTTACTAAGTTTTTGGATCATAAAAAATGGAATGGATAAAACCAGGATTTATAATAATCTTGCTAAATGTCTAAAACCAGTTAGATTAAAGTCAGATTGAATTGTGTCCAGTTTCATGTTGTGCTTTTTATTTAATAGTAACATTTCTATTATCTGCATTACAATGTTATTATCTCAACAGATTGGTAACCACCTAGTCCAAGAGTAGGGAAATAGCTAAATACATTATGATTTATGGTCTCAAAGAACATTTAATGTCACGAGGAACGCTGAAGATATAATGTTAAATTAAAATATAAACTAAATACAAAATTGCGTGCAGTGTGATCCTAATGTGGCTGTGTCTTTAGAAGGAAAGAACTAAAGTAGAAAAGGCAATTTCTTCTTTCTTTTTCTGCTTATTTTCAATAAATTTTTATATGAGTAGGGGTTATTTTTTATAATCAGGATAATATGCTTTTTAAAAGAGAGAAAACTTTACACAATGATTTTAAGCTTAGGGAGAATGTCCTCTGTCACATATTTACTTTACTATGTCACTTGAGTTTATCATGCCTACGATGAGGTAGGAAATTTGGGATATTTGCGATGGTGCTGCTGCTGTTGCTGGAGTTATTCTAGCTCTGATTTGTGAGTTCGTGTTTTCACATGGCTTAAGGTATTTTCCAGAAAAAATATATTATGAAATGTAAGTGTCAGGCTGAAGTGACAGGGCTGTAGTTGGGCATGAATTAGCACTGCATCACATTTCCCATTTAAACAAAGTCAGTGTTTTTCTGACTTGGAGCATCCTTGAGTGCACATGTTTTTAAAGGAGCTATACTTAAACATTTATCTTATTTTAGATGAAATTAACAAGTACCTGAATTTCAAACGTGTTTAAAAAATATTTATCTGTCTATATGAAAGAGCTTTTTCAGTAGTTCTTTTTGTTAACCTATTTGATTCTAGTCCTGCATCTAATTTATCTTTTCCTATATTTATATAATTTGACATAGGGAATTAATATTTAAATATTTCAAATGGTACTCAAAAATATTTCTCAGAGCTTGTTTGAAGATCACTTGCTTTATAGCTTACATGCTATATCTCTTGTTTTAGCTCCTACTATTTAATTTTTTCTCCTTTATAAAGAGAGAACTTAAGGTGCAACAGATCCCACAGGTATTTTAATTTTTTTCATATAGCATTAGAGTTTCCATTCTAAATATTCACCAGCTATGTTGTACTGGAAAATACATATGTAAAAGGTGGATGAGTTAGCAGTATACTTTTGTTTTGGAAGAGCTTGGTTGCATTTTAAAGTTGGAGTCTTTTAACAAACTTATAAAAGCCTTACTCAATTTTCTTTAATAAAATGTATTTGGGGAAATTTACTTTGATTTTTAAAGGGATTCTTCTGACATAAGACTCTATTATTGTTTTGTATCTGTGGTCCACTTGAAATTTTTTATGGCTCATAATTTGAAATAAAGATATGTGATTAAAGAAAGAATTAAAGTGCTGTGTGGAAAAACGTGTCAGAGACAATCACTTGGATTTTCTAAAATACTGTATGCTTTTATTTGTTCCCATATTCATTCCTTCTTTTGTTTTAGTTCATTCAGCCTTAATTATTGAGTGTCTACAGTGCTCCAGACCCTGGGTGCCCTAAGTCATTTGCCAGCTCTTGAAATACAAATCTTGTTCTCTGCTATGCTTGAGTTTCCAGGCGCTGAATTACACTGCTGAACTGTTTGTCACAATATTACTGTTAGTGTATTGTAAAAATTACAGTGTGTTCATTGTTCCCTCTCCCTGTACTAATTTCCTTCCTTACAGCTGAGGGTGGATTAAAGCAGATGCCAAGAGAAAAGGGCAGAATTGCCACCTCAACTGCTTCAGACAGGGACAGAGGGAGTGTTGGGTCAGATGCTATTGGGACATATTTGGGATACTTTCTATCATGAACTTTGAACAGAGTACACTTTCCCAAGAATGAAAAGCAAAATAAAGCAACACACACAGGTCAAGGGTTTGAGGTTTGTTTGACTTGGGTAGCTATCTGGGAACAAGCTGGAGTTGCCTGGCTATCTGGTAACAAGCTGGAGTTGCCTGGCTTGTTAAGTCAAGACGTGCACGTTCAGGCAACTAATTAATGTGTTCAACTTAACAACTAGTTAATATGTTCAAATCCTTAGGGAACAATCTCTACTGTCTAAAGCAAATAGTAATTTGAAAAGTCACAGGCAAAAATGCTCTGGTGCAATGCAGAGAGATGGTCCTTGGACCATCCAGTTGGTTCCTAATTTTGCATCCCTGCACCTTCCACCTAGTGCAGGCTCCTGGGTGGCATCTGGTAAGTCTTTGTTGTGTGTTGTATTGACTGAACCTTTCACTTTACAGCTAATTGTTGTGGCAACAAGAAAATAGAGCATCAATTCATTTATAGTGGCTTCATATAACATGCCAAAATATAGCAGAGTGTGGAAAAGAAGCATTTTCACAGCAATGGAAGCTTCTATTGTCCCCTCCTGCTCTTTATCTTGTAGTGCAATTTTAAAAGTCATAAGTCATGGGGAAAAAAGGCTTTCCTAAACCTCTTGGGAAATATCTCTCCCTTTTATTAAATGTGAATTGTCATTTGGAATAACTGAAAAGGTAAAATATCCTCAGAATTAGAGAAGTAGGTGATTTTGCTTTGTTTCTTTATTGCCAACAGGACTGCCAGAATAAATTTATTTTATTTGAAATGTGGTTTTAACAAGATTTCTTTGCTTGGAAAATTAAGTTGTCCTCGTAAAAATTCAGAAACTACAAGAACATATTTTTAAAAGTAAAAATCACCCTGATCTTCCCACCGGACATAATCACTGTTTACATTTGTAGCTTGGTAGATAGATATACACATGCATGTATAGTTTCATACACAAACGTTATGTAATTCCACATATGAGATATAATCTCAACTGAGTATATTTATAGAATATTTTGTAATTTTTAGTTATTCGATTTTTTCTTAGTATTTTACATATAAATGTATACACCTTATTTCATAAACCTCATTTTATTGGTGTATAATATTCCATTCTATATTCACAATGGTCATTTTTTTCAATGTAAAAATTCCCTTTTGGTATAAAATGATAGGCTGTTACTCTTTCTACCGACAGAAGCATCATGCAACTATGAGAAGATATTTGTTAGATCAATTTGCTGTGCTAAAAAAAAAATTCTCAGAATCTGGCCGGCAGTAAGTATCATGTCCACCCACTCTCATCCAAAACTAGAAAGAGTTAACATATGTGCTGCCACCGTAAGCACAGTGTGGGAAGGAAAGCCGTTCTCCTAGTTAAATCCTTTTTTATTTTATTTTTTTAAATCACAGCCATAATGCAGCTACAAGTGAATGTCAGGCCAAGACAGAAACATTTCTATATTCTAATGAATATGGCAGTAGGACTACAAACAAGAAAACTTGGAACACAGAAAACCGAAAGTAGAGGAAGGGTTTCAGTTAGGCTCTGTCTATCTATGCAGACTCTTCAACAACAACAAAAGTGTTGTCATCTTCTAACTAAACACAAAGAAACTATTCTCACTTTGTAAAATACATTTCATTCATACACATTATATAAAACCTTGTAACTTAAAAGGAGAAACTGTACGAATATATCTGGTTTGGATTTTTAGCTCTGATTTTAAAGAATGACTAAGCTGTTTTGAATTCATAAATATATCTCACTTACTTAATTGTGTCCACAATAGACAGATCTACAGTCGTACCACTTGTGGGCTTTACTGATCGCCTGCACTTCCAAAATTAGAACAGTTGCTGTCTAGACCTTCTGACGGGTGCTCAACCCAAACTGTGATCTGCTTGGCCTGCAGGACTGTTCCTTGTGAGAAGCACCACCCAATTCAGGCTGGGGAGACACATTTAATCTTGGTGCTGTTTGCAGACAAACTTTAAAAAGCTGTCCTGACATCCTTGCCAGTAGTTTAGTATGTCAAACCGAGGATGAGAATTTTGCTCTATTCTTAAATGCAACTATTTGTGTATTGGGAATATTAGCCACTGAGAGGGAAAGCGGAGGGCCGGGAGCAGCGAGGCTGCTGGTGTGGGAGCGGGGCCGGGCATGCCGCGGGATTCTGGAAGGGCTGCAGGGTTGGGAAAGAGCTGTGAGAGCAGACTCGCCCTGGGGAATGCTGTGGCTTCCTGGGAGGTTAACCCTACCCCCACCTTGGGTTCCAAATGAGAAAGGACCAAGCTAGGAGATTCCTTTGTTTCTTTAAAAATTGTGTCTACTTATTTTTTTCTGGAAAAATAACAAAATCCTGAACAGAAGTCAGTACTCGTTGAAAGGAAGAGACATGGGAATATATGTAAGATAGTTCTCAGGGAGACTGATCTAGTGAGATTAGAGTGTTAGGTAAAATTTGGTATCGTGAAATCTCTAGGTATGCTTTCATTAAAAAAATAAAAGGGCGCTCTGTACCCTTTGCAGGCTGAGGGGAACGTGGAGGGGAGGCAAGCCCCTCATTGAGGCTGTAACTGGTTCCCTGTCTGGCTGCGACCTCAGCAAACCAAACGCAGGCCCGAGACCACCGCGGCCACAAGACCAAGCTGGAGGGTTGACTCAGGACTCCTCCATGTGTGTAAAGAAAACCGAGGACAGGATAATTTATGGCATGTGCTCTGAGATTCCCTTAAATAGACAAGACCAGCCGCTCCACTCTGCTCAGCGTGTCTGCTATCTGCCATGTCTCTCGCTGAGGATGTGCAAAACACAGATCTACAGAGACCAGCCGGAGGAGACAAACGCAATGTCCAGACTACCACAAGGTCCCAAATTTCCAGCTGACGATGCCCCCACACAGCGCAGAGAGACTGCAGGTGCAAGTGAGGGCAGGGGTGTCCCACCGCCTGGCCAGTGTCGCTCTGGCTGCCCTCAGTTGGCTTCTCTTCTTCCCTGCAGTGTGAACTTGACCACGACACACTCTTTACTATTTTAGAAAAGTAGCTTATTAAATAATAAACCCCAGGTACTAATTCACTTTGGAATATATTAAAAATTATGATTTATGTATACTTGTAATTTCAAACTGAGCATTGCATTAAATTTTAACTTTGAAGAAAATTAAAATTAATGAAATTCCTTAGCGTACACTGAGTCGATGCTGAAAATGCCAAAAGTAAGAATCTGGAGATGAAAACATTTTCACTGGATAGAATATGACCGGATAATGGAGAGCTGGCTAGTACCAGGAGCGCTGACCACATCTCCTGGAGTAGTTCACTGGTTTGAAAGTAACACCTGTCGCATCAGGAGACACTGCAGTTAGACTCTTGAATTGCTACAGGTATTTTTTGAAGATAGCCCATATATAAACATTTTTTTTTAAAAAAATCAAGGTTTAATTGAGCTTTGTTTATTTTATTTTATTTTTTCAAAAGACGAATGGTAAGGGGATCTTAACTCTTGACTTGGTGTTGTCGGCACTACGCTCACCCAGTGAGCAAACCGGCCATCCCTATATGGGATCCGAACCCGTGGCCTTGGTGTTATCAGCACCGCACTCTCCCGAGTGAGCCACAGGCCAGCCCCTTAACTGAACTTTAATAAAAACTGGTCTAATGAGTTAAAATTATTTGCTAAAATTACCGAAGTTATAACAGCTCCACATCTATTTTCCTTGAAATAATTTTGAGAGCTGTGTTGGACAACTCTGTTAACCCCCAAGAAATAAACTTAAAAGAGCATCTGTGCTTGGATGGAGAGGACAGACTGTGTGTGCGTGCATATGCATGGAGGTGCAGTAACGTGACGTCCAATGTGTCAGAAAGGAGGGAAGATTTAGAATGAACTTTCTCTGGAACACACTCCGAGAGAGCTCGGAAAGGAAGTGCTGTCCCAGTCAGGCCGGGCAACTGAGAGTCCACTGAACATGCCAGCAGACGGCCTTGCCCACCCTCTGGGGTCCATCTGGGGGTGCAGAGGAGGCCCTGGCTGAGTTGTTTCCTCTCCCACCATACCCCTGCCCCTTGCTGTAATGTACCGTGGCCTGATGCAGCCCAGGCCTGGACAGAGACTGGAACTGTGACCAGGCCCTCATTGCCTCATTGTCACTCTAAACAGTCATTTGTACTTCTCTGGATACCTGGGTCTCTTCGTTCATAAGTGTGAGGTGCTCTCCAGGGCAGGAGCTGTGTCACATGTCTTGGGAGCTGTGACCCTGGGAGGAACCCAGCTGGGGCTTGTATTTGGCTGAAGAGCGAGGTCAAGAGTGTGACTAAACATGAGCCTTGTTTAGGGGCCCATGTGGCTGGCTGAGTCAATCCGAGAATACACAGAAAATCCCAGGGTTTTTATGTAATATTTTCCAGGCCTTTTCCAGTGCTAAACCCTTAGGAAACTTGATCTCAGAACTTAACACATTTAGATATCTACTTGGGCCAGAAATATTTTATTCTCATTTAAAATACTTGGGTATTCATCACGTTAGAGTTCATATCTCCTACAACGAGAAAGGAAGAAAGCCATAACCTTTTTCTAAAGCACCTGCTATTTTCCAAACCTTGTGTTCAGCAATTCTGTATCTGCTACTTTTTACATCAGTGGGATGGGTGGTGGCCGAGGGGTGATTTTATGGCTCCAACTTGCTAGCGTGTTGATTTCCAGATTCGAGCTGAAGATTCAAGTGGAGCATTTGAGGAGCTCAAGGGCAAAAGCGTGAGAGGTTGTGATGCAAGAGGGATTCTCAGGAGGAGAGCAGAATGGTGACCTTAGTCTCGGTGTGGAGAGAGGGTAACAGTGAGGGGAAACCAGGCCAAGGCTGCAGGGACCCGAGGAGGGTGAGCACGACTCGGCCTCGTCTGGGCAGAGGAGGTTTAGGAAAGCTTCATAGAGAGGTGACAGTGGAGCCGGGCCTTGTAACATGAATAAAGATCATTCCAGGAAAGAGACCACAGGAGAAAGGGAGCAAAGAGGTCAAGGTTAAGGCAGGGTTAGAGGATTAGGGCATGGCGTGTTTGGGGAGTAAGATGGAGCCCTTGGGGCAAGAGCCTAGAGTTGGGGGCAGGCCAAGCTTGGAAGAGTCCCGCATCCTCCTGTAACTTTACCCTAACATGGCGCAACAGAAGCTGGCTGGGGGCCTGGAGGAGCAGTTCTCGTTTCCCAACACTTGTTCAGAAAGTGTCCCGGGAACACTCGCAAGCTGCCCTGGGCTTTGTAAGTGCACACGATGTAAGTTGAGTCCTAGGAAGTTAAAGAGAAGAGCAGTTTCCTTTTGTGCTGGGAAAAAACTTTCAGAGCAGAATACTTCTATCTATTGTCTTAATTACACAGATTTTAAAGCATTTTAAAGTGTTTCCTGAGCCCATATCAGCTATGTGTCTAGAACTCTGCAGTGTAAAGCAAGACGGCAGGTGCAGCCTGCCAGCAAGGGCTTTCAGTGCGGTAGATCCACTCGGCCTGTCCCTGGCATGAGGTGATGGACACAGTGGTGCCAACCAGGGGGCACTGCTACAAGATAGAAGGCAGAGAGACTTCCAGAAGGGAACAGGACCTGAACTGGGATTGTAGTGTGACTAGGTTTAGAAGGGTGAAGGGGAAGAGCAGAAGAGTGTCCTACGCAAGGGGATTAGCCCTAGAGAGATGCTTTTGGGTATGAGGTTGTGAAATTGACATAACTGCTTTGAAGATCAGTCTTAGTGGAATGGAATAAAGTCGAGTATAGCATGGCTGGGAGGGAGGGAGGGAGTTTACGTTTGAATGATTGGAGAGCCAGACAGGTGAGTTTAGATGTGCTGTGTGTGGCAGCCACAACAAACACAAATGCATCCGTGCCTTCAGGGCTGGACAGCAGGAGCCTGAGAAGCATTCTGCTGGAGGGCAATAGGGAGCGGTGAGGCCTGCGGAGAGGCAGGCAGGTGTAGGCACAGCAAATGCGTATTTGCAGCATAGTGCTGGGAAACAAAACTTGGTAGTGGTTGTGGTCATCAGACTTTGAGTTTTTCAACTCCATTTTTTGTGTGGGGGGATAATTTTAATATTGTGAACTTTGTTAGGAAATAAAATATTAGTAGTTTTAGGATGTCAGCCTGCTACTAAGGCAAGAGGGCAAGCAGAAGCAGGTAGTCAGAGAGGAGGTGATTTCTGAACTCCAGGTATGAAATGATAAGGTCTGGATGGGGTGGGTAGGTGTCCCCGGCTAGGTAGAAAACTGAGAAAGACAGGGAAGAAGAAATGGGAGGGTTGTGCTGGGGCAGGACATGAAGAAGAGAGAGTGTGTGCGAGCCCCCAGGGGTATTCTCATGTGCAGGGAAGAGCCAGTTTTGAGGAGAAAGAGGTGCTAAAGGATACGAGTCCATCCATTGAGTGGAGCTGTTTCTCAGCATTCGGTGATGTGGGCCCAGAGAACAGGCGACAGTCAAGGATCTTCACGCTCATGTTTTGAAGTCTTGCAATTTCCCATCAACTAAGCCAGAAATTATAAAAGCAGGACCATTTCACAATTAAGTGCTTGGAAAGGAAAATATATGGAAATAAAACCTCACCTTCTCTTATTTTTGCATTTTCTCTATTTTTATTTAAACTATAGTTTGCACAGATACACAGTCTGACATGAGCATTTCTCCAGGAACCGTGGGCGAGTAAGTGAGAAAGAGAAGAGTGAACGTGGAACTCCAGTGAGGAGAAGTGAGGCATCTCTAGCTTACAAACAAACACAACGTTTGTCACGATTACTAGAAATAGAAACCTGGGTAAAAACCCAGGATTTTGCAAAACTGTGTGCTTTGTATTAATTTATCAAATGAAAACTTCCACGAGCTCACGAAAAATTTCCAGAGTGCTTGGAAGGGTAGGGTATAAATAGATGCACAGGAAACATGGATGTGGAGATGCCTCTCTCCATGGTGACAGGAGGGTAAACAAATGAGCAGTTGCCTTCCTGACACAAGCACTAGGACTTGGCTAGGTTTGATTTCTAGCTCGGATTCTGTGACTGTGCCGCTAGCATTAAGATCTCTCACTTTACATCTCACCGTCCTCGATGGGGCCAGAGCTGGTGCCACGCTGCGTTCCATCTAGGACGATTTCACCCTGGAAGCAAACTGCAGCATCTCACACGGCAACACAGCATCGTGTCCACGGCCACCATCTCTTTCTTCCTTTCTTCCTTTTTTTTTTTCTGTAAGCAGAAAAATAATGTGTTTCGATGCAATGGCCCAACACAATAGGAGCTAATGAATAGAGCGTGGTGCACTCGAGAGACGGCAGTTCAATTACTGGTGGTGCCAATCAAGTCAGGAATATTAACCATGGTAACCGCAGACTTCCAGCTCTGTAGATGCGGCGGGGCAGGCAGTTGCTCTTTGGGAATTGTTGGGGTCCTGGGAGGGAGAAGGGCTTGGAGGGACAAAGCACCACTGAGCTTGTGAATGTCACCTTCACAGAGAGGGTGTTGATGGGCCACTGCTTGAGAAGTCCTGCTGCAGAGGCCCAGGGCTCTGTTCCCAGAGGATTTGCTGGAGTCCAGGAACAGGGTACAATGGCAGAGAAATATGTGCTTAGAGGGGGCTGAATAGGGCGAGAAGAAGGAAAGTTATGTGCTGTGGGTCACTCGTTCCTACAATCGTCTGGACTTCATTAAGATGTGGGGGCTGTGAGTTATGCACAAGGTGAGGTAGGTGTTATGGGTTGAATTGTTTCGGGCTCCCCCCGCTTCCCCCACCAATTCATATGTTGAGTTCCTAGTTCCCGGGACCTTGGAATGTGACTGCATTTGGAGACAGGGAAGTTGCAGATGTAATTAGTTAAGATGAGGTCATACTGGAGCAATGGGCTCCTAATCCAATAGGGCTAGTGTCCTTATGAAAAGGGGAAATTGGACACAGACATGCACGTAAGAGGGACACGAAGGCAGAGACTGGGTGATGAATCTATAAGCCAAGGAAAGCCAAGGTGGCCAGAAGATGCCAGAAGCTGGGAAGGGGCCGGGAAGGTGCTCCTTTGCAGCCCCAGAAGGAACCAGCCCTGCCAGCACCTGGACTTTTAGCCTCCACACCTGTGAGATGGTAAAATTCTGTTGTTTAAGAGACTCAGTTTGTGACTTTGTTATAGCAGCCAGAGCAAACTAGTACAGCCCAGGTCTACTGAGTCCAGGAAGTCTGGGAGTAGGACCCAGTCACCTTCATCGCTACAGCCCGCAGGGGACATTCTGGTGCACACTCAAGTTTGAGAACTGTCGCTCAAAATCACTAGTTCCCTTTAGCATCACCTGGGATGTGCTGTGAAAGCACAGACTTTGGGACTCTTCCTGGAGTCCTCTGTCTCTGCCCAGTCACACGCACTCAGGTTTCTCAATTCACGGTCTCATTGGAATAAAATTGTGAATCCAGTGCCCAGGTTTTCTTACGGAGGGTCCCGTGCTTTTCCTATTCAGAGGGTGATTACTGTTCCAATCCTGAATCCTCGCTTTTCTATAGTGTTTCCCAGTTTATAACATGCTTGACCATGAATTGTCTCATTTGATTAATTTTAGGTCCTGACCCACCAGTAGGGAAGAGGGATAAGGACACATGGGCCCCTGAGACTCTGTCCTCGAGTTCCAGGTAAGCGCCAAAGAGCATGGTCATTTGGTTGGCTTTATTTGGAAGAGAATACTAAAATATAATCTTACTCATTTCCCCCACCCCCAACCAAGAAGAACTTCACCGAGGCTCTCGGCAGCTCACCTGCTCATGCACTCCCTTGCCTCTGAGCTTACCTGTGCTTTCCTAAATCCCTTCCTTTAATCTCGTCCCTATGTTGCTTGCTCTCTTTTCACACACTTCTGTCTTCCTCGCTCTCCAACTGTGGCACCTTCCATGGTGACTGTCACCGTGGAGGCATGGGTTGAATAGGGCATGTCCAGGTTTCGTAACCAATCTCTCCACCCCCTGTGGACTCATCCTTTAGCTTGTCCCTACAGGCCAAGTCCCCAGAGACAGGATGATAGGGTTGGGGGGAGGAATGGCTCAGCCATGCTTGCTCCCGGTAGAGCTACCTTCCTTGTCATCTCCCATGAAAACAGGGGTAGAGACATCAGTTCAGCAAGCACCTATGTTCCATATGGTGCTTCCAGGTGACTGGAGATCATCGTCTGGGTCAGAGATGAATCCTTTCCTTAAGTAAACCAGAACCTTTTCTGAGGATGGCAACTAGCTTACAGATGCTCATTTTGGAGCAAGGATATTTGGCTCTTGCCCAAAGCATTAAATGGCCTATAGGAGTGTTATTTGTGAAATCTAAGTGAATTCATATTAATTAAATTTTCACTTCAGCAAGCATTTATCATAAGCCTGTGATGCATTTATCAATAAGACAGATATTTTCAGGATTAAAGGGTCCAGAACACACACACCCACCCACCCAGACACATATTCACACACATGTACACACATAATCTCTTATAATATGGTCCTTGAACTCAAGGATATTTGCTTCTATCTTGGAGACCTTGCAAAGAAAATGATTGGAAAGTAGTTTGTGATGTTTTCCAATGAAGAACCCAACAGAATGTATAGTCAAATGCTAGGTAATCTCTTATCACAGCCAGAAAGACTGCTTTTCATGAATATTTTGGAACACTGTGTCCCTGTGACAGAAGAGAGAGAGATTTTACTTTATTGGGTTGAAGATGGGACAGAGATATGGAGGTCTGGCTTCCTAGGATGCAAATGATGGTGCTGAGGAAACAATATTAGACTTTTGGGCCAAAGACTTGTGTTCCAAATTTTGGTCTGATATTTGTTCACAGTTGGATCTTGTATTAGTCCATTTCTGTTGCTTATCACAAAATATCTAATATGGGGTGATTTATAAAAAACCAAAATTTATTTCTTATGGTTTTGGAAGCTGGGAAGTCCATAGTCTGGTGAGAGTCTTCTCCTAGTTGGGGTCCTTCTCTACAGGGTCCTGTGATGATTTGGGGTATCACATCGTGAGAGAATGGCAAGAGATCACGCACATGGTCCTTATAAAGCCACCAGTCCACACCCATGATAACTCATTACTGCATGAATGGATTAATCCTTTCACGAGGGCACAGGCCTTACGATCCAATCACCTCTCAAAGGCCCTACCATTCAACTATCTTAATTAGATTTCCCACCCTCTTAACATTGTTACAGTGAGGATCAAATTTCCAACACACAAGCTTTTTTGGGACACATTTGACCCATAGCAAATCTTAAGCAGGTTAATTAACCTCTCTGGACCCTATTTTCTCATCTATGGGATGCAGTTAATAATATCTACTTTAAGGTTTGCTGAGATATTAGACGTGAGCAGGTTCTGTAAACATGAAGGGTTATAATCATAACTACGTTAACTGCATAACTTGCTTAAATGTCCAGATGTGGGCGATGGTATGGAGCAAGGGCAGTGGGAAAACAGGTTCCCCCAGCTTCCCGCTGTGGCCCCTATGGGACAGGACAGGCCTGAACGGGACGGGGGACAGTCAGTGTGGCTGAAGTGTAGACAGTGGAGTGGGATGGCAGAGCTGCAGCTGGACAGGTAGGCAGACTGAGTGATACTTTTCTACGAAGCTTGCACCTCCACAGAAGCGTCTTCTGCCGGAGTGACATTATCCCATCTGTGTTTGGGAAGATGGTTCTGAGAGGGTGAATTGTGAGAGTGAAAATCTCAAGGTCTTCCTGACATCTTTGAGTCTCATAAAACTCCAGAGGCCTAGCTGTGAGTTCCACTGCTTTTGCCAGATATGTTGCCTACAAAATGGGAAAGGCTCCAGATTGAGATATGTCCCCTGTCAGCTACACCTCACTTGGTCCTCAACCTAACCGGCTTCACTTCCTGTCGGCTTGCCAAATTATTCAAACAAGCCAATTGCACCCTCCCCTGGAAACCAGGGTACACCCCACCCTCTTGTTAATACAAAGCCTGCCTCCTGATGCAACCCCACGTGGCCCTGTGTGGCAGGTGGTGTTTTCCTCCCCAGGCTGTGACTATGCGTGACCAATAAACAGCTGCCAATGCATGTGTCATGTGTTCGGCCATTCCCATGACCCTAGGGCAGGAATTCTTCCCTCACCAATGGGGTAAAGAGGAGACAAACAGAACAGAGGGACTCGCCCTTGGGCTGTCCAGCCCAGACCACTCTGACCTGGTTCAGTTGCTCACTTCTCGCCTTGCTCCTTGAGGTCAATCCCGTGTGCCCATGCCGGGCACTGGGTCCCAGTCTCCTTCCGTGGGTGTCCCAGGCTCTGTGTGAGCGTGCTTGCTGCTTTGGCCTATTCCAGCTCCTTCCTGTCAGTCCCTCTGTTCTTGACCATGCATCAATTCACCCCATCTCTTCTTAGCGCTTGCATGGCACAAACTGTGCCCACTTTTCTGCCACTGATCCCTATGGCCTTGTTTGCCATATAACTTCCTTTTTTAGCTAAATTTCTCACCTCCCAAATTAAATCGTAAACTTCTTGAAGACAGGGGGCCTGGTTTCATGGCATTTTAAATTTTAACATGTGTTAAGCTAGAGATTGCAAAATGGCAATCCCATTTTATCCTGATAAGATATATTTTATATGGCCCACGCATGTTTTAAGGCTTTTGAATGAGCTGCTACCTTTAAAAATTGGGAGATTTTACACAAAAATCTTTATTTGGAGCTTCTCAGAGGATCTGGTGATGCTAGGACACTTTCTAACATAGCAGTAATCATCTGGATCGGGGCATGGGGCACCTCCCACGGGCCCTGTACACTCTGTTCTTGTGCAGTTTGCAGTCCTGGCAGGAACCTGGTCTCCTCCTGTCACTGGCTTTCTGACGCTGGCTGTCCAGCTCCCTGGGCTTCCTGCTTTTGTACGCTGCAGCGATGAAAACCCAGCCTGCTATGTCGTCACCTGGTTCATCTATCCAGTGGTCAAGACTTCCCCAGCCACCACCCAGAGCCAGGCTGCATTCAACTCTTGCCTGTGTCAGCACAACCACTTCTAATGGGTCTTCTCTCATTTGCTCTTTTTTTTTCTTAATTCTAGTAATATATGCTTGACATAAAATATACCATTTTAACCATTTTGAAGTGGAGCTCAGTGATGCATTAAGTACATTCACGATGTTGAGCAACCATCACTATTATCTAGTTTCAGAAGTTTTCGTCATCCCAAATATTAAGCCCAGGCTCATTAGTAGCTGCCATTCCTCCCTATCCTTGGCCCCTGGGAATCTCTCCTCTACTTTCCGTCTCTGTGGGTGAGCCTGTTCTGGACATGGCACGTCAGTGGAAGTGTGCTGTCTCTGCTCTTTTGTGTCTGGCTCCTGTCACTGAGTGTGACGATTTCCAGGTTCATCCATATTGTGGCATGTACTAGGACTGCCTTCCTTTTTATGTCTGAGTGATATTCCTCTGTATGGATAGGCCGCACTGTGCTCATCTGTCGATTGTTGGTGGCCTTGGGTTCTTTCCGCCTCTTGGCTGTAGGGAGTGATGCTGCCGTAAACACGGGTGTGCGAGTTTTTGTTTGCACTGCACCTGCTCTCGCCTCCCACTCTTCCATTCTCCATTAACCAAAACAATCTTTCAGAAGACAAATCTGATCTCCTCACCTCTTTGCTTACTTCAGTGGCTCCCCCTGCCTTATAGGATGGAATTAAAAGTCGCTCCTGTGGTCTCCAAGGTCTTGTGTGTCCTGGCTTTTGCCCATCGCATCAGTCTGGGTCCGCCTCCTCCCTGCTGTGCTGCTCGGCTCTTCCCGAGGTTCCTGGAGTACGATGCACTTCCTCTGCCTCCGGCTTGTCCCACAGCTTTTCCAACTCAGCCTGGAAAGCTCTTCTGGATTCTTTACCAACCTTGCTCTTGGTCACACTTCAGATTTCAGCTAAAATCTCACGGTCTAGGGCATCCTTTAATGGCCTCCCAGACCAAGTCCAGTCCCACGTTTGCACTCTCTCCCATCCTGGCTTTCTCCTTTGTCACATGTATCACAATGGCAATTGAAGTGATTGAATGTGCATCTCTGAAAATACGTAAGATCCAGGAGGGCTGATGCAGGGTTGTCTTGACACAGTTGTGAAGCTGCACTATTAGTAGGTCCTCTGCACCCACTGTCAAAGGTGCAAGGAGGCCAACCCCAGCAACTCCCATACATGTGGCCCCCTGTGCCCCCGCTGCTGTGCCACACCTCCGTGTTGTTCCAGTATGGGGCAGGCACAGGTAGGCCCCTCATCCTGTGAGGAATTTGGGGAATGTGCATCACTTCCTGTGAGGGCCCCACGGATGGCAACGTTCCCCCTGTTTTGCGACAGCTGCAAGGTGAGAAGTGCGGGCTTTTACTCAGAGAATGGAAAATAAAACGAAGGTGCCATGTGGGAAAATTGCTTTCATCTGGTCCACGACTGTTTTCTGTTAAGCAGAGGAACTGCAGCCCGAGCAAAAGTCGAACGTACGATGCCTGAAGTTGATTAAGCTTCAGGCCAGTGTTCATACATTTGAAATGATATCAGAGCCCTGAAGACAGGCTCACTTAATCTCCTGCAGAAGACTGAGTAAGGCAGTGCCCCATGGAAAACCACTTGCAACCTTTTCCTCTTGGAACAAATGTGGGTAATTGGGGTACAGTTGTCTCTAACAGGTCAAGGGCAACAGTAACTGGATGTGACATGGTCTCTGCAGAGGCTGTGGCAGTGACTCCAGCTAAGGCCACACTTTCATATTCAAAGAATGGACCCCTGCAGGTGAGTGGCCAGTGTATGGAGAGGCATGTGGAAGGCTTCACTCTGGGCAGTGGCCGGGTGAGGTGGGCCACCAAAAGCCAGCAGTGGGACGAGCAGGAAGGCCCAGCTGGGCAGGTCCTCAGCTGGAGCAAAACTTCGGATAATTCTGACTCTTTTCCAACCCACATGGGTTGAGCTCTTAATGAGGAGACTGCTTTGGTTCGGCAGTTTTTCCTATTAAAAAGGGAATTGGTGAGGAAATATTGACAATAAAGCATCAAACATCCTTCAGAATGCTGGCTTCCATCCACCGAGCGTGCTGTGCCAGGCACGGGGCTGTGTTCCTTGCTTGCATCATTCCGGTCCCCATGGTGACCATAGCAGGGACACATCCTGATAAGCCCCGTTGTTGTATAGATGGAGCCGGCACTTGGAGGGATTAAGTAACTTGTCCAACACTTAGCTAATAAGTGACAGAGATGGGATCCTAACCCAGTTTTCTTAACCACACAGTGAGTTGACGCTGTTGTGGAGGTTTGGAGCAAGAGTAGGCGCTCTGAGGATTCAGTCCTATGCGGCAGGAAGCAGTTACAGATGGTGAAAAAGAGAAACCCATCACAGTGTCCTCAAAGAACCGGAAGCAGGTTCCTTAAGAAGCACCCATGTGTGCGTGCACACACGCATATGCAGAAACATACTCATGCACCCCCACACCTAAAACAAACAGATGCACCAGGAGCCTCCAGCAGCAGCACCTTCCTCTCAACCATGTGGGGCTCAGGGAATGGGTTTGGGGTGACGTTCAGCTCGGTAGCATGTGACCAACCACATCAGATATAGTCGTCCTCTTGGGCTCTGTGGTCTGGAATTGTGTCTCTGGCTCACTGCTACTTTTGATGATATCAGGAAGAGATGGTTCAGTGTCAACTGTCCCCATCACACAGCCTCATGGCAAGATGTTGACTACCATGCTGAGATCCACAAGAAGGCGACACAGCTCGGGGCTCAAGAATATGAACTCTTGGGATGACTGCCTGGCTCGAATCCCAGCTGTGCTACATATTGCCGTGTGATCTGGGGCTAGTTACATAAACAATCTACCTTTCTTTTCTCTTCTGTGTAATGAGGGTAAAGACGGTAACTTACTGTGATGGTTAATTTTATGTCAACTTGGCCAGATCATGATACCCAATATCTGGTTAAACACCAGTCTGGATGTCACTTTGAAGGTGTTTTTAGATGAGATAAGCACTGAAATCAGTGGACTCTGAGTAAAGCAGAACACCCCTCACAGTGTGGGCAGGCCTCACCCCAGGTGAAGAAGACCTTAAGAGAGAAAGACTGAGGACCCCCAGGGAAAAGGGGGCTCTGCCTCCAGACTCCTCTGGGACTCAGGAGAAACATCACCTCTTCCCTGGGTCTCCAGCCTGCTGGCCTTCCCTGCAGATCTGGGATTTGTAGCCCCCACAATTGTGTGAGCCAATTCCTTAGCATCAGTCTCTCTCTCTCTATGGCTGTGTCTGTAGCTACCGATCTCTATGTATCTATGTATCTGTGCATCTGTGTATCTACCTACATATCTATCCTGTTCGTTCGGCTTCTTGAGAAGGCTGATTACTATGCTTCCTCATTGGGTAATTCTGAGGATTAAATGAGTTATTGTACGTGAAAGTCACAGAGCAGTGCCTGGCATGTAATTATAGTTTAACAGGTTAGCAATTATGTTAAATTCAGTACTTGAAGTTTGCATGCACTCTGTACACTGTGTAAGGCATTGAATGGGTCATCGGTGGAGGAAAGCACCATCCTTTCCCTCAGAAAAGGACAGTCCCATGGGAGGAATAGGCATGCATGCTGGGGAGAAAGAGACAGAGAAAAGGCAGAGTCCTACTAGTTGGTTGAGATGGCCCTGGCTTTCTGCACATTTCTGTCAGATACGTCCACATACTGCTCAAGGTTGGTGCCTTTTTCTCAGCCCTTCTAGTATTGTAAGAAGAGGTGAATTTAAGGTAATGCCAGCTTCCCAAATGTGAGACTGACTTTTGCATAGGGAAGTTGAATCTTATTCAATAATGAGGTGGCAAAAAGCAAATCAACCACTGGATCTATAACACTAGCCTTGGGACGGGTAAAGAGCAAATGTTTTCAAAGCAGGTGCACGTGCCCAACTATACTAAAGGCTGGCACAGGTACAGGTTAGTTAGAAAGGCAGCTCCTGTCCTTGAGAAACTCAGAACCTAGGGAGGGACGTCTCCTTCTGAAAAACATTTGTGATGCCTGCCATGGCATTGACTGAAAGGACGTCGTGCCAGGGCAGTGGGAGCACAGATGAGGAAATGACCAGCTGTAACGGGAGTCAGAGAAAGCAGTTTAAATTCTGTGGATGGTGACCTGGGGATCAAGGGATAAATAGTAGTTTTCAGGAGAAGCGGAGGGAAAAAGCCTCCTGAGGACACAGCCTGAGCCACGGCCTTGCTCATCAGGGAAGAGGCAACGTGGTGTTTGGTGTGAGGCAGAGGTCTCTGTGCCCTGGGAATGGGGGAGAGGAAGTAGAATTAAATGAGGGGAGAGAGACCCCAGCAGAGCTCATCCGTGACAAACCCCTTGTTATGCAAAGATGCGTTGTTCATTTTGTGTGTGAGATAGCAGGGGCATGATTGTGAAGAACTGCTCTTACTCTAGCCTGTGCCTTTTACTGAATTGTAAGATAATTGTATGACAGCATCCTGAGAAGAAACCCCTGCTCCTCCAGTGTCCAAAGCATGTCATGCTCCCTGTTAGGGCTCCTCTGTCATTGGCATGGCACCTTGCTTAAAATAAATTTTTAATATTTTTTCTAGAAATCAATTAAACTGTAAACCTTTGCATTTGTAGCTCATCCTAGCCAATAAGTCAAGGCTTAGTGATCACTGGCAGAAATTTAATCACAGAATGTCAGCTCTGAAAGGAGCCTGGGATACTGGCCATTCACCCACCTCATTAAAAGTGAAGATGCAAGGCACTGAGATGTTAAGCGATTTGCCCAAGTTTACTCAGTAGCATTGCTTGTCAGGTAGAAAACATCCAAATCACTATAGTCTAAGAAGCAAGGTGAAAATGCATGACCCCTGGAATTGCACCTGTCTTCAGACATGGCCTATTCACTTGCTGTGGCTGATCTTCTTTGCTGTTTGGAGAGTGGTGCTGGTAAGATCAGGACTGTTGATCTGGTTCCGTGATGGGTGAGTCAGCTTCTGTCCGCTCACTGGTGATGGACGGTGATGCTCCTCTGCACGTGGCCCCAAAAGATCCACGTGGGAGGGTAGCTGGATCAGTAGTCACCTCTCCAGAACTGAGTGGGTGTTTTCTAGAACTGTGCTAGCTGCTGGGGTGTAAGACGAATCAGACATGGTTCTTGCCTTTGTGAACTCAAAGTGGATTAGCAAAGTAGCATAAACACAAGAGAAAAGACAAGGAATAATAAAGGAGTGAGATAATCATAGAAGGCAGTTGGCAACATGGCCCAGTTTCCAGCCTCTTGCTCTCGTGATGGTAGGTTGGTGTCTCCATAACCTCAGCCACACTTTGGTTTTGCTTGTTGTCCACTTACAGCAGAATCATTGGGTACCCTTGCAGTAATTTGCTATTAAAAAGGAAATGTGTTGAGGTTTCCACTCTTAAAATCGAAGATGAGGAGATAGCAAGAAAGAGCTGAGAAGCACTATTCACAAGCCAGTGAAGTTGGACATGAAGAAGAGAAGGTTGGTGGCAGGACATGCTCCAGGATTCTTCAAGGCAGACTGCATTTTCTGCCGAGAGAAAAGAAAAGAAAACACCAGTTTGTACTATCACTTCACAGGCCAAGAGAGAATATTTGTGGGCTGTGCATAATCTCACAGGTAGAAAAAACACTGGGAGCAAATTGATTTGGAATGGGAATCGCTTGGGAAGTTGACAGGTGATTGTAGAAACACCTTTCACTGAATCTTTTAGCAGTAGCAAACACATAGCTTTTAAAATCTGGATTGGGTGTATGTTGCCAAGGCCACCTCAAAAGAGCCCAGCCCACTCATAGCAGGACATATGGCAGCAAATTTCTACACAGGAGAGAAAGGACATTCCTACCCAGGCCTGGTGAGAGTGAGCGTTGTAGGATCACGTGGTTTGTTATGACTAAGTTTCCATAAGAAACTTCGCAGAATTAGGCAGAGAACCAATCCAAAGTATCAAAAAGATAATTATAAGTACCTCCTCTAACATTAAGCCCCTTCAAGACAGTACTCAGTCAAGGGACTCTTTGTGTTACACACAGTACTTTGCCCAGGCTCTGGCACACAGTAAGTGCACACTAAATATCTATAGAATGAATGAAAAAAAATGCATGACAATGTAAAAAAAGAGATTGCAAAACAAACCAATTTGATGTCTTTAACTATGTATGAACATGGATAAATAATTAATGAAACTGACTAAGGTTACAGATTTAGGAATCAATCACAAGTGATATTATTTCTTCACAAATGTGTTAGAATTAGACTTCACAGGTTGAATATGTTATCTAATCTGTCCTTAGAACAGAGTAGATTCTTCTATGTCCATTTTATAGAGGCCGGTGCTCAGAAATGGTAAGTGACTTCCATACATGATCACTACAAAACACGTGTTGAGCGAATGAATGAATGACTTTGCCATGATGATTCTGTTGACATGTGATAAGACACAAAACTTGGTTTACTTAGTTCTTATTTAGTGCCCTGATTGAAGGTCATTTCCAATTTAAAAGACCAAACAGGAACGTTTTTCTGATGACTCCACTATAACTTGCTTCTCTGGGTTTTGGCTACAGAAACACTAGAGGAAGTATACTACAACATTTATGCGTATTTTAAAATTCTTGTTCTACAGACCATTTCTTGACAAGTGCCCATGACTGTTATTCATGCCGGTATAACTTTCTGGAATGTAAGACTAAGTCGCCCCTTCCTTTCTCTGTGCCACTGTCTCATTTGGTGCTTGCCTCTCTTATTCCACTGGATGATGAGTGTGTATTTCCCTCTGTCTCTCTTATCATGTGATGATCTTCTTGAAGGCAGGGTCTGTGTCATGCTCAACCTTCTATGCCCTCTCCCAGCATAGTGCTTTATGCATAGTAGGTGCCCCAAATTGCTTGCTGTAGAATAAATATGACCACTTAGCTGTCTCTCTCTGCCACATATAAAATAGGTTCCAATTAAAGATCTTTTGAAGATGGCAATAATAAATAATATTACCAACAATTTTTGGGTTATTGCCATGCCTTCAAATGAGAAATTACATAATTGTGTGAAAAAAGCTTTTCCTTTGGAAACTGCAAAGAAGTGCTTCACCTGCACCATAAAATATTTCAGACCCTGGTATGACTCATTTGCTTAGTACAGAATAATGACTATCTATGGATGGAGAAATGAGATTAATAACTCACATGCCATTGGCCGGTGTTCCTAGCTTGATTCAGAGAGCATTCTCTTTTGCTCACTGTTTTGGACCCACGTACCTCTAAATGGCTAACTCCCACATTTTGAGTTGGTGTTTATTGAGTCATATGTGATGAGCAAAATATCATGAACACATGTGAAGCTGGTTACATGAGCTATTGCCTAGTAGAAGGGAAAGGGGACAATGACAGGGAAAAAAAATAAGGTCTGGTTCCTATTGTTTAGAAGCAGAGATTGTAGGCTAAGCATTGGAGTTTTTCTCAAGTTAAAGATTCCACCAAAGAAAAGAGTATGAATCAGAGCTGAAACCATATCAACATGAAGGAACGTATGTTTCTTGCGGTGTTGATAGACCAAGATCAATAACAGGGAAGATACAAAGATCAGGAGAAAGTTTGGGCTTTGTAGGTAAAGTTTCCGAGAGCAAAAGCAGAACGCATGAGACAGAAATTTGCTTCTAAAATATAAATCAGTTTATTTAGTCAGTCAAAAGATGAGCCAGGTTTCATTATATGGGAAAAGTGAATGATGATTTCCAAAAAAAAAAAAGTGTGTTAAATTCCAGGGAGTTCAACTTTTGGAAGCAATTTTAGAATTGAATTAAAAAAAATAACTTCAATACTGCCTTGCCAGCCCTTTATTCCTTTAAAAAAAAAATCTGAGTTTCCTCTGATTTGAGTTTGAATATTCCTAGTGGAATTTGTCCTAGGCTCTGTAAATTGCTAACATTCCACCTTGCCATGTCTTATAAACATATAAAAGGTTATTGTTGTACAGAGATAGGTTTTTAATAATGTTTCAACTCCTTTACCTCTGGAGTCCACTTAAAGGCGTCCTCTGCTGGGAAGCTACGCTTTGAAAGAGAACACAGAGATAAGTCTTCCTTGTAGAGAAACACCCTACACTGGCAGAGAGCTATTATGCTAGATGACCTAATAGGTCCTTTCTATTTCTAATTTCTGTGATTCTATGAAAATCACCACCCGCTATAAGAAACAGATGTTGGCTGGGAAGACAATGGCTGTGAGGGCCCCTCTTCCTCCAGCAGCCCCTTTCAGAGGCGTAGGTTGCCACCTCTTTCCCCCACTTCTGTCCTCCGTGGCAGCTGATGAGATATTTATAGCCCTCTTCCTCAGCCTGCCAATTATAATTATCAATATCTCCACTGATAAAAAAAAGAGGCATCATCAGAGTTGTGCACAGTATGTGATAAGCCAAGTTTGGGTTGAAAATAAAAATAGTTTCTTCCAATTATGGACAAAAGAGAGGTGCCTTTGGTGGCAAGGCTGTCATCTAAGCCATGCAAATGTGGCCACGCGAGAGATCTTTTGCTTCCCTTAAAGCACCTTTGCGGACAAATAGCGAGGTGGAGATGGTCTTGTGAGCAGCTATTGCTCGAATAGACAATGCTGTCTGTACTGTACAGAGTTAGAGTTGCTTTAAATATAATAAATAAAAGTGAAATCGTACACAAGGCAGCACAGCTTAGTAATTGCTGTTTTGGAGCTCACGTCTCTGCAGTTATTGAGCTCAGCATTTCATCTCCAGCTGCAGCACAATTTTTGCCAAATATAGATAGATGAAGTTAAAGTTATTGGCAACCACTAGTTCTGTGTCCCTGTTTTGAGTTTATAGATTTCATAGGAATGGCATTACTTTATTTCTGCAGCAGACAATTGTTCTTCTGAAGTGAGAACTTTTTCCATGGTATGGTCCATACGGCACTTTGACTGAGGCTGGAATTTTTATCACAGAGATATATGGACAGCGGGAGTGAGATTTCTGTTGGAGCTATGAGCCAGTGTAACATGGAAGTGTAGGGGACACAGACTGTCAACCCCACCAACATATTTTAAGGGTCTCCAAACCTTAATGGAATTTTAATAAAGTACCCGCAGGTGCTCCCACTCATCCCGGACAGCCTCGGACAGTAGTAAGTCCTTGCCGGGCTCCAGCTTCCCCAGGCTCACCTGCAAAAATAAGCGGACCTGTCATCTGAAAACAGAGTTCAGTTCTGTCCTTTTATTTCTGGTGAAATTTGAGACTATAACATTTGCTGTTAGAATGATGACCCAAGAATTATAGAGTTTAGAACTGAAATGATCTGAAGAGCTGAGTTCCACTTTCCGTCATGGATGGCTCTCTTCCCTGCCTCTCTGACCTCTGGTTCATCAGCTTCGGATGAACTTAAAGCCTGGTCTTTCCAGGGCAGATGATCTCGCTATCTGTCCTCATTGTTGAAGGTGAATATCGATCAGGCACCTTTTGGTTGAGGTTAGTAGGCAGCCATCCCACCGTCCCTGCAGATTCCTCCATCGCACGCACACCCATCCTCTCAGTTATCTTGTTGTGGCTTTGTTTTTAGACTCCTTATCATTGCGCTGGCTTCGTTGCTTTTGTAAAAAATACTTTCTAGAACCTCATGTAGATGCAAAATAGGACGAGAAGACACCTATTGGAAGGAGATCACTGTATGAGTCTAAGTCATTTCCATTTACACACACACACACACACACACACACACACACACACACACACACACACACACACGTCTTAGTGTCATGGCCATTAACCAACTGGGAACTACTTGGTTAGATTCTTAAAGTTAACTTTTCTCTCACTGTTTATCTCATTTATACTTACAAAGAGGTCATCCTGCATTTCTTGGCCTGGTGACCCCTCTGTATGTGACATGAGAACTTAGTCATAAATTATTCTCCTTTTTCCTTCTCTTCTCTCTCCTCCCTTCCTCCTTCCGTTCTCATTTACACTCTTATTTTTTTTCCACGAGTAGGAGAAAAGAATTTAAATATTCTAAAACATATCTTTTTCAATTCATATAATTTTAGCGATTACTTCTATTGAAAATCTCTTTAGGAGATACCTGTCCTGTCTCCTGTCTTTCTACTCAATGTCAAGACTTAACAGGACCCCATCTTTCCTGATCCCCTTGCTCAGAGTTGGTGGTACCTTGCCCTGTAGCCTGTGGCAGCTCCGTTACACTTGTCACACTGTATCATAAATATATTCTTTGATAGCTCCTCTCCGTCCAAATTGATTAATGACTACTTTTAAGACCTAGCATGCTAATGACAGATACATAGAAGGTGCATGCCAAATATTTAATGAATCAACGAATGTGAGAACAACAGGAATGATTTTGGAAAAGAGCATCAAAATAAAGGAAGAAACTTGAACGAAGTTGAAAAGGAAGCGAGCATGTGTTCGTGCCTGTCTCTGGGCTCTGAAGACATCTGCTTGCTGCTCAGTGCTTGGCCCAGGTTAGCTGGAGAAGCCTTGCCGGCTGGAGCCGGCACTGCTCTGTGCCTTGAGGTGTGCGATTCTGGGAGCTCGGCTGAAAGGCACATGCTGTTTGAGAGTGTTTTGAAGGGCTCAGCTGTCGGCTGAGAGCTGTAAAGCACATTTGCAAGCGTTTGCTGGCTGGCCTGTTGGATCTGTGCCTCACTCCAAAGACCTGTGAGCTCCCCTCTCGTCTCCAGATGCAGAAGGCTGTGCTGATGCTTTTAAGAAAAAGTGTCAGGGGTGGGTTCGGGGAAAGGGTGGGGCAGGGGGATGTTCCATTGCTTCTTGGAGCCTGAGTTGATGACAGCTACTTTGTCTTCTAAAAACAGAACAAGAAGGGGTGGGCTTCCATCCCCTCCTAAATTATTTAATCTAAATATGAGGAAGATCTTCCTCAGAGGAAAGAATCTGCAGGAATTCTGTTCTTCCACCTCTTCATGAGGTGCTGAAAAAACTACTTGTCCTGAGTCACAAGTATTTCACTCCATCATGGCACAGGGACCCGATCCATGAGCATCTTTTCTCTAGATTGAATATTTTATGATTCTGAGGGGACCCAAATGAGTTGCAGCAAAGAAGCATTGAGTTGGTCTCACAAGATAGACAGGCCGAGGAACACTGTGACGGCCAGACCCCTGGTTTTGACCCTTAGCCAGTTTAGGGTCATCCTTGAATGTTGGGATTTCTCTCAAAAGCAGTGCTTTTCTAGGTCCATTTAGGCCCACAGCTACTGATAGCTTCTCTCTCTCTTTCTTAAAAAAACTGATGTGAAATTCACATAACTTAAAATTAGCCATTAACCATCTGAAAGTGTACAATTCAGCGGCATTTAGTACATGCACAGTGGTATGCAACCGCCACCTCCATCTAGTTCCAGGACATTTTTGCCACCCTGAAAGGAAGCTCCATCCCCATTAAGCAGCCACTCCCCGCTGTCTCACTCTCCACCATCATGCTGCTACTAGTTTTTGTATCTTAACATTGTATGTGCTGTAAACAATTCCTTTCAGTGCTTTTAGGTAGTTTTATTTGTGAAATGCATTGAACACATTTTGTGCCAGGCATTGTTCTAAGCATTTCATATATATGAACGCATTTAGTCCTCACAGCAAAACTATAAAAGAGTGACTGTTTTTATTCCTACTCTGCAGATGAAGAGACTGAGCTGGACAGCAGTCGAGTCATCTGCTCAAAGTCACACAGCTAGTGGATGGCAGAGCAAGGACTCAGACCCCCATCCCTCCAGCCCTCCTGGACACTGGGCTCTTGACACTTGATGCCGCGTCTTGCAGGGGGTTCTGCTAGGATGCATGAGCTCCAGACTGCTGCTGACTGCGTCCCTTTCTCGTCCTGCTGCCTCAGCCTAAAGACACTATTACAGACCTGCCTCCTCCTTCCATTTATCGCATGAGCTTTTCATTTTTCTCTTCTTCTGGTTCTGCTCCACAGCTTCATGGGGCACCGGCAACAGAAGAAAGATCCAACACTGACATCTGTGCTGTAACTTTCCATGACTATCTCAGGATGACCGAAGACATGACTACTATTTTCTGGATCAAAACAGCTTTTTGGCTCGATATTGACCTCTTTGGACAAACACAGTTTAGGTAAGAGTCCAAACTCTTCACAACGTTCTTTTGGAAATTGAGCAAAACTGGAAATGTTGTCAGTGAGAAACAACTGGAGTTCGTGACCAAATAGCAATGTGTTTGCTTAACCTTGGGGAAAAAGATTTTTTTTTTTAAGTTATAAAATTTGATGTAATTGTAACCCTTCCCCCAGGTAAAATGGCAACTGAAAACATAATAGGACCCAGGGCTGAAAATGCAAAAATTGTGTGTGTGTGTTGTCAAAAGACCAAATTACAACAAATTTAGTTACAGATCTTAATTGGCTTTTATTTGCGATTCTGGAATTGGGCAACACTTTATCTATGATATAGAATGAGTTTTCCCATAAGCTGATTAGAGGAGGTGGCTCTATAGACAGACAAGGGATGCAGCTCAGGTGTCCATGTGCCAGCTGGAGGCCTTGGACTGATGGAGGGGAGACCACAACGTGAGTCCACGGCTGCTGAGTGACCCATAAGTCAGGGGCTTCCCTAAGTGCCTCACACATTTCTCTCCTTTAATCCTCACAGCAAATCTGTCACATCGGTGCTGCCATTGTCCTGTCTTTTGGAGGAGAAACTGAGGCACCATGTGCATGGTCAGAAGGCACTGGGAACGCAGGTGTTTGCTTTCCCTCTTCACCATGAAACTTCCACCTGTTTAGATAAGTGATATTCAAGGAAATCACCCGAGTCTCCTTCTGAGTTCTCTGTTTAATCTCCGTGGAGAGGACTGGAGGGGTCCTGTGGACTTTCATCTGCCCCATGGGTCTCCCCAGCCAGCGATGACTTCTATGCCTGAGGAGCACAATGAGGGGGCTGGGCCCCGGAGTGACCATGGCTTCAGTGAACCCTATAAAACCACAGACTTCTTTATGCTGCTGGTTTTTACCTTATAGAGACAAGGAAATGTGTAGTCATACTTTATGATTTTGGAGTTTTCTTTTCTCTTTATAATGAGGAGAGTAGAGGAAGAATTCAATACTCTATCTTGAAGGAATGTGCTTATATATTTTTAGTTAAAGTATGCATTACTTTAGTAAACTAATCATATGTGACCTGACAATAACAGTATCCAAATTTAAATACTTTGCACAAATGTATGGCTTGGTCTCTTTAGTTGTTAGGACTCACATTGATCATGCAAATTCCTGTCATCACTTCTGTGAGCCCTCTTCAGTCCTGCTAGCATGTTTTTTCCCAAATCAGGACCCTTATTTAAGGAAGTAAACTTGAAGAAATCTAGAAGAGAAAGAGGACTCAGTGAAAGAGCGCTGGGATCCAGGTACCTTTCACCTTTTACCAATAGAAGAGAAATGTAGCCTAGTCAAAGCATCAGGTACATAGCAGGTGTCCAACCAATACCATTAACCACCTCCTTCCTACTAACAGGAGGGTCTGCTCCAGGTAAAGCCACAATGACAAACAGATTTAGCTTGGTGTGACGATATGATCCCTTGGTAGTGGGTGTACAGGGAACATTGATATCAGAAAAATGTTCTAAGGCTGAGACCCCACCCAGTGGGAAAGCGTGCAGGGATGGTTAGGACTTGTGGCATGTGGAAGCCAGGGCTAAGAGGTAGCATACAGATTGCTTATTTGACCAGGTGATGCAGGATTGTGCAAATATATAACATTAATTAGGTCATACTAAAAGTGCACACTTGACATTTTACAAATGTTAATCCATTAATTCTTCTAACTACCCTATGAGATACTTATTACTAGGCTCATTTTCCAGATGAGGTAATTGAGAATTAAAAGCTTAAGTCACTTGTCCTAGGTTACATGGCAGCAAGTGGTGGAGCCCAGTTTGACCTCATGTCCGTCCCATTTCAGCATCTTTTTCTTCCCCCTGCTTCCTGCTGGACACGGAGCGTGGCATCTGCAGGTCAGCAGAAGCTCATCTTCATTTGAACATAGAGAAAATCGCCAGTAGAAATGTGGCTTAGGAAACAGCCCTTAGATGACCTGGACATTCTGCCCTTCCTCTAACCATATGTGACACAGACTGGCCTCTTGAATGTGACTGTAGTGCTAGGCTAATGTCAGAATCCTGCTGATGTCACCAGTTGTTGGGCTATTTTACCTGCCCGTAATCCTGCACTGACTGGGCCAATTGTTGAGCTAGGGCTGCGTCTGGAGCTCACAGACTCCTCAAACCCATTGCAGACTGGGTCACAAACCCTTCACATGCCAGGCTGGGTCACTAGACCCCTCACACACAGGTCTATGAGTTAGGTAACAGGCAAACAGGTCCTTGGAAGCCATAGTTTTGAAAGCATGGCCACGCAGGCAGATGTCTGAAGCAGTAGATGCCAGCCAAGCCATGGCACTGTCCATGTGCACTAACTCCACCCACACACGACTTACTTTACAAAGAATGCACTGTACCACCCCCAACCGGACCGAGGCAAGGGGTCCTGATTAAACTATTCTATTTTCCCAACAGTAACCAACTGAGAAAAATATTCAGCTAACTGAGGCATGGAGAACTCCTTACTTTTACCCAATGCACCCAGATGGTTAGGCCTATTTTTTGTTTGTTTTAATAAATCCTGAATTATCTGGGTGTTTGTCTCATAATTCATTACTTTGCTTTTCATATTTAAGCATGACCTAGTGGTGAAAGAAAAATCACGAAACCCCTCTATCCTAGTTCTTTCCTCCTGTTCCCTGTCAACTGATGAATAAAAAGGCTGGTTTCAGCCTTGGCGGGTAACTGAACTGTCCAGCTCTGTGCTAAACTTGGCTGACGGTGGTTCCACCTTCATTCATAAAAAAGCAACAAAGTCACATCTGGATTCACATACTTACCTAAATGTGGACAAACCTAAATTATCTTGGATCTGCCTGATGTATTTCTATCTCATGCTGTACTTTTTCCCTAAGTATCTTGCTCCACCAACTCATGCCTCCACATTTCTCTTCTTTCTAAAGACTTAACGACAAAAATATGCACTTCTTTTCCCCTCTAACCTTCTCTACCAAAGCAAGGAGTTTAAGGATTTAAGAAACATTACCCTCCTTTTCCTTATTGCATGCAAATTTTTGAATAACCATGACATGCAAAATATCAGAACATCTTACAGCAGTGATGCCTTCAGAGACTGCCTGTTTTAACTTCTCCTTTTAAATGAAGCCTGAGAAAGATGTGTCTCCACGCCAAATAAGGAGCAGGGTTCAGGCCCACATGCACACACCGAGTCTTCCTTCCACTCCACCCTGCCCTCCCATTTTTTTTTTATTAGAAAACACTTGAAACTTATCACGTGCAGCAGATGGGAGTAGAAAATGCAACTCGAAGACAGTTATATAAATATATCCTTGATGTCTGTTTTGCTTTTCAATTTGCAAAGGAAAGTACAAAGGTGGACCGGCGCGCCAGCGAGGGCTGCCTGTGTCTCTTGATATCCATTCCAGATGTCGGCTAGACTTCGTGGAGCCAGGCTTATGGCACCGGCTGCAGCCGCAGCCTCCTCCTGCAGGTGGGACGCCTCACGCTGATTCCACATGCTCCTGGCCTTGTGCAAACACTCAGCCCATCACCTTCCTGACCCCCATTTACCTTCCCCTAATGCTTCGCTCTCTGGGGGAGGTGGGGGGCGTCTGGAGGCAGGGCCACATCATCAGCCTTGCTTATCACTTGCCCCTTCAGAAAGGAGAACCTTAAAAAGAAAAAATGTAAATAAACAGAAAAAGAAAAAAGAAAGAAAAAAAAGGAGCCCTCATGTTGTTTGCTAATGGTGTTTGCCGGCTTTGAGCCGCTCCTTCTGTGAATTCCCTTCTGAGTGTTGGGATAGGCTGGGGTCCTGTTTGACCCCATGTGCCTGCCAAAGCGCTAATGGTGGCCCTCTGTTTGCACATGCTTGTAAGGGTTTTACACCCTAATATGTTAACTTCCTGATTAAACACTGCTCAGCACAGAAGTGCATCATAAATCTTGCAGGCGCCAGTTTCATTTATCTGAATGTTAGTTACTGTCTAGACCAAGTAAACACATGACAGGGGCATTGATTACTATCTAGGGGAGCATGAAGGAGGCTATTAATAACTTGTGCCCTGTGTCCCCCCATCAGAGAGATGGCCTGAAGTGTTGTGCCTCTTCTTTGAGACGAGGCCCCTATGGGAGGGCACTTGAAGGTATGTACAAAGAAGCCCCGTGAGAGATTATTGGGAAAAACTAGGTCACGGATGGCCCCGAGGACCATTCAGGACACCAAAGGATGGTAGGGACCATTGGCTCTCGGGATGTCACAGATATGCAACATATTGTGTAACTGGAAAATTTTTAAGGACACAAAAATTTCAGGGAAATTACTAGGAATGACGGACCCATTGAAGGTCAGGGAGCCCCTCCGATTATCTCCCCGGTACCTTGCGAAGCAGGAAATGAACTGCACTTGGCGTCCTTAGCACGAACGGGATATTCCTGTGTGTCAATGACAGAAAACAAACACTGGGGGATTATCTTGATTCTCTTGCTTCCTCATAACAAAAAGGACACATCTTCATTGGACACATCTTTAACATTTTGAATGGTGTGCTTGCGTGTTTGTGCCTGAAGGCGGGCCAGAAATGCTCAAGCTACGGATGGGGTAATAGGGAGAAAAAAGTCTGAATTCGTGTTTGCCTCGTTGCTTTGGAGTTCATATTCTCACTTATATGTGCTCCTTGTAGTAGAGCGAATGCTGGTCCAGTAAAACGTGGCTAGGATGTAGCTCATTCCTCCCCGCCTAGCTGCGTGTCCTTGCACATACTAAATCGAAACCTGCAAGTGAGGGAAATAGGGTTACCTCGAGGTTTAAATTCTATATGTATAATGAATTATACATAATTTTCAGTCTCGTGAAAGGGTCCAGCGGAGGACTAGAACAGAGAGTGTACTTAACACATTTCAGAAGTGTAGAATTCAGCAGAAGGAGGGTCTATCAAAGATGCCTTTGATGGGAAAATCCAGAATACTCTGTTCTGAACGAGTTTCATCTGTCACTAGATTTATCGTCAACTCCTGAGTGTGAGGGCTGAGCACGTAGGGCAGGCATTAGGGCAAGTGTCTTACACGTTGTTGGGAACTGAGCAGCGAGAAGGTCATGGCTCATCCCAGGGTCACGTTCTAAAAGAGAGACAGGTGTGGACGCAGTGAATGTACATCTTGGCAGGATAAGCTTCGTCCTGTGGCTGCACGGTTGGGCCGCAGAAGAGGCTCATTAGTGAGAGAAGGTGGGTATAGTGTCCTGGGCCGGAGTCTCATTACAGATAAGGTCCACTAGGGCCTGGGAAGGAACGTGGAGCCATGGCACATGCCTGGCTCCATTCCTCCTGCCCCGTCCCTCACCCCAATGCCCTTTCTGGGCTAGTCCAAGCAATTGCAATTCTCCAAACGTGCCAGGCTCTCTCAGACCCTGCAGCTTGTTCCTGCTGCTCTCTCTGCCCCAAATCTGTTTTCCTCCATTTTCCCACTGGTCAAGTCTTATTTCTTCTCTGGATTCTAGCTCAGATGTCTCCTGTGAAGTCTTCCCCAGCTCCTTGGCTAGAATAAGTCACTCTCAGTGTTTCCCCAGCCCTGCACATGCGTCTTTATTTTATTTTATTGTATTTTATTTTTGTTGTACTTTGTAAATGCAACTGTCTCAGAAGACAGGGCAGGCCAGGCTATGTCTTTCTCTGCTCTGTGTCCTTGGCAGCAGGGAGGTGCTCCTGAGAGAGGTGACCAGGGTAAGGCGCTTCCCACCTGGCTGCACAGAAGGGAGGTGGTGGTACCACATTTTGGGTGAAGAAACCGAAGTTTAGAGATTTATTGACATGTTCAAGATCATGAAAATAGTGTTACGATGGAAATAAGATTTGAACCCAGGTGTTTTTGATTCTATAGCCCTTGACTGGACACAGCTCGATGGGAAAAACCCACAACAAGGACTGGGAAGCTGCTGGCCAGCAGCCAGGGCTGGCATTTTGAGTAGGTGGCCCTGGCATGGGATCACTGTCCCCCATACCGTGGTTGTGCAAAATTGGTCAGAGTTAGCCCAGCCCTCGGCCAGGCAGCCTTCTAGTCATCTGGCAGGACGGTGCGGTAGTGTGAACACCACCCTTACAGTGTCTGCCTTGTAGGGCTGTGGTGGTAACACATGCACAGCACATACAACAGTGCTGGACGCACAGGAAGTGACTCAAACTGTGTATTTGCCATCTTACAATAATGCATATTATTATTTTTAACATTTGTCCCTGGATTGCCAAGGAAAAGCTTTTTATGAGAATGAGCAATTTCCATAGACTCCCAAAAAAGAAGGAGTGAGAGATTATCGAGGTTAATTCAAATGTGGTGTTAGGAGAAATTTAGTGGACTGAAGTTCACCCTGGCAACCGGTTGTCAGGGGAAAATATTCTGGAGCAGGCACCGGCAAACACCTACTGCCTGCGGTCAAATCTAGTCCTCGGCCTGTTTCTGTACAAACCATGAGCTAAGAGTGGCTTTCACATTTTTAAAGGGCTGTAAAAAACAAAAAACAAAGTAAAGCAAAACAAAAGAAGAATAGAAGAATATGAGACAGAGACCCTCTGTGGCCTGCAGAGCCTAAAATATTCACTGTCTGGCTCTCTACAGAAAAAGTTTGCCGATCTCTGTTCAGGAGCCTTGTTTTCCAAAATGGATTCTGCAGACACAGGTATTAAGACAAAAGGGACTTCATGGCCAATGAGTTTGGGAAATGCAGGATAAGCAAAGTTAAACAGAGAACTGCATGCAGGGCCTGGAATATCTTTTTAATCCCCAAATTTGTTTGACCTAGGAACTCTTTGTCCACAGATCACCCTGAAGTTTCCCAAGAACTGTACTTTGAGAAATGCTGATGTAAGAATTGTAATACAAAGGCATCTCCTCCAGTTAGAGAAAAGCACAGCAGATCAGTAACTTATACAGATGCCACTTCTGGTAGGTTTGACACAGGGGAGGACAGGGGCAACCTGAGCTGTCCCAATGGATTTCATTTCCTGTGGAACAGTTAACATTTCAATTTCTCATGATGGTGGCACATTAAAATGGGAAAATTGTATTATCCCTGGCAAGTGCCTCAAAAGTGTTTTCACTAGCAGTGACTGACATCTAGGAGGCCCATGCGTCAGTTTCCTCCCCTCCCCAGCAGTCCCTCAGGTTCATCCTGGGACATGATATTTGTGCAAAAGAAATTCTTCACAAACTAGAGCATAAGTCAGACCAAACTGCACTGTTTGTTGAGCTCTGAGGCCTCCAACAAACCTCAATTAGTTATTTAGTGAGGAGCTCTTGAAAGGCCAGATCTGGCCAAGGTAGACAAAGGCTAGCCAGGATTAAACCAGGATTGTAGCAGGACTCACCTTCCCTTTATTTTGTTAATTCAGACGTTTACTGGTACCCGTCATGTGCTAGGCACTGGGATAAGTATTGGGGGATACACGCATCAATTGAGAAATTCTTTTGCTGTCCAGAAATTCATACCTGGTGCATAGAGTTGATAAAAATTTATTATTCACCAACTATGTGCTCTGCAGGAAAACGTGAGACAGCCCATCCTGCCTTTATGGAGCTCACAGTCGAGCGGAAAACACCTGCGCTGAGCAAGAAATGGAGGTACAGATGGCCAAGTCCTGCGGCCAGAATATTGAACAAAACAGACCCAGTCCCTGCCCTCGTGAGTCATGGCTCAGTGTAGGAGACAGACACATGGATTAAAAGTCACAGTGCAGTGTGGCACTTAGAAGAGATAACAATGATTGCTGTGAGCTCACAGGAGCCAGAAATGTCAATTTGGTGAGGTGGGGAGAGGGAAGATTTAACTGGAGGAGACACGGACAAAGGAGGAGGAAGGTGCTTGTAAGACAGAGTGGAGAGGGGTCCCAGGCACAGAGACAGGAGAGAGTGTAGCCTGCTAGACAGAGGGAAGGAGCCTGGGACAACCACAGCCCATGGACTGGGAGGATGGGAAGGGGGCCCCAGAGGCCTTGCCAGGGGTTTGGTCTTCATGCTGCACGTGTCGAGGAGCATTTCAAAGACTTAAAGTTCACGAACAATGACCAGCTCTGTGACATCAAATGGATTTCATGTATTTTTTGCTAATTTTTCAGATAGGTTGAAATCTCCAGGTCAGCTACCTCCTGGTGGGATGATTTCCCAGGAGTGGGCTTAGGATGCTACTTGCATGGAAGAGTCAGCATCGTGCAGCTTCCCACTGTGCCCTTGAGAAGGAGCTCTGAGAGTCATTGACCTTTGGGATCCTCAGGCTCTGTGCCACCCGAGCAGCCTGTATGACGAGGAGAAACTTTCAAAATTCAGCATCGTTGTGATCATCAGCTGTTCCCTCACATGAAGAATGTGCCTTTGTAAAATGGCACAGACAAGAACTTGCTGATGAATAATTTGATTCTTACAGACATATGGAGCCATGTGTGGCCCTTGGCCCAAAGCCTGAATCTTGAGATGAAGAAACACATGGTAGGTTTTTTTCATGCTGCCCTGTCTGTTTATTAAAGTGCCATCTTACACACATTCATCTGTTTTAAGAGCGAACATTTCAGTGAGTTTCACTTTAGCATTTTACACGAGCCTGTAGCTGAGTGCGGCAGGCTAAGATGGTCCCAGGTGCAGTGTGAGTCCCTGACAAAGAGCATCGCTTTGGCCACCAGCTGGAGCTCTGGACCTGGCTCTGCCACTCACTGGCCATGTTGTATGGGGAAAGTCTCATGCCTTCTTAGGCTGTAATGACTTTAAATATCAAAGGGAACTTGGAAATAATTTAGTCTTCTCCCTTTAACTTATGACTGAAGAAATGGGGTCCGTCTGGTTGAAGAGACTGAGACAAGACCTCTGTGCTAGTTAAGGGCAAAACCACACATAGAAATTGGTCTCTGGAGCCTAACTCCACAGTCTTCCCTTGTCCTTCCCTGCCTGGCTCGTCTTGGTTTCCTCATCTGTAGAAGGAGGACAAGGATTCCTGCCCTGCCTTGTGTACCGATTCATGGTGAAGACCAAATAAAGCATACTGGGAACTGAGAGTTCCTGCACATGTGCACACAAAAGAGCGTGTGCTCTACATGGGTGTGCAGAGCAGGGAGGGCCCCTCTTCATGGGCTTCCTGTCCTTCTGTGACTTTTCATCCCTCACGTGTAGCAGTGACCTACTGTGGGGAAATAGGATAATTTAGTCAGGCTCCCTTGGCTCAGCTCTGGTTGAGTGTTGAGCAGCACATTCTTAATTCTTTGTAAACAAGTTGTGTGGGTGGAGTTAGTGTGCATGTGCACCAATGTATCCTTTTAGTTTCTTGCTATTGAGTGTTCTTTAGTTTGTGAAGCAGAGCTGGCCCACAGAGCTCGAGTCTAAAAATAGAGCATGTTTACTCTGCTGGTAGCTGCTCAGTTTTTCTTTGGACTTTGCCCATAGCAGTTGAGTTTCTGGGTTTCTCCTTTGTACTGTGTAGCTCATAGACCTGCATGTGAAGGGTTTGTAAGTGGGCTCGAGGGGTCTGTGAGCACCAGACCCTAGCCCTAGCTCTACACCTACACACTGCAGTAACAGTTATGTATTAGCAATTCAGGCATTTCAGACAGGATATTTATTTCTTGAACAGCTGCCATGTGGCAACCACTTAATTAGGTACTTACTACTTAAAGAAAAAGGAGGTGGGATGAACAGTTATTTAGTAAGTGGTGTGTGTGTGTTGCTTTTTCAATGACTTATTTCATAGAATTCTCCTAACCAGAGGTTAGGCATTCTTATTGCTAATTTACTAGTGAATAAACTGATAAGCCTCAGACAGATGCTTACCTGGCCAAGGTTATAGAGAAAGTCAGTGGCCAGTGGCAGCATTTGAGTCCAGGTTATTCTGACCCCAAAGTTCTAGCCCTTTCCGTCATAGCCTGCTGACTCCTGTTTGTGAGTGGTTTTGTTTTGCAGGTACAGTGGCGTAAGGCATTCCTGGTAGTAGCTGACATTTACTGAGTGCTTACTGTGTGTGAGCTGCTGGTCGAGTACTGGACAGGCACAGTGCTGCCTCATCGCATCCACAAACACCCTGTGAGGAGGTGCTCCAGCCACACCGGGTTTAACAACAGGGAGGTGTTCTGAGGAACGTGTCCTTAGGCACTTTGGTTGTTGTGTGAACATCTCTTAGAGTGCGCTTTCACATACCTGGATGGGATTGCCTACTACACGCCTACGCCCTGTGGTGTAGCCCATTGCTCCAACCACCACCATATATGTGGTCTGTCACTGATTGAAATGTCGTGAGGTGACACACAACTGTATTGTGAAATGATATGAGAGATGAAGAACTACATATCCAGGGCAGTAAGTGACCTCCTTGGCCTCACCTGGGATGTCACCTGGACAGTCTGCAGATCCCTGTCCCTTCTCCCTCACAGCCGTCTCCACGTGAGTCCTGCACGCAAGCCTTTGCTCTAGAAAGGGAGAGAGTATCTGTGCATGGTATTTTAAAACAGCATTTGTCAAACTCTTTTAGAGTTCAGCACATAGTAAGAATCCATTTTAAATTTTCCATTGCAGTCCAGTGTGCATGTGTGTACCTGTGCATACACATACGCATGTGTGCATCATAGAACAAAATTTTTATGAAACACATTTACCCGTACCATTGATCAGGGTTTCGTCACCTCAGCATTATTGACATTTTGGCTGGATTATTCTTTGTGGCAGGGGCTGCCTTGTGCACCTTACGATGGTTGGCAGCGTCCCTGGGTGCCGCCTACTCGAAGCTGGTAGCCCTTCCCCCACTCCAGTTATGACAACCAAGAATGTCCCAACATTGCCAATGTTCCCCTGGGGGAAAAGTTACCCCTGGTTGAGAACTAAAGCCATAAATAACGTACTCATACTTTTTATACTATTCTATATTCTATTTTTTTAAAAAAAGTTGATTACAACCAACTAAATTGATTTCCTGACCCACTAACAGGTCTTCATTTGTGTTATCTTTTAATTCTCTTTTTCCACAAACTTTTTGAAGTACTCTTGTATTTTTGGATTGTGGAGTTAGGGGGGTGTTTTCTAAAGAACAGTAAATGGAAAATGTAATTTCCAGAGGCAGCATGTGGCAGGAACTTTATAATAAATGAGCAAACCAATAATACAAATTTGAAAATAAAAATAACAGTACTTAGCAGGTCTTTTTAGGAGGGAGTTAGTCTTTCCGAAGATAAAGATGGTAGACTGGGAGGCCCAGTAAATTGTCTGGAGATGAATTCTTGTGCTGAACATTCGGGGAAGGGCTGATACAGCTGGAAAGGATTCACTGATTCCTGCCCCCCTAAAGCTCTGAAACACAGGTGCCCTCGGGGTCTTAGAATGTACAATGATAAAAGGATTTTTTTTCAGTGAAGGATTTATTTGCAAATACCACCCATAAAAAAGACAAATGACTTTATAAAAATGTAAAACAAGTAAATATAACCAGAAAAACCTGTGAACGGGAGGTTTTTCTCTTCTCCTTAAAGGGAGGGTAGAATTGTACATGATTTTATTAGAACTCCAAGTCTAAAAGCATGCTCGGTATTAGCAACTAGTGGGGATTTCATCAGTCCCCTCGTGGTTCAGATATCAGTGCAAAGTGGGTCCTGCCATAGGCATGGCGGGATCTGGGGAGATGACTGGGCATTAGTTTGGAGTCATATAGGTCTGAGTTTGAGTCCGGGCTCTTCCTACTTGATATGGGATTTTGCACAAATTACTTAGTTCCTCTAGGATTCATTTTTCGCATCTTTAAAGTAGGAATGATGACATCTGTCTCAGAGCTATCTGAAGGCTAACAACTGCTGTGAGGATTAAAAGAAATAAGCAGAACAGTGCAAGGCAGGTAGTATGTGTGCAGTGTCGTTAACCATTACCGTTATTATCAGTGGAGAGCACTGAGGGGATACAACATCCCAGGCACTACTCACCTTCAGGCTTGCTCTGGGGTTGCTGTTCCTTGGTACGGGCAACTGTTGGAAGCCATGCTTTGCACTGGGTGCCCAGTGAGATTTGCCCAGAAACAGTAGTTGATGAGCAGAAATGACTAACACCTCGATGGTGAAATGCTCACGACTCTCAGGAAGAAGTCTTGGAGTAAGAACCTCGTAATCACCACCGCATCATATTCCAGCAGCGTCTTGGGGAGAGAGCTCTTCTGAAACGGACTGGGAATGCCTGACAACCTAGCTCCTCATCTGTTGAAAGGGAAATCTTGGGAGTTTCTAACTGTGCTGTTGGGGCAATGATGTGTGATAGATGCAATCTTTGTGAGGAGAAATTCTGAATCTGCATTATTTTCAGTTGTAACCTTTTAAGAAGTCTGATGTAAAAATTGATATTTAAAAAAAAACAACAAGCATCAAATTGCATGCACATCCAACAAAAGAAGTCACAGAATGGTAGCTGACCACTGTTGCACATGGGCTTGCCCAGCAATGTCACTTAGAAACATCATGTCATTGAAGAGAGCCTCTCATCAGGTTGGACCAGTGCCCACATGGCTCCTTAGTAAAGATAATTTGCAATGGAAAAGTCTAATGTCTGTTCCAGCAATTTTTATTTTTCTCTTTACTGAAGTTTTTCATACTTAAGGTGATATTTTGGTGGAGGAATGATAGACATGTTGATACTTCCTTTTATAAGATGAAAGGTTAGGTGAGATAATACCTGTGAATATATTTTGTTAGCTGTGGAATAACTTAACACATTTAAGGTTTGTCAAAATAACAATGAAAATGATATAAAAGTCTGGAGAGAAAATGATAAAACTTGGTGATTAAAAAATGATGCATTCTAGAACTTTCTGGCAAGTGCAGCTAGGAAAGGAAACCCTAAAAAGTGACAAATGTATCTTCTACCTGAGTGTTGACATAGGTCAGTAGACCTAAAATATTTTATTGCCACAGTGGTAGCTCTTCTGGATGACAGCTCTCAACACCAGTTAGGACTGGTGTCTCTCAAAAAACATTAAAGTGCTATTAGAAAAATCTCATTCTTTGTGGCTATCATAATCAGAAGAGTCTCTTTTGCTGTTAAGATTCTATAAGAAAGCCAAAATTCAGAATACTTAGAAAAACCACTAAGATGAAACCAGTAATAGGCACTTAAGCTTGAATCCTTCAAAACCACCTAGCCTATGGATTCCAAAATTCATTCAAGTTGAACTGTAAACTTCTTTCCCCCCCAAAAAAGACCTGCCATTGGAAGGTTGGACTGTTATGAACAATAAATAAAAGTAAAACTGCCCCAGGGTGGTGGGGGAGTGAGGTCCTACCCACTCTCCTCTATTCGGTCTACCTTTCAGGCATCCACTCCCTATTGCAGCCTGTGACCCAGTGTCCCTCGTGGATAGACTTGAAGCTGGGCTCTGGGGAATGGTGAGTTCCCATGGGGTAGCTGAGAGTCCCACCTGTGTGGTAGAAGCCAGAAGCATCCCAATGCCCAGGTAGATTCTTTCATCCGTGACTGGCCTAGGGGGAATGAGTGTCCTGAAGACAGCATGTGCAGGACTAAGAGTTTCAGTGAAACTTATGACCCACAAATGTCCTCATAGAATTCCAAGTATGCATTTTCAGCACATATTTCTTGTAATCCTAGTCCCTGGCCCATACATGAAAATTCACAAATAATTAAAAAATGCTCTAGTTGAGTTCCAGCCAGCAGGAATTGAAGTCACCTATTAATTTACCTTTGCCTTTCTCTTTTGGCATTTCTGGTGTACAGGGATCAGTGTCAGGGTGCAATCTTCCCAGGATTCCCTTCCTATGTGAATATGTTCACATAAAAAGGGCAGTAGTTTATTAAAATATTAAAATGGATGTTTTGTGAGTTTAAGTATGACTGTGTGTGTGTGTGTGTGTGTGTGTGTGTGTGTGTATTTTTTACTGCTGACCACCGACAATTGACAATCTGGAGCCCCAACTTCTTTCATAACTGAAACCAAGGCTTGACTGCAATCTCAAAAGTTTGCACAATGTTTGGGAGTCCTACCATCTGAACTGAGTTGCTCTCGGCAAGTGTTCTTACATTCAGTTTCTGGAATAGAGTGGTATTTCCCCTTGATCAATGAAGGACAACTTGATTCTCAAAAGGACCAACTGATTTCAAAGTGGCATCCAATCCTGCCTTCCTGTGACGATTTTTTAAAAGAGCAGAGAGCTTTTGAAGGCACCAGAGGGAGGCGTTTCTACCTGAACACACATATACACTTCCACTGCAACCCGCATGCCTTTTAAAGTGATAAACTGTAATTGTTTAAAACTTGGCTCGCTTTTCTTCCCTCTGTAAGAAGTCAAAGTCTGCCAGTTTGAACTTTAATGGTCTCAGCTGTTTTGGAGTGGTGTAATCACATTGTTAGATTCGTTTTGCAGCTGGGCTAGTAAATTATATTCATTCAAAAAAAAACCCAGTTTTACCTGGTTGATTTCAGTGTTCCTTCATGTGCAGTCACATGGTCATATATTTACCCCTGGCCTTGACCAGGGAAATCTTTAATCCTGGAGGAAACTGTTATTGCTGTTACTCTGGCGCTCTGTATACATCGTGTCTTCTCTCGGAGGAGTTCTCTAACCAGATGGAAAAGGGGCTTGTATCGGGAGTGTTCTCATACATACTGAGAAGTCTTGCATATGCAGCAATTTCAGTTTCTATTTCTGAGAATTTTGCAGGAGTCTTGACAATCAATGAGAACCGAAAACAATTAGTCACAGTTGTGTCTCTCTCTTCAAGTTCATGGTCAGAACAGCTTCACGGGGAAAGCCACGTCTGAAGGCAAAGACCAGGGCTGTGCTGAACACAGTTTAAACCAGACAATGGAATTTCAGTCTGGGGCTCAGGAAACATCATGACATCCCCTTTGTTTAGTCAAAGTTCTTTCCCACTCTCAAGTGCTGGCTGATTTGCAGAGCTGCCTTATACTTCCTATCCCTGATAGATGATGCAGTTGGTGTTGAAATCTTTACAGCTAATCCGAGCAAAATGTTTTCAACCAGTATACAAACAAAGCCAAACAAATGTCATTCTTATTCTCATTATCAATAAAAGAAATCTCTGAATTTCCCTGAATCAGGGAAAAACCCAGTTTTCTTTCGTTACAGTCAATACTCAAGTGAATTCACATAGATGTGAGAAAGCGGGAACTCAGGAACAAGGAAACAAGCTCTCCACTTCTAGGACAGGTGCTGGGAAAACTACCATAGGAAAACAACTCTGAGAAGAGCTGCGGACTGCTTACAGTGCCTTTTAGGATCTTCTGATGTGAGCCCTGCTCCGCTTTGCACGGTCCTCCTGTTCACGGCACGTGAGGAATGATGCGGTCTAAGAGGACTCAGTGAGCTCTACGTGCTGAGGCGTGAGCTCAGATCAAGAGCCCTGCCCTCCAGCTGCTCACAGGCTGCCGGGAAATAGCCTTGTCGACAAGCCAGAGCTCCAGAAGGTCCAAGAGACTATGACAGAAGTTTGCTCCGGGGCATAGGGGATGAGCACTTCTTCCTGGGTTGGCAGTGGGAACTGGGAGGAGTCTGGAGATGCACTGGAGAAGGATCTTACAAGATTGTCAGGGAGAAGAGTGGCCCTGCAACCATGGGGCAAGAACCTGTGTAGCAACGCCTCAGAGAGACCCTTTTGGTACCAGCTATAGAAAATTAGGTAAATCATAAATGTGGCAAGAAAATATGCCCCACTTTGCTCAACTCCTGTAAAATATATTTGGAGCAAAGGCTGCCTGAGGGAAAGATGGGCTTGTTCCACGTCTCAGCAGCTCCTTGCCTACGTTCTGTTCAGGGCTGGAAAGGAAATCATGGAAGGCTGCCATTGTCTCTGGGGGCTGAAGGGAGCTGGGTGTGACTTCACTCTGTACAGACATCTTTTAATAACTTGAAAACAAGAAGGAGAACTGGAGTCAGGAAAGATGGGCTGTAAACTTCCCATAGGAGAGTATCAAGGCCGATAGGACACTTTGGGAGTTTCAGAATCTAGAGCTGTAGATTTACAACCAAAATTTTTTTCTGTCTCTTAACATGGCTCTGGCCCCACGCCCTGGACTTCCCTAGCAGCCCACAGCTGCTGCACATTGATTTATCTCCTGATGATGGTTGAAGCTGCTGCCTGTAATATCAGAGACACTGCTTTTCAGGCTGTTTTTAAAAGACACATTCATTTTTTCCCCTTTAGCTCCTTTCTATTCTTTCTACCATCTCATATTTTGGGGTGCAAAGTATGGTTAACAACTACTGTTTTTTCAAAAATAAATTGTTTTGAGATGCATTTCTTTGGAGGAGTTTTAGGGGATGATATATCACATGATTACCATGAAATACTCCAAGTCAACTGCCACATTGGACTGCTAAGCTTACTGCTTTTTCTTAAAAAGCCTTCATTAATTGTGTTATGATTCCTTACCCCTTAAGACAAAGCAAGTTGAACTAAAAGTGAAAAGAAACATGCCCTGACTTAAGGGATCTTATTCCGTGTCCTGTTAGGAAACCGGGCAGCAGTCCTTGGAGCTGAGCCAAGATGTGGAAATGCCTCCAAGCAGGGGGTTGCATAAGAAGGTCACCATGTGCTGTTCGGTCCAGGATACACACTTAGAAGGAAGGGATGGTGCAGAAGACAGGGCTCAGGTGTCAGCAATGCAGCCTAGTGGGAAAAGCTCAGGGTCTGGAGCCCAACAGACCTGATTCAAATTCTCTTTCCACCATTTTCTAAATCTTGAACAAGCCATTTCTTGCTTTTGAATCTTGGGCACTTCCTGTATACAAGGAGTACAGTACTAACCACCTCCTAAGAGTGCTGTGCGGATAAAGTCAGATGAGGTGACATGTGCAAAGCCCCCTTTACTGAAGCACGCACTATACGCTCATGTGGTAGCTATTACTACGATTACTTTCTGTCTGGGTTGGAATCAGGTTGTCTGGAGAGGACATTGTTTTTGCAAGAATCCTCTCCCTCCTTCTGCCCCTCCCCCTTGGTAGGATGTTTCCCATGGACTTGCCAGCTCCATCTGTGTTCAAAATTCCATTCTTGGGGGCTTCCAGAGCCTTCTGAAAGTCTCAACTGGTTCAATTTACTAACCCAGAGAATGCTTACCTGCACGAAGTAGCTAAATTCTCATGAGAGCAATTTGTAACATCAACCTGAGAGAGAGAGACCACATCAATAAAAAATGGGATCGAATTGGATTGCCTGCAAAGGGGTGGAATTTGTGTAAACTCACGTGCACAGCGGCTGTGTTTGCCTCTCCTGGAGCCATGTGGCCAGGGAATGTCCCCTCAGTCTGCACCCTGTACCACATGGTGCTACCCCTGCCTTACAGCCCGGGTTTGAAAGTAGCTCTAGAAATTAAGTCACCCATATTTTGCATTGCCAACAGCACATTTCCAATTAAAAGCACAAGGTTGTGGGTATGAATCATGCACTTTGTATAAATTCTGCTATGTGATGATTTATTTTCTTGACACCAAATAAATTACACACAGTGAACTTGGCCTACTTTTATACTACCTCCTCTATGGATCCTGGGTTAACATAAAGGGAATTGATTAGAATGACAACCAATTTAGTGGGTGATGAGGACCCCATAATTTTGACCCTATAGGCAAATTTTTTAAAGAAATGAACACTCCAAATAGCTTTTATGCACTGAAGGGTTTTATAATTCCTAGGGGTCCTTCTAGCTTTAAAAACTCACCTAACGTGCAATACAAAGGTTAATGTCCCTGATGCAAACAACAAACCCTGAGCCGGCCCACATTTGAAATCCTGAACGGGGCACTGAGCACACACAACTGCTGGTGACCTACGTGCCAAGGTCTACTTCTCTCCTGCTGCACTGAGGAAGTACAAAGAAGCAAAGTCTGACTTTGTCATTGACTTAGTTGTAATAACCTGATGTCTTCCTCGCCATTTTTAAAGTTAGTTTTAATACCAAGTATCCCTTTAGAAAGAAATCATTTCATAGGCTGGTCACATGTAATGTTCTCCTAGGACCTGACACCTTGGGCTGACTATAATGACTTTCCCTCCCCCTCTGCCTGGAACCAAGGTCATCAGATTTGAGGTCATACAATCACGGACCCACGAGCAACCTTGGAGGCCCATCCTATGCTAACCCGTGTAAATGAAGAAACCGAGGCCCAGGGAGAGTCAGCGTGTGTTTCCGGGACACACAGCACATCTTGGGAGGGTTATGACTGCATGGGGAGCACCCGGGCTCCCTGGAGACAGTCTGGCTGAGGCTCCTTTCTTCCCTCACTGCGCCTGTGCTGCTAAAAGTAGCTAGTCTGAGGATCAGCATCTTGGAGTCATCTAGGAACTTGTCACAAATGCAGAATCTCAGGCTCTGGCCTAATCCTACTGAATCAGAATCTGCATTCGGGCTAATTGGGCACATCCCTGAAACTAGGAAAGAAAAACAAACAAACAAAATAGTGAAAAAACCTCCTAATGTGCATCCTGCTTAATTCTGTGAAATGTTGGCCTTGATTACTTTTCTTTGTCTCCACATGATTAATTAACCAGGGCTGGCCTGTTAGTGCAGTTGGTTAGCGTGCCCCCTTATATACTGAGGTCATGGGTTTGGACCTCCAAACTGGCCAGCGGCCACAAAAAAAAAAAAAAAAAAAAAAAAAAAAAGGTAGCTAACTCTCCCCACCCCTGTACACACACATCCATACTTCCATCACATCAAACTTTTAATTGTCTACTAAGTGCTTCCTTTGGATGCTGTCCCTCAAGTATCTCTGTATTGTGTGACTCCTGCCCCCCCAGCCCCCCACCTCAGTCTCCTCCTCTTTGACATTCCTCCCCACCAACACCAGAGTGGCTTTTACAAAGCCTGGTCTGCTCGTGCCCATTCTCCAACTTAAATTTTCTATGGGGTTTTCTATGTAATAAATTGTGTCCCCTAAAAACTGACATCTTGAAGTCCTAACCTCCAGTGTGATGGTAATTGGAGGTGGGGCCTTTGAGAGCTAATTAGGTTTAGAAGATGTCAGGAGGGTGGGGTCCTCATGATGGGATTAGTGTCCTTAAAAAGAAGAGAGAGCAGAGAGATTGCCTCCCCTCTCTCTGCCATGTGTGGACACAGGGAGAAGGCTGCAAACTGGGAAGAGAGCCCTTACCAGAACCCACTCACACTGGCCCTTCGATTTCAGTCTTCCAGCTTCCAGAACTGTGAGAAATACATGTCTGTTGCTTAAGCCAATCAGCCTATGGTAGACAGAGCTCATCCTGGGCCCCCAGGCTTTTCCCTGCATCCTTTGAAATCTGGTGGCACAGCTCTACGAGCCTGCAGATGTAACGCCATGTAGACACCACCAAGGCTTCCGGCTTGTATCTTCTGAACCTGCAGGACCAGCAGAACCTGGGGCCAATTTAGCCATGGTTGGAGCAGTTGGAGCAGCCAGGACAGCTGGAACAATGAGGGTGGGGGGAACAGTATCCCAAGATGACCCTGGGCAGTGAGCTGTGGAGGGTCTGCTCCCTTGAACCACTCTGTCTCCATAGGCCTCTGGGTCTGTGATGGGAGGGGCAGCCTTCTCTGAAAGCATTTCTCTGAAATGGCTTCGGGGTCTTTTTTCCTTTCTCTTGATAATCGCTTCCTTCTGTGCTAATCTTAGCAAAGGTTTGCTGGGCTACACCCTTGTTTTTCTCTGTTGAACAGACTTTCTCACTCTTTATGTGGTCAGGCTGAGAGTTTTCCAATTTTTTACCCTCTGCTTCCTTGTTAATTATAAATTTCAGCTTTACCTCATGACTTTGCTGCCATAACTCAGCGTAGGCTGTTACAAGTATCCACAGAGCTTCCAGAATGCTTTGCTGCTCAGAAATTTCTTCTGCCAAATACCCTGGGCCTGGGTCAGCATCTTTAAGTTTCACATTCCATAAAGCTTTTGGACATGAAAAGAATGCAGCCAAGTTGCTTGCAAGTTCATAGCAAGGGTGATCTTTGCCCCAGTTTCCAATAAGTTCCTTTTCATTTATATCTGAAATATTAGAATGGCCTTTACTGTCCACATTTCTATCAGCATTCTGCTCACCACCATTTAAACAATCTCGAAGAAGTTCCAAAGTTTTCCTCATCTTTTTGTCTTCTTCTGAGCCCTCCAAACTCCCCCAACCTTTGCCCAAGACCCAGTTCCAAAACTGCGTTCACATTTTTAAGTATTTGTTATAATCATAACCCCACTTCTCTGGTACCAGTTTTCTATGTTATTCCATTTCTGTTGCTTATAGCAGAAATAACTGAAACCGTGTAATTTATAAGAAAATAAAATTTATGGCTTATAGTTTCATAGGCTGGAAAATCCAAAGTCCTGGGAACACATCTGTTGAGAGCCTTTTTTAGTGGTGACTTCTGTGATCCAGGGTATCACATCGTGACATGGTGGATGTCTTGAGCAGAAAGAGTACTTCTCACACACTCTCCTTTTAAAGCCATCAGAACCACACCAACTATCACTGTTAAACTGTCAAATGGATTAATCCATTGATTACCCATTTGGCATGGTCCTCACAATCTAATTACCTATTCAAGGCCCACCTTTCAATTATCATAATAGGATTTCTCACCCTCAACAGTTACAGTGGGGTTTAAGCTTCAACGAGTTTGGGGGGACATTCAATCCACAGCACAGTCCAAGCAGACTAAGGCATGTTCCATTCTAAAGGGGAAGTGCAAACTTTCTGGAATAACATGAAGATCATTCACAATTTGAGCACTTTGTGAGTGTTTGGTGGATGGTTTCTGATTGTGTGATTTAATTGAGCAGTGCTATTTGTGTAGAAATGGATCCAAAGGTGGAGGTGGTGGTGGAAAAGGGAGAGCTTGTTCTGGGAATCAAACAAAGGGATGTTCGGTTTTATGCTTCTTCACTGAATTGATGATTAATTTTATGTGTCAACTTGACTGGGCTATGGGCTGCCCAGACATTTGGCTGAGCATTATTCTGGGTGTGTCTGTGAGGGTGTTTTGTAACATTTAAATTGGTAGACTGAGTAAAGCAGATGGCCCTCCCTGATGTAGGTGGGCCTCATCCAATCAAGTGAAGACCTAAATAGAACAAAAAGGCTGAATACAAGGAAACTCTTCTTATGAGCTGGGATATCAGTCTTTCTTGCTTTGGGATTTGAGCTGAGACATTGGATCTTCTTGGGCCTCCAGCCTGCTGGTTTTCAGACTTTAACTTACACCATTGGTGTCTTTGTCAGTTTGGGCTGCTATAACAAAAATACCATAGACTGGGTGGCTTAAATAACAGTTATTTCTCACAGTTCTGGAGGCTGGAAGGTCCAAGACAAAGCTGTCAGCAGGTAATGGTATTTGGTGAGGGCCTGCTTCCTGGCATGTAGACAGCCACCTTCTCTCTGTAACCTCACATGACTGAGAAAGCAAGTGCTAGTCTCTGCCTCTTCGTATAAAAATACTAATCCTATTATGGAGCTCTACCCTCATGGTCTCATCTAAGCCTAATTATGCCCCAAAGACCCCATTTCCTAATTTCATCCTATTGGGGATTATGGTTTCAACACATAAATTTTGGGGGGACACAAACATGCAGTCTATAAAAATCAGCTTTCCCAGTTCTCAGGCCTTCAGACCCAGACCAGAACCATCAGCTCTCCTGGGCCTCCAGCTTGCTGATTGCTCCAGCAATTTTCAACATCCATTACCATGTGAGCCAATTCCTTATAATAAATAAGTCTCTCTCTCTCTCTCTTAATAGGATATATACACATCGTATTGGCTCTGCTTCTCTGAAAAATGCTGGTTAACACAGTGTCATTGAGAGCACGGCTGATGCAACGGGCAGCAGCTGTAGGGTGGGGACAGTCCTTTCTGCCTGTCTCCTCCTCCCACCTGGCCCAGCTAAGAAAGTGCCCCAGGAGGGTGCTGGACCACCTTGTGGAAACCCAGGAGAAGGAGATTAAGTGATAATAAGATGGGGCACAACATGGCCTCCTCAGGGACTTGGTGGAATGTGAGAAGCATTCTGTTCTTGCTCAGGAAGACAGCAGTGCTTAGAGTGCACGTGCTGATATCACCAGGAGGGCCCCGGGCCTCCCCCTCCCCCAGCCTCTTCTACTCTTTCCTGAGCTGATTAGAGGCTGCAACAAGCCCTTGTCCTGCCTCCACTAGAGCGACAACTGCAGAGTGTTCCCTGGAATTTCATTCCTTCATATTATGCAACCCAGATATTCAAAGTGACAGCAGTAGCATCTAGTAAATGTGTTGCCGTAAAATACAGCCAGAAGTCAGTAATTCTTTGAATAATTTTACATTTTGCTTTATTAGCTTCTTTTCAATTTGGATTGTATAGACACTTGTTAATTGGAATAATGGAGACAGGGTGCTGCCAGATTTTGTAAGTGAAAGTATATACAATGTGGGGAGCTCTCTTTAAGAAAGATAGTAAAAATTACAGACACAAAGTGAAAGTGAAAATTTACTTAGAAGGAGAAAAGAAACCAAAATTTAAAAAAAATGTAAAGTAGTGCAAATACCACAAAATCTAGAAAAATAGTATAATATTTTTATTAATTAACTGCTCTATATGTCTCTTTAATACTCTACATCTACGTTTTTGGATGTATACCTTATGAAATGCTTCTTTACTGGACAATAATTTATAATATTTTTTTGTATAGAGAAAAAAAGATGACTCAGTCTCTTTCAGCATTGGAAATTAAAATTTATTTTAATTATTGATAGTTGGGATGCATAAAATATGCTACTTTATACACAGATGCGCTTGCTTTTCATACTATAGCTGCAGATGTGTGCATCACAAATGCAGGTATTCAGATATAGCATATTTTGTTGGATTTACATAAACTAATGCGTGATGCATACATAAGTGCATGTACTGCATTATGGATTGTATTCATACAGGAAAGAGCTTCTATTTCCAATAGGCATTGATGGAAACTGCATCATTTGTTTGCAATTTTACATGACTGATGGTTAGAAGAATTTTTCACATACTAGTTTCTGACCCCATACATTTCAAACTTTATTTCTGCTCCACGATTCACATATTTCTGGTGCCAGATGTCATAAGCCATGCCATATGATCTCTTGTCTTGGATTTTCATGTCTCAGTGCCATAGGAGTTGGCATTGTGGGCAGCAAGAATTCTCTGGAAGCCTCCCCTACACTGAAACAGACAGCACTAACTTAAGTACACATGAAAGACACAGGAAATCACATAAATCTACCCCAACAAACCCAAACTAAGTGTAGCCCCAACTGTTATCCAAAACTCAAGTCTGCACCAGCCATGCCAATAGAGCTAATAGAATAGAGTGAAGGGAAATATCATGGGGAGGGGCTGGTAGTGCAGAGATGCAGCTAAAGTATCTTCGCTTGGAAAATTTTTCAAGAATATGAATGTTCACCCATTTGAATGTATCGTGAGTTCCCCTCCCAAAAGCCTTGGAAGAAATCAATGGAAGACGGAGTTCCTAAAACTTCAGGTTTTTGGTAAATCTGCCTCTGATGGAGACTTCAAAAAATATGGCACCGAAAAGTTGGGTTGAGGTTTATGTTTGCCCAGTAGTTTTCCTTAAGGCAAAGTTAATATTGCAGAGAAATATATAAATTACCTGGGCAAAGCAAACTTTTAAGGCTCTTTAGGGGTCCTATTTACATACCAATAATTGATATGTTAATTATAGAACATTGGTACTGAAAGTGGCCTTAGAAAGGAAAGTGCACAGGGAAAAGTATTGAGGCCCAGGTATTTCTGAAGGTGTACTTTGTAATAATAAGTATGGATCTTCAGGGAAGAGCTCAGCACTGCTGACGCTGCGGGGAAGGAGGGAGAGTCTCAGGCAGGAGAGAAAAGCCACTCAAGCACCTGTGTGCTGAGAACCTGTGCCCGCACCCTGAGGAACACACCACTCTTACTAGCAGGATTGGCTGCATTTATGAAGAGAAAACCAACAACAACAATATAAAATCAAACACTGTGTCATTTGTAGCGGCCTCGTGGTTGGGTCTAGAGAGAATGGGAAGGTGGGGGTGAAACCCTGCATTCTAGTGCGTGGGGTCCTGCCAACCACAGGGAGGGAGCAGGGAGGCCGTAAGGCCCCTGGGACTCAATGCTGAGGACCAGACAGAATTACAGTGCCCCAGTGACACAGGTACGTGCCTTCTGAGCATGCATGTGTGCACGTGTGCTGGGGCAGGTGCACCGGGCGTGAACAGAGAGTTACTGAGAAGTCTGGAAACACTTCCTGACCATGCAGAATGTCTTCTGCCTGATTTCTCTTTCTCTTTCCTTTTAAAAGTTTTCTCTCCTCTTTCTTTCTTTCAGAGGCACTAAGAACAAGGTCCTGGTCATCTGGGGACATGATCTTTTTTGGCTTCTTCCCTATTCATTTCTAGCTTTGACAGCAAAGTTCCTTGTGGCAGTAGTGACTTTGCAAGCTTCTGTTTTATTCACAGAAGTGTCATTCTGTTTGTGAAATTCCAGCACATCAGCACCTGCTACTACTAAGTAGTATATGCTAATTGCAACTTATTCTCAACAAACTAAGAAAACTCAATTTATACAAAGAGTAGTTGTTGGAAAGGAAAGTATGAAATGATGTATTAATGGGTTGTTTAAAGCTGTTTCCTTTTGATAGAAATTATACCTGGTAGTTTGTATATACCACATATAAGGTATTTTTAAAAAATGAAGAGGGGGAAACTACATTTTTGAGTGCCTAACATGTCCTAGTTACTGTGCTGGATGACTTACCTGTATGATTTTATTTGTCTTGACAACTCTTGCTGGATGTGGTATGTCTTCCATCTTCCAAAGGAAGAACATGAGAGATGAAATAATTAGTCATGCAATTTTGGGGAAAAGAATCACTTAATTTTATTAAAGTAGTAGCAATTTGGTTATTATAAAACCATGGTGAAAAAAAGCTAATATAGAAAGGTCTTCCAAATTATAAATCATTGTAAATATAAGTCATTACTTTTAAAATATGGGCCATGCACACCATAAAAATACATAAATAAATTTCGTTTTCCTCCATGAAAATGCTTTCACAGTGGGACACTCTATGACGGTGATACTTGCCAGGTGGGATATGCACAGCCCTTATCTATAAGCACCTTGTTGCACTTGATTGTACCCTGTAGATAAGGTGACCGTATACTCTGGTTTGTCCATACCAGGTTTACTTCTAATGTTTCAGCAAAATTTAAAATAGCATCCTCTGTCATTCGAAAAAATGTCCTGGCTTGGACCGTAAACTATATGGTCCCTCAATGTATTGTCCTGGTAGCATTGATGTCTCCTTTTTTTGGTGACTGGCCAGTATGGGGACTGAACCTTTGACCTTGGCATTATAGCACCACGCTCTGACCAACTGAGCTAACTGGCCAACCCTTTTGGGTCTCCTTTTAAACTGTTTTGGAGCTTGAAACTAAAAGGCCATCTTTCTTTTTTTCCCTCTTTTTAAAATTAGCATATTCATTATTACAAATTGTAATTATTCTTATGCCCCTTACCCAACCAATCTCTCCCAGCCCCACTCCCTGCCATCTCTAGTATCCTTAGGTTTGTTCTCTCCTTCTGAAAGTTCAATGCATCATTGTGGTATGTTTCTTTTTCTTTCTCTTCTCTCTCTCTCTGTCTCTCTCTCTCTCTCTCTCTCTCCCCCACTTCTTTTTTAACACCCAGTTATGAACAAGAGGACAAGAGGTATTTCTCCTTCTGTGTCTAGCTTATTTCACTTAACATAATTTTCTCCAGGCTCATCCACATTGCTGCAAATAGCAGAATTTCATTCTTTTTTTATGGCTGAGTAGTATTCCATTGTGTGTGTGTGTATATATATATATACACCACATTTTTCTTATCTAGTCGTCCGTCAATGGACACTTAGGTTGGTTCTATACCTCGGCTAATGTAAATAGAGCTGTGATGAACATGGGAGTGCATGTATCCCTGTGACATGATGTTTTCCATTCCTTTGGGTATATACCCAATAGTGGGATTGCTGTGCTGGATCACATGGAAGTTCTATCTGCAGTTGTTTGAGAAACCTCAAACAAGACCATCTTTTTAACCCACTCATCTAATAGAGAAGGGATTGAGAGAAACTTTCCAGTGACCTGACAGAGTTCCACGATGGGGTAGAAGAGGAAAGATCAGCCAAGGCTTTTGGGTTGGCAGCCTCTTGCTGGTGTTGGGTTTCTCTGTTCCCCAGAGGCAGAGTAGCTTTGAAATGCAAGTGACAGGGAGGATGGCAGATGATAGGTGGTGAGTGGTGCTGAGAAATGATGGTTTTGGTTCTGGGAAGTGCTGATTCCTGTTTAATTTCTTTTAGGAATTTTCAATCAGGTAAGAGAAGAAATCCTGCTGGGAGAGAGAAGAGAGGAAGGAAAGAGGAAGAGGGTGAGAGGAAAGGAGAAATTAAGAAATAAAGAAAGCATGTTGGTCAGATGAAGCTACTGACGTATGGCCAGGGAGTGAAAACTGTGATTCTTGTTTGGACATTGCTTTAAATAATTGCAGATACTAAGAAAGAAACCATGATGGGCCATGTCTGAGATGTCAAAATATTGACAAGGGGTCAGCAATCTGGAAACCGAGTTCTGCAGAGCTATGACATGTCAATATGAACTACGAAGTTCACGTAGGTGGGTAGACTGGATGCCAGCCTGGCAGTGTGATTACACACAGATCAAATTTCTTTATTGGTGAGATTTACGAAAGCTCAAAGTTTTCTTTTGGACAATGTAAGTAGAACAGGAACATATGTCACAATTTATACTGATTGACATAACTTTGGATATTCTCTGCTATTGTGACAGTTAAAATTTTTTTTTAAAGCTTTGTGGAAAATTTTATTTTGTTTTTGTGGAGGTGGGAGGAGACATGTGGACCTTTCCCCTGTTCTACGTTCGCTGGCCTCTATCACCTGTTTCTGGGAAAAGCAGCCATGTGCTTTAAGACAAATGAATCTCAATGTCATGTTTGGAAGTGATTGGACCGGACTCTATGCCTACCCCAAAGGTTGCTCACAGAGAAATGAACTTTTCCAGCTGGCAATTAGTCAAATTAATGGACCTTTTCTGTTTAGCACAATTTCAGGAGAGAATCAGATTCCCGATGGTGAAGTTATTATAGTTCTGAGCAGGGCAAAGGAGGGCTAAAGAGGAAGGGAATAGAGGCACAGGAAGAATAGTTAAGGTCACCTGGATACACTTCTTTCCCTTAAGAAGCAGAAGAGACAAACAGAGCATTTCACCTATGGGAATAAGTGAAGACCAATCAAATGAGACAAGCAAAGGCTATTTATTCTGAGCTTGCTATAGCAAGGGAGTCAGCCAGCATCACTTGTGTTTTGGCAGAGATTGAAAGTCAGGCAGAGGAGCAGCAGAGCTTTACAGTGGAAAACAGAGAAGGCTTCAGGTGTGTCCTAATGGGAGGCTGTGGCAGGGGAAGCTGTAAGCAGCTAACTAAATGTGGAACGCTCTACGTGATTGGTTTGGGGAGCATAATTGGCTTTCTTTGATTGGCCTTAAGTTGGAATCAGGGACAGAAATTAGGAAAGCTGTCAGTTACTTAATCAAGTCTTGGCCACTTTGGGCCAGTTGTTACAGAAATTATTGTTTAATTTTCTGGATTTTCAACAGGGATAGAAATGTGGCTTCTTGTAAGTCTGGCTTATGGCAGGCTGAGTTCCTGGGCTGGTCACTGCGGGTTCTGTTTTTATATATGGGCTGGCCATGGTCTGTTTGTACACTCTGTCTCTCACCCCACTGTTCTTCAGTGGTCTCCCTTGCTTAAAAAGTCTCATTCCCTTTGCTGGCTGGTAACTCCCCATTGGGAAATTTTGTTTGCCTTTTTGTTTTCCTTGGAAGCTACGTTGCTTGAAAATGAGCTTCTGAATAATTAGATAGCATTTCTTCTTCCCTCGAGTCAGTTTGCTGGATTGCCTTGTAAAGAGCAGGTGTTTTGCATCAGGATGTATTCCTTAATATTTAGTAAAATAGTAAATATGCTCTATAAATATAAGAGCATAATGACTATTTAAATTTGAAAAATCTCAGTTTGCAAGATTGAGTCTAGTCCCGGAGATGTGGGACTTACAGAGCTGACTTACAGAGTCTCCCAAAGCCTTTATCTTCTTTATATAACACAAAATTCACTTGCTGTGTTCCCGTGTTAATGGCACAGGCAGGGTGAAGTGCCACTTCGTGAAGTCACTGTTGGAGTGCAAGGCCAAATCAGAGGAAAATCACGTTGTTATTTTAAATATAAACTGCGCAGGAAATAAATTATTTCTGACCAGGTTCTATTAAGGAGCTCAAACTCGATTAATTCTTGGCCTAGATAAGCATTTACTTCTGGCAATTACATGCCACTATTACAGTGATTATTTTATAAAAGCTAATAAACACTATCTGGAGTTAATATTTGCTCCTGAGGAAAGTTTGCCAAGAGCTTAGAATACGTTTACAGAAGATTTTGCCTGCTAGGTTTGTGTACAAAGTTTGAAACACCAAAATCCTTTTAATAATCATTTAAAAAAATGCACAAAGAGTTGTACTCACTACAGCTGAAATCTGATATAGAAATAGGAAAAACCTGAGGAATTTTGCATAATCAGCCAAATACCGTCTATCTCTAATGAGTTTCAGCCAACTAACTCTGCTGTTGATTTAGTCTCTGAAATGACCTCTGCTGAAATCTATACCGTCTGTCTTTCTGTGTGTGAGTCATAAAGGCTGAATTCTTGCTAATTTAAAGATTAAACAGACACTGTCCGTGCTAGGTAGACTATAGACTATTGGTCTGATATACCCATGCCAGAGTTAACAAAGGGATGTTGGCTAATGTTCTCAACAGGGAAAAATAAGAAACACATTTATGATCTTTGTACCTGGTTAAGTGTCAAGTTTAATAATTTGAGTAGGATTTGCTTTGATTTAAACTCCTAATGGGCATACAGAAGTGGATAAGTTTCAATTTCAATAAATATGTTAGATACTTAAACATTCTCTTTATTAGGGCAGAGACTCCAGAAGAAAAAACTAATATTTTACTTATTTATTTAATATGTATCACTATGACTGTTTTATTGAAATATAATTGATTATATATATTTGTGAGGTACAGACTTGACTACCAGTATTTGTATACAATATGTGATGATCAAATCAGGATAGTTGGCCTATTTGTCATTACAAAACATACTCATTCTCTGTGTCCATTAACCAATTTCTCCCTAACCCCCATCCCCACTACTCTCTTCCCTCCAATAACCACAATTCTATTCTCTCCTTCTGAATATTCAAAGTATTGTGTTTGTTGTACCATTGTAACTCACATATAGAAAACCTTTATATAAAAAGAATAAATATAACCATGATCTACCAATTTAGGATCTTCTTATCCACCTAAGTCAAGGTTTGTTCCTTAACCAGAAAATGCCCAGGTTTCTTACCGTAATTTTTTCTATTTACCTAAAGATTGTAAGCTTAGTCAATAAGGCACTGGTGGTGGAGGAAGCTGATGGGGCCTGCATCTGAGTCTTTTAATCAACTCGCTTTCTGCAGACTTTATTCACTATGGAATCTCTCAAGGCCTCTTGATTTATTAGGGACTTTAGGTAAGATTTTTTTGTTGGCAAAGAGTAGGGAGTCACATCTAAAATTTCTTATTTCATTCCACAATTCGTTGTGTCTAAAATGTTTTTCCTAGGGTGAAATATGACAAAAAGATATATTCTGTGCTAGGCTGTATGTATGCATATATCCTGAGAAAGTCTTGGGAAAGAAGGATGATTTGTAAGGTACTGAAGTGTGTGTGTATTTCTTCTGCAGACTTTATTTAAGAACTCCCTCTAAGATGTTTGGTTTAATTCATTTGTTTCTAAAAGAAGTATTTGTTTCTAAGAGAAGTATAAATTCATTTGTTGCTAAAAGAAGTATTTGATGTTGTTAGGGGAAACAGCTTAGGATAGTGGTTAGGAGAGTAGGCTCTTAGGCAAACTACTTGGTATCATTCCACTTTTCAATAGCAAAATGGGTCACTGGGAAGATTAAGTACATGCATGAAAAATGCTTAAAGCTACACCCAGTAGCTTCCACCACAGGAGTTACTATCGGGGATAATGGCTATATTGTGGGGCTGGAAAAGCAGATACTGACAGTCTTGCACTCCAAGATTAGGGGCATTAGATTAGGTTAGGTTGTAGGTGCTGAGACTACAGGAAAGAATCATCGACATCAGTAGGGACTGAGAGTTGAAATGAATTATCTGTCTGCCTGAATAATATAAATTAGGACAAAATCTTTTTACAATAGCATTGCTACCTCAAAGGAGAATAAGAAGAATGAAAAAAATCCAGGAGTGTAACCTGAGAAAATTTCCATCTGCTTAGGAGTTTGAAGCTACTATAGGAATTGCCGTCAAAGAACTTGTCCACAACTAATCATTATTCTTTCAACGAAGAAAGCACTTCTCTCAATGTCACAAAATACAGGTTTTGGGAAATAGCTGAGCAACTATGATGCATGCAATTGTGCACACATAAGCTGGGGAGAATGCATCAGCTGTGCCATTTGCAAGTGAGCAGTTTAGACTTGCATATACTTATAGCAAACTTTATAGAACAATTAAAAAAAAATCGGACAGAAGTCACTGGATGTAAGAATGATATACAAAAAAAAGAGCAAATTGGTAAAACTTTAAAAATTATTAAAGTTTTAAAATTCTTTGTATTTTAAGTTTTTATTAAATCATCCCCTTATGTACTTATTCAATAAACTTTTATTATCTACCATGTGCATGGCACTGGGCTAAAAGTTAAGATATATGGGCTAGTGAGATAAATATACCCCCACTTTTATGGAACCTACAATCTAGTGGAAGAGACAAACATTAAATCATTATTATTATTAGATAACTGAATTTTAACTTACTTGAAATTATTATTACTGAATTGAAGCTAATAAGAAGTACAGCGTGCTGAGAGAGAGTATAGCAAGTGGATTAGATGCAGTTTGGTATGGCACAGGTCAAATCAGGAATAGTTTCTATGAGAACATATAATTTTAAATGAGTTTTGAAAGAGGAATAAAGAACATGACATAGGAAGGAAAAACAGTGCAAAGGACTAGTGACAGAACTTCCAAGAAATTAAAAAAAGGCCAGCATGAAGAAACACAAAGAGTAAGAGAGAGATGTCAGGTTAATATGCTGTACAGGTTGCAGGTGCCCTCCCTCAAAGACAATCCTTGATTAACTATAGAATCAAGCAGAAAACACCCATGCTTGAATCTAACACACACAAAAGTGAAAGAACACAATGGATCCAATGGTCATCATCTCTGTTGAACACAACACTAGAGGTGGTGGCCAATGATATTAGGTAAGAAAAATAGGAGGTATAAGAAAAATTAAAACCGTCATTATTTGTAGTTGGTGTTATTATAAGACCTAGAAAAACAAAAACAAGAGAACCAAACAATTATTAAGACAAATAAGAATGCTTAGTAGGATGTCCAGATACAAGATCAATAAAATCAATACTATTTTTAATTTTCCAGTGCTTACCTACTAGAAAACTTAATCAATAAAAGATACTAACTCTATTCACAATAGCAAAATGATGATTAATCTAAACAAGAATATGCTACAGATTTACTAAAGTCTGAAAGTATTATCTAAGTAAATAGAAAGGCATTGCATGTCTTTGATGGGACATTTTTATCTCCTGGGCTTCAAAGGGCCATGTGGATATTTGAAAACCTCTTGTTCTGTCCTTGTCAGGAAAGTAACAATACTGTGTCTCCATAAAAGCTAGCTGGGGCATAAGGCTGTGGCTTGTGCTGCCTTTTTGGTACTTTTAAAAACTTGTCTCTGGGAGCCATTGGTTCAGGGAGACATTAAAGCAGTCATGGAAATTAAGGGTAAAAACCACAAATTCTTCTTTTCCTATCTGCTCAAATGTTACCTCTTATGTGAAGACTTTCCCAACACATGTGGCTCTCATTCTATGATCATTGTACTGTGTATATCCATCTAATCACCCTTACCACATCATGTTTAGATCTCTGTGTGTGTGCATGTGTGAGTGTGTGTGTGTGTGTGTGTGTGTGTTACTTTTGTTGGACCAGGAGCTCCTTAAGGGCAGGAAACTTGTCTTTATTTGATTTTGTATCTTCGTGGCTGAGCACAAAATCTGAGATAAAGTGGGTACTTTAACAGTTGCTATATTGAATTCATTAAAAAAAAAACCCAAACATTATTTTCTTTAATTTTGCTGGCTGGGCTATAGATTTCTATAATTTTATAATATGTGTTCAACATTTTTGTTTAAAAATGTCATATGAACAATCCATAAATTTTGGTTGTAGTGTCATTAGCATTGTATTAGTCATAGATTTGAAAAGGACTTAGAAATCCTGAAGTCAAATGTGGCTGTAGATAGAGACTGTGACTGTCTCAAAACATCTCAGCCACACGGTTGTTCTCAGCAGGATGGGAGGCATGTTCTCCAGAGGATGGACTTGGGATGCCAACATAGCTTGGGAAGAGTTCTTTGCTGGCGGATCTCACATATCCTCAGGGATTTTAGGTTGCAAATCCTGTCCATCCCAGTCACAGATTCACTGCTGTCCTGTCACCCTGAGCACCTCCAGTCTCCATGCTGATGGAAGATCTTAGGTGAGAAACAGGTTAGCTCTTGGTCATGAACAAGACACAGCTGGGGGTCGACTCATGGTCTGCTTTGCGTGTTCAAGGCGGCATGCATGTGCTGGCCAGGTAACTGCTGGGCATTGGGGCCAGAGTCCCTGTCTCACGGAAAATGTGGAGGTGCTCCTGGCACAGCAAGGGGCCCTGTTTCTGTCCATGGTGACTGAGAATCATGGGAGATCCAGCAGATGATAGGAACCAGGAATTTCACGTGGGAATGTGCTATTCCTAGTGATGCCGCGGGTGCCAGGAGGTGTCGTAGTGTAGGAAGCACGTGGGAAGCGGGCTCGGAGCTGGAATAGGGAGGATCAGGCCGCTGCTGACTAGTGTGTGACCAGGGCCAGCAGCCCAACTGCAAAATGTTCATTAACGAGCAGCTCCACAGCTGTTGGGAGGAGCAAACGAGGCGCTGCTTATGAAAGTCGAAGTGTTCTACAACTTCTGTCACAGTGAACACATGGCTTTATTAATATGTGAACCAAAAATATGTGGGGGAAGCTCAGACTGTTGACTGGAGCCCAGGAGGGGAGAGAGGAGTGGTGTTGGGTGGCTTCTGGCCTGGGTTCCTGTGCGACTGGGCAGACCGAGCCTCTCTTTCCCCACTCTCTCCCGGCTGGCGGCCAAACACCCACTGCACAGAGGATGCTGGACAGGCGGGCAGTGCTCCCGCAGCGTGGGCCAGGTGCACCTGTGCATTGGAGGAGGACAGATGCGCCCCTGCATTGGAGGGGAACAGGTGTGCCCATGCATTGGAGGGGGACAGGTGTGCCTGTGCATTGGAAGGGGACAGGTATGCTTGTGCTTTGGAGCTTGGGTCTGTTCCCACCTGGATAAAAAGGGCATGGTGGATAGAGAATTTGGAACCCTGGATAAATATTTTCACTGAACAGAAATGAAGAAATGATGCCGGGGATGAGAGACCCATGCCTGATAGTCCTGCTTAAGGAAACCTTTAGATGGAAATGTTCTCTGGGAAATATTAAACTATAAAGTGCTTGCCCATCTACCCCCAGCCCCACTCACCCCAGAGGTGGCTACAGCCTGAGCGCAAGCACTGGGGAAACCAGAAGTGCCTGTGAAGTCTTTACAGACTTGGCAAACTTTCAATCCAGAAGTCCCAATGGCAAGAGGAAGTGGCGGTGACAAGGCCGAGGTTGGGGCTGAGTTTGGCTCTGCTACCGCAGCTGGAACCACAGCTGGAACCACAGCCGAGGGGGCTTCTCATGCCAGGCCTCGGGGTCTTCATCTAAAAGATACGTGGAATGATGGAGATGGTGCCCCACCCTGGAACCCTGTGACCCTGGGGAGGATAAAAAGACCTGTCTCTCTTCAGATGGTTTTATTAGTTTTACAAATATGTCTCCATCCAGAAGACCTCAGTGGCTACATGGGCAGGGGTGCATTTTCTTGTCACAGAGATTTTACTCCAGGAAGGTACAATTATATAATTTATGCATTCTCTATGGACATTATTATTAATCCTTTACCTGGCATATTATACTTTCATCTAAATATTTGAATTTCAGATTTGATTTTAACCTTTAAATGATGTTTGAAAATGTATCTGGTGCACTGGATTTTTCCCAATGCGAACACTTGCCCGACTTCTTAGAAGATAAAATTAAACTCTCAGAAAAGTTGTTTAGAGCCTTTTTTTTTCATAATCTACTTTATAGTTTCTTTTCTAAAAATCAGAAACTTGCAACATTTAAAAAATTATCTAAAGTCTCTTCTCGCTGAAATTCGACTATCTTTTAAGCTTGTGCTGCTGGGATGCAAGTCACAGTCCCATCTGTCTTCGGTTGTCTGGTGGCCTCCCAGGATAGGCCAATTGGCAAGTAATTTGAAGTCTGGAGGTTTTGGGAACCATGACACAGTATGGTTAACGACACATTAGAATTGCAGTTTTATTACTCCCCTCCTACATTTAAAGAAATAAATAATATATAACTACTTTTATGAGACAATATAATTTGTTATTATGTATACCCAATGCAACATGATACAATTCAGCTTTCAGATTTAATGTCTTCATTTTATATACTTGATTAGGTATAATTTTTTTTTTTTTTTTTTTTTTTTTACAATATTGTCTTTATTTATAATGAAATACTACTGGTTCAGGACAAATCAGCTTGAAGTATAAAGACCCTAGTTTATCTTAGAAATACTGGCACTCAAATTAGAGAATTAGAGTAAAACAAATGGTCAAGATTACGTTTTTTCTGCTTCAAGGGCCACTGCTAAATTTTAGGGAACAACATTTCTATTCTTTCTCTTTGGAACCAAGAGTTCACTGCCAATTCGCCATGTGGTTTTCATAGACAGAGAGTTCAAGGCAGGGCGTCAGACTGAGTTCTCATTTCTGCAGATTGATCACTTTCAAAGGCAAGTCATTAGTCATGGCTCAAAAGCCTTTTCTAAGAGTGAGGCGTCTCCTTTGGTTCTTACTCCTGATTTAGCTCACACCTGGGGGTGTAAGTGAATGAGCTATGGATCCTGGACTAATTCTTTTTCTCTGTCTCTCTCTTCCTTTCTCTCTCTCTTCGTGTCCTAAGGACCTATTTGGTGCTGGGTATAAGAAAATCAACACGGCCTCATCATAGCTCAGGCAGTGCCGTAGGGACACGCTCAGTTGTTAACCCACTGTGTGAGGCTGCTGTGGCGCAGAAGTACACGGTCCGGCGGGGGCGCGCAGGACAGCCCCTGATGTCAGGGTCTTTGTGCTACAGGTGTTGGGGGCCAAGATTTCACAGAGAAGGAGATCACTGAGCCCACGGCAGCGAGGAGGTGTTACCCAGCTGGGCGAATAAGAAAGACTGCTCCAGTGGAGGACCAGGGTGATGAGGGCTGGAGGACTGATGAGTGTGAGACCAGGACCTCAGCACGGAGCTGCGCTGGGGAACAGGCAGACGCTGCTCTCGGGGGCATCATAGCTTATGTTACTCTTCCATGGATGTTGGTTTTAGGCTCTGGAACAACAGAGGGTGGATTGAATTATTCTTTCACGAGCACTTTTTATAGACTGGAAGACATCTCCAATACCCCTCCCAACTCTTCTCTTTTCCAAACAAAACATTCCTCATTCCTTCCCTTTCTCCTCGTATGGAATGGTTTCCAAGGCCTTCACCATCACAATTTTCTCTACTGGATATGTCTCAGTTTGCACATTCTCTTCTTAAGACGTGTCTCCCAGCGCAGAATTCAGCTCTCCAGATGCAGCGTGCACAGTGTGATGTGCTGGGGCTGTCCTTTCCTCTGTCACGAGCACTCAGTGTTGCCACCTGGTCCTACCAGCCCTGGTAGCTCATCTCAGAGCTCGGGGCTTTGTTTACCTGCTGACCCTGGTGCTTTCATCCTTGGGCAGGTTATTATTTGAGTCAAAATCCAGGACTAGATATTTATTTTCATCTGGTTAGCTTTGACCTATTTTTCTTAACATGTCAGAGCCATTTAAAATCCTGATCCGACTGTCTCATGTTTTGGCTTTCTTACCGTGCCTGGTGTCATCTGAAGATTTCAGAGTCATGACATCTTCTAGTATGTCTGCATCCAACTGTTTGATAAAAGTATTGGTGGTAACCGGGCTCAGTATAGACCCAGCAGCCTCAGGTGTACTAAGAACTAGCGGTATGCTTCCAGGGGCTGTAGACTGTAGTGAATCATTTTTGTGAAACTGACAGGAGTTTAAAAGTATCATTCATTGACTGATAAAGATACCCCAGAGCAGCCTTTGTTAGTTAAATCTGTGGATTTTCTCTATGCTTATTAAAATGCACATTCCTGGGCCTCATTTGAGACCTCCAGTATCAGACACTAAAATTACCAGGCGATTGCCATGTGCACTAGAGTTGAATGAATGAAGTAGTTATGCTGTCCTTAGTGTGAATGAAGGACAGTGGCCTGGGACAGGCCGTTTGCATTTGGTTTAAAGTGGTAAGCTGTGGATTCACATATGGACAAACATGTTTAAAGTCATGTGTTGGTGAAATGATGCCAGAGGGGGTTTTTGGTGCCTCTGAAGCCGTGACATCCTCCCCTGTGATCTAGCCTTCTGCCCCGGCCACGGAGCATCTTTGTCTTCTCCCAGAGGTGCCAGCATCATTGCAGCATCGTGGCCACGTTAGTCAGGGCTACACTGGGAGATGACTGCTCTGCACTGGCTGCAGCAAGTGGCGGATCCCACACTTGCGTGGCAACACTTATAGCCCCATTAGACTCTGGAGCCTCAGGGCCCAGGGCGACTGACTTGCAGCTCTTCCTGCACACCCTGCAGCTCTGGCTTCCCACCAGGATAGACAGTGTGGGTTTGGCAATGCGTTAGGAAAGAGGCTTCTGAAACACGTATTTACTGAATCACAAGTCTTTCGATGCTTGCTCTATATTTACCCGCCTAATGTGGCTGCCAAGGTTCCACCTATTCTCATGTGACTCTGGTGCTACTCAGGATCTGAAGATGGCTATTTTTAGAGCTAGTCGTGAATGTCGCATTTCCCCTCCTTAGAAGATCCTAGTTACGTTTGTGAGACGTCCCTCTGTTCTCTGCAACTTGACTCACCTCCTCAGGCTCTCCCTTTATTTTAGGAGTCCGTGCCAATTGTCCAGGATTTCTGTGCGGAAGTCTCACCGTTTAGATTCTTCCTGGCAACTGCAAGACTGTTTGGAGGTCATTCTAGATCTTTCCAACATCTGACCATACCTACTCCGTGATAGCTTGCTACTTCACTTTCTTATGTCAATATCTCTTTTGAAATATGTCTCAAAGTCTTTCTCTTGCTTTGTATTTATAAAACTAATCTCTCTCAATTTCTACCATTCTCCTTTGTTTATAGTGTCAACAAGGAAATGCTCTTTAAAAAAATAAAAATAAATTTGTTCTGATTATAAAAACAAACATGGTTCCCGTTGAATATTTATCAAATGTGGAAATGTAGAAAATTTTCTTTTGTTAAATATACTACGCTAACACTGCTACATTTTGATGTAGTTTAATTAAATCTTCAGGGCACATTTATCTTCCCAGTTATTATACCACATCTTTAATTTTATATTCTCCGTTTTTCATTTACCATTATAAGTTACCTGCTTCATGTCATTATATGAACATCAAAATAAAAAAAATTCTTATGTGGACATATGCTTTTGTCGATCATTCATGATGTTTTTTTATAAATAACACCATGAGAATCTTTGATATCAAGGTTTTTTTGTTTTCTCTCTCTCTTAGGTAATTTCCTCTGGATAAAGTCAAAGAAGTGTTATTATTGTACCAAAAGGACATTTTTAAGGTTCTTGATATATATCTCCAAATTGCTTTCCAAAAGGGTTGAATCGCTGTCTACTCCTACCAGCAATATGTGAAAGTATTTATTGGCATGATTTACCCTATGAAAACCATACTTACACAATCTACAGGGAAAAATAGCATTCTATATTAGGAGAAAGGTGGAAGCCTTTCCATCGTTGAAGTGGATCTCAAGGCAGGGTCTGTGAGCACATGGTTTAGAACACTCGGCAGACCCTCATCTACGGGGGGCGTGCGATGGTGAGCTTCCCAAACAGAGCGAGAACCCCAGCAAGCAACAGCCAAAAAGGCTTTATGCAGACGTTTTGTTTTCCTTTTGACTTTTTAAGCATCAACAGGGTCATTCTCATGGATTCTCTGTAAGAGCAAGAGGGGAGGTCAAATGGTATCCAACTGTTTAATGCCTCATGTGTGTTACCTGGGAATGAGCTCAGAGGTGATCGTCCAAGAGGTTTCCTCCTTGGAGTAAATTTTTGTCGTTCTGAGTGTGATAAATGATCTAATTGCTACCATTCAGAGGACTCAGGTATTTTCCTCAAACCCTTAACATAGACATGGAATTCAGACGGGGAAAAATGGAAATAATAGAGAACTGGGGATTTAAAATGGGCTATCAAGTTCCAATTCAATGTTAACTCCCACTGTGTACAAAATCCAAGCCAGTTCAGGCTTTCACCTGCCAGGCTGGAAGAAAGAAATAGACTTGGAGTCAGTTGAATCAGGGCTAAAATCTTAGTCTCCCTACTTTTGCAGGGTCTTTGGAAATTTACTTAAGTTCTCTGAGCTTCATTTTCCTTACTTGTCAAAACAGGAAAGTTTTTAGAATAAATATTTCTTTTTAATCTAGTGCATTAAGTGAAACAGTGTGAGTAATTCATATGGAAGTGTAACATGCACATAGATATTATTAAAAAATGGCTGTTTCTTCTTTCCTCCTCTGTGTGGTCCCCAGTTGTGTGACACTTATCCCTGCCTTGCTCTGTTGTTTTTAAACTGTGGCTTCCTAATCCTAGAATCCTAGAACTTCAGTGCAAACTGACGTCTTTCTCCTCTGATCTGATAACCATTGTGGCTTGGGCCTGTCATCCTTTCCTTTAGACTTTTTGAGCACCGACCATTGCACTGTGGTACTGTTTTTATTATGTGTTTCTGTGTCTTCTTGTTAGAGTCTGTCCTTCTCAAGGGTAAGTAATATGTCTTTGTATTGTCCTTAGATACTAGCACCATTTCTGAAACGTAGCAATTGCTTGGTACGTCCGTATTGATTAGCCAAGTGCTCAGCATTCATACAATGTCCTACACATGTTTTAGAGCTAACTCTACTAGGTGCTGAAAATACAATCATGAATGAGATTAATAAAATATCGAGTCTCCTGGAACTCAAAGTGCACCCCTATCATTTTCGGGGTGGCCGAGAGGCAGAAGAGAGCAATATGGATGGATCTGGAGGTAAGAGAGATTTGTCTGACTGTGCATCACAAGCATTTCATGTAAGACTGAGAAGTGATCAATTACCCATATCAAAGAAATAGACTTGAATGGACGTTATAAGGTTACTAATGCTCAATGACCACCTCCCCACAATCCTTTATCCAATAGCTCAGCCGTTGTTCTCAGGGGTAGGGAAAACAAACCTACTACCAGAAAACTAGGGTCATGTGATTTGAGATTTGAGCAGAACAAACTGCAGGTGGAGAGACCAGGAGATTTTGAATGAGAAATAGAGATGTTTCCTGGGCTAGAGTCATGCTGGTGGGATTGGGGGGAACTGAGCATAGTAGGGGTTGTTTGTGAGGAAGAAACAGCCATGCTAAATTGGATGTGGACATTGGAAAGTTGGAGGGAATGAGGATTACATTTAAGGAAAAGATTTTTTCCACTGAAGGAGAGAACACAGGTAATGGAATTGCAGAAGAAAGATCATAAGTTCGGGACATTCGAACTTTAGGTGTCTGTAGAATATCCCAGCAGTGATATTACAACTAGGAAGTCACATGGTCAAGTCTGAAACTCATGAGATTACTCTCTGATCTGGAAATAGAGATACCGGAGACATAAGCATATAGGAGGTAATTAAACATAGGAGTAGACAAAGCTGTCCAGAGAGAATGCAGGCAGCGGAAAGAAGCGTGTGACTACAGCATTCACACACAGCAGACAGTCAGCCGCAGACCTGGTCAAGAGGGTTGTGCCACACTGTCACTCATGTTTCATTTCTCTGCCCAATCATTTATGTGTCCAGTCACATATTCATCCCTTTCTTTCTCCATTCATGCACTCACTAATCACTTATTGAGCCAGGCACTGGGTTAAGCTCTGGGAGTTCACAGTTCATGGAGATACAGTTTGTAAACACAGCTCTAGAACGGGAATGAGTCTAGTTTAATGGCAAAGGCTGTCAAGAAGGTTCATGATGAGAATACCAGGTGATAAGTGATTTAATGTTAGTAGGAATTCTTTGAATGCAGGTTCCTATCCTGCTCTGGGAATGCTTGCAGAGGGAGGCAGCGTGAGTGGCAACTTGGACAGGAGAGAAAAAGCCCTGAGAAGTGGGTGAGGAGGTGGTGGGTATCAGAGGACACGCTGTTGCATGAGATGCGTGGGCCTTTGAGAAATTCCAGATTGGTCAACGTGATCCAGCCACAGGGTGCTTGTTGGACCGTGGTAGGAACTGGGATAAGGAGTGTCTCCAAGAGCCCATGACGAAGGTCCTTCTGGGCCACAATAAGTAATTTAAGAAAATCTTGGAAGCCGTGGGAAGCTACTATGAATTTTAATCTGAGAGAGGCATAATGGATCTGCCGGCTAAACTGCTCCGTCACTCAGTGTGGCACTAGGAGGAGGGGCATGACGGTACACACGGAGAGGGCAGGGGGAGGTGGCATCTGTGGTTGGAAGGACGAGGCTCCGACTTCAGGCGACCACAGCAGTGCTGGAGAGGAGTGACACAACCTGAGAGATGTCAGCAAGTTAGAACTGATGACACTTGGGGGCCACCTGGCTGTCGGAGCTGAGAGCGAGGAAGGGAGGACTCAGACATGATGATCACGTCTGGAGTTTTGACTGGGGTCAGTGTGCGGATGGTGAGGCCCCCACGGGGTCAGGTCACAGCAGCAGGAGGGGAATGTGGGTGGAAGATGTTGAGGTCTGTTTTGGAGCCAGAGTGGGTCCTTTTATAAGATGTAATTTTAGCCTTGAAAATGATCGCAAACCTTGGAATTAGAATGCTATTGTCTGTAGCGTAAAAGTGGCCTGAATCTGCTCCGACTGTCCAGTCTGCAGGGTCTTATTGAGAACCTACAATGCATGTTTCCTACTGTCTTCATTGCTGAGGAACAGAGAAAGGCACTCTTCCTGATAGCTGGCAATCATTTCATCACAGGCTTTCTTCTCTAGATCAATTAGAACAACATAGGACAGAATCCATCAAGTACTGAACTGTGGGATGCACCTTAAGAGCGTTAGGACTTCAGAAAAGAAGATCAGAACTGCAGCTGAGTCATCAGGGGTGTCTCCTGAGAAGGCAGGACTTGAGCTAGGGTTGGAGGAGTGTAGGTTATAAACCCAAGGTCTCATGAGCGTACAGTAGTGAAACCAAATGTCAAACCAGGCCATGGGCTGTGAGATCTGCACATCTCCTCCAACCAGTATGCTGGTTTAGGATTTTGGATTTTGGGTTAGCAGATGATCATAATTAGTTTATTTTGTGCACCGTGACTGCCATTGAAAAGCTCTCCAGCCTTTTCCTTCATTCCCTGAACATTCTGATGGTGTCCTTTGACAGTGTTTAAGGAGTTTCTGGCCCCCCACAGATTAGGTGTAGGGAACACTTGCCTCTTTCTCCATGGAACACTAGGCCTGGAGGGCAAAGGAAACTCTTTGGGCCAGGGCCTGAGGGGTGAGCCCTGCTTCATATGAGGCCTAAACCTGGCCGTGCTGACAGACCCCTTGCTGGGGGACTGATGACCCACAAAACCTCAATCGAACTACATTTGTGATTAAAACAGTCCATTACTGAACAACTGCCCATATTGCATCTTGGTCTGAAATGTTTTTAGACTGAAGAAAACCTGCCTCTAATTTCTTGCTTGGTCCTTATTTCTTGCATTGACAGGGAAGTGAAAAATGTAAAAGAAGCTCTGGGTACTCACCCCAAAGCCACATCAATACTTGTGGCACTGTAGGTTGCCACACTGTAGGTTGGCATGGGGGTTGTTGGCCAGGGACCCAGTGAAGTCAAGTCCCTCTGTTGTAGATCCTATTATTGTTAAAAATTCCTAGCTTAGTGTTCTGTCTTGACATCTGCCTCCAGTCCCTTGATTTCAGCAACTCATTAAGATCCTCTTCACTGGTGCATTTGACTGAGCTTTTCCTTTGGGACTCAGTTCTCAGCTCTGCTTAGTCTCTACCCCCACTCACTGTGATTTTTGGTGTCCTTGCAAATCTTGGTGTGATGCCCCTTCCTCCTACCCCAGTGTTTCAGAATTCCACCAGGCAGACCACCTCCCCAGCAGCACATCAGACTCAACCGTCTTGGACAGGCTTAATGGAGGAAATTATGTGAAAGGCTGCAATTTTCCCTTCACAGAGATGACTGAGGTGCTTTGACATGTGATATGGAGAGAACAACACCAGATGCTGGGGGGCGCGCCTGTCCACTCTGGAGGTGCTGGCTCAAGTGTTGGTGCCCGAGTCTGGGGCAGAGTGTCCCTGGACAGAATCTTCTTGGTAAAGGTGCCCAACCTGGGGTGTTTTCAGAGCTAACCACCCACTGGAGGGAGGAGGTGGCAGTAGGAGCATCGTTTCTTTCTTCCCCAGGGCCCAGATCATCGTGCCGGGCTGGCTCAGCTGACTGCGAGGCTTTTGGCAAGAGCTGTGTTCCCAAGTGTGGAGAACATTTCACATCCTTCTTCCCTTACTGCAGTGCTGGAGTGTATGGAGTGCTCTGACAGCCTGAAGATGATTTTCCACAACAGAGAAGAGTCCCGTGGCTGTCCTCAAGATTGACGTGCATGAACAATGTCTGCTCTGAGCCTGCCTCTTCAAAGGGGAATGAGGGCTCTTTGCTGGCCAGTCTTGCGTTGTCTGCATTTGCTGCTTACCGGCCACCACATTCCAGGCATTTCTGGTATCCAGTGGTTGGGAAGATGCTGACTAGAGGAGAAACAATGAACTTGTGGTCTCGTGATAGCTCCATTCATATTTAGATTTCAACCCCTATTTACGGCAACATGATGACTCACCATGAGTTGTACACGAGAAGTAGCAAAATAACATCTCTTTATAGTAATTTTAGTGCTGTCTTATTGTTCTTTTCCTTAAAAAAAATTACATATGTTGTATACCTGGTAAGAAAAATAATTAGCAACTAAATCAGGTGGTTTCTTAACCTAGACATAGGATCCATATAAAGAGACATTACAGATTCATCACAAGATAATAAAATAATACATGTGTGTGTATATATGTGTGTGTGTGTGAAAGAGAGAGAGAGTGAGAAAGACAGAGAGACGGAGAGAGAGTTCAATGTGTCACTGGTAATGGTGGCAGAACATTGCTGGTTTGGTGGGTCTCCCCATCACATCTAGGATGAGCTCTGGATTCCTTACCATGGCATTTAAGGACTCCACAGCACGGGTTCCACGTGTGTCTCTTGGGACTTGTGCCCACTACTTGCTCTTCCTCACTCTTGTCCCCTGCCCACCCATTAGCCACACCAGGCATTCCCTGAGCCAGGAGCCTCCTTGCCCTAGGTTTCAGCTTATGCTCACTCCTTCTGAGTGTGTTATGGTGTCTGTCATATCTGGGGTCAAATGGCCCCATTATCTCAATAGCAATGGGTTAGAACTTCCGGGACTTAAGAGCCAAAGGCCATTTAAAACATTTTACGTGGCTCACTTGGGAGAGTGCAGTGCTGATAACACCAAGGCCACAGGTTCAGATCCTATATAGGGATGGCTGGCTGGCTCACTGGCAGAGCGTGGTGCTGACAACACCAAGCCAAGGGTTGAGATCCCCTTACCAGTGGTCATCTTTTAAAACAAACAAACAAACAAACAAACAAACAAACAAAAGCATTTTGCCACACCTCCTATTCTCAAAATGCAATGACCCAATAACATCCAGACATCACCTGCACGTTGTCAGCAGAGTTTACCACGGCGAAGCTGCAAAGGGCAGAGACACTCTCGAAAACCATCCTAAGCTTCAGGACTCCCATACACATAGCTTTCTAGCTCTCCACTTGGGGAAATACATCATTCATTAAAACTCAGCTCTACCACATGATCCAGCCATGCCACTGCTGGGTATTCATCCAAAAGAATTGAGATCAGGGTCCCAAAGGGCTATCTGCACTCCCACGGTTACTGCAGCAGTACTCACAAGAGCCAAGACATGCAACCAACCTAAGTGTCTGCCAGCAGATGAATGGATAAATAAAATGAGGTATGTACATACAGTGGGTATTACTGAGCCTTAGAGAAGAATAAAATCTTGCCGTGAATGAGCCTAGAGGACATCATGCCGAGTGAAATAAGCCAGTCACAGAAGGACAAACACTGCATGGTTCCACCTACATGAGGAATCAAAAATGGTCAAAATTATAGAAGTAGAGAACAAAACAGTGGTTTCCAGGGGTTGGGGGTGGGGAAAATGGGAAATTGTTGTTCAGTGGGTTATAAAGTTTCAGTTAAGTGAGATGAGAAAATTCTAAAGATCTGCTATACAACATCATGTCTATAGTTAATACAGTATCGTGCACTTGAACTTTGTTAGGAGGGTAGATCTCATGTTATGTGTTCTTACCACAAAAACAAAATAAAAGAAAACAAAAACAGAGGGACACAAGGAACTTTAGGGAGGTGTTAAATATGTCTGCTACCTCAATTGAGTGGTGGGATGGCAGGTGTTGGCATATGTCTCAATTCATCCAGTTCTTCACACTAAATACATGCAGTTCTTTGTACATCAATTATACTCCAGTAAGACGTTTTTAAAAAGTCACTTTCCATGTGAAGTGTCCCCTGATCCTGCCTCTTTTCTTTCACTCATGGGGTGTACTTATGCCCTCTGGAATTCCTGCAGTCTGAGGTCAAACATTTTAATAAAGCTTTTTCATGTATCACTGCTGTCACTTGGGTTCACATCTTTATCCTTCACTGGACTATGTACTTTGAGGGGAGGGTCTGAGCTTGTTCACTCCTAAATCAATGTCAGGGCTCAGCAGGCATGAATATATCATGCTATTGCCATGAATGAATGATTTCCCCATGGCTGGAAGAAGATGGAACAAATGACCCAGCTGAAAATTCTCTGTCCATGCAAAGGACTGGAACAGTTTTGCATAAAGCTGCAAAGAGATCAAGAACAGAGAGTTAGGTGGAAGTCTGCAGGCTGCAGGACTGTGATCACAGAGACCATGCTTCCTCCAGCCCTGCAAGTCATGACAAAGGGAGTGAGTGGAAGGGTGTGACGTCAACAGCAGCCCGTCCAGAGTGACATAAGAGAAAGCACACTGCGGGCACATTGCTTGGATGGTGTGTGCGTAGCAGGAGGGGTGGGGACAAGGGACCCTGCCTTCCCCTCCTATCAGCTGCGTGTTCTCCCTGGCCCTTGGTTTCTTACCAGCCAAATGGAGAGATGCACACAATAGGGGTGTTGTGATTAGTGAACAGACTGGCGTCTCAGAAGCATCCCAGCACACAGTGCGTGGCCACTGTTTGTTCTCACCCACAGTCACACGTTTGAGCCTGGGGAGAACAACCTTCCAGCTGACCACATTCATACAAAATCATCCTTGAGTGAGCACAATAATAGCTTCGTTTATCAAGTGCCTGCTATGTCCCAGACACCACGCTAGTTCTTTGTACGCATCATATTCAATACTTCTAACAAATCGACAAGGACAGTGATATTGTCTTTATCTTACTGGTACAAAAACTGAGGTTCAGCGATGTTAACAGACTTGCTCGATGACAAACAGTCAGAGCAGCAGAAGATCCGAGTTTGAGCCCAGCCCTGCATGACAGGAACACAACCTATCTCTGTGGTGCAGCTCTGTGGTTGGCTCTCTCGGCCTTCCTCCACGTCTTCTGTTTGGAGAAGTTGGAAAGCTCGAAACTCTACTTCTGAGCAGCTAGAGTTTTCAATGAGAATTGTCTTTGAGCCGTCAGTAGTCCCTGCATGAGATTTGGAAGGCAGATCTGGGGCAGCAGCCTCTGTCTGCCTCCTGCAACTGCTGGCAGATGGGTGGTTCCATGTGAGTGTTTTCTGTGTCCAGACACCACGTTCCAGTGCGGGTGTGAGAGCCAGCAGGATCCTCACTTCTGGCTCGTAGCGACGGTGGAACCCATAGCTCTTCAGCAGCTCACTCCCTTCTATTTCTCTAGCCTTGCTGATGATTTTGTAAGCACCTGACTCCTTGCGTTAAGTCATTCTGTGTTCCAAAAATCTGAAGCAATTCCTCTTTCTTGTGCTGGATCCTGACACACACAATCACAGAATGGAGGTAGATTGGAAATCCTGAGTAACGAGTTCTAAGATATGATTATGCACGTAATTATAGCATCATTTGCATATAGTTACCGTCTTTTACATCACCCTACCTCCTCTTTTTACCCTTAAAATAATAGATTCTTAAAAATAGATAATAGAAGTTGTTGGGTGTTTTTCCTCCTCTGAAATGTGCCATTTGAAATGTAAGAGTAGCTTGTTGGAGGATCCTAAGATGGCAGTGGCTGCGGCGGATGGCACTGAGCAGCTGAGGTGGAAAAGGTGGCCACTGGGCCTTAGGCAGCCGGAAAACTTGTGGACCTTCCTCTTGCCGTCTCTTAAGGGAGGACCGCTGCTGGTGGCCAGTCATGGGGGCTGACCACTACTTTGCCCTTGGCAGGAGAGGCTGCCTCATTTACAGGCAACAGCTTTGAAGTCTGGAGCAGGAAAAGAACTGTTTCTTAGCTGCAAAAGCGGGTCTCTAAACAGGGAACATGGTGCCAGGCTGCTGTTGATGCTGCCAGGATCCCGGAGGCCGGGGCCATGCTGAAGGCGGCCAGCTGCCCTATTCAGGATTCGAGGTTTCAGGCCGGCATAAAAGAAGATTCCTGGGAGTGCCTGAGCTGCGCCGCGGGACCAACTGAGCAGCCCGAGGTGGTGGCGGCCGAGGACGGGGACGGCGAAGAAGCGGAGGCAGAGAGAGAGCCACCTGGTCTGGCCCAGCCCTGTGAGTGACCCCCGGCCCGGCCCTGCTAGGGGGGCGGATGCCCGCCTGACTTCCACCTGCCCCACCGGGCCACTCACTGGCCCCAGGGCTGCCTCCATTTTCTCAGGTGGTGGCGGCTCCGGCTTGGCTTGGCCAGGCCTGTCCTCCTCGCCCGGCTTGACTCCTCACTGAGCCTTCCCATTTGCTTGCCCCGGTGCGGGGCTTCCCGGGGCCTGTGGGCCGGCCTCCCCTCCCAATCCCTCCATGGTTCTCTGGTGGGGCTGGTGGCATGGGGCGTCCCTGGCTAGTGTTGGGAGGGCAAGGAAGTATGGGCTGGGCCGACTGTCACTCCACTGCACCCGGGGCTCCGGATCCCAGTAAACTTCCTGTTACTGGGAGGCAGATACCATCTCTGCCGCCACCAGTTCGGAAAAATGCCTAACTGATTTCTGGTTAGGAATAGTGTGGTCGGAGTGTTCTCGAGTTCACTTGAACCTGCCGGAGAGCTGACTTCGGGCGGGCACCAGAGTCGGTCCTCGCTGGGGGGAGAATTTTACCAAACATTCAAAGAGGAATTGACACCGATTCTTTACAAACTATTCCAAAAGATTGAAACAGACGCAAACCTCCTAAACTCATTCTATGAAGCAAACATCATCCTGATACCAAAACCAGGTAAAGATATAACCAAAGAAGAAAACTACAGGCCGATATCCTTGATGAATATAGATGCAAAAATCCTCACTAAAATACTAGCAAACAGAATACAGCAACACATACGTAAATTTATTCACCACGATCAAGTGGGATTCATCCCAGGGATGAAAGCTTGGTTCAACATATGCAAATCAATAAATGTGATACACCATATTAATAAAGTCAAACACAAGGACCATATGATCATCTCTATAGATGCTGAAAAAGGATTTGATAAAGTTCAGCACTCATTCATGACAAAGACCCTCTATAAGTTAGGTATAGAGGGAAAGTATCTCAACATAATTAAAGCCATATGTGACAAACCCACTGCCAATATCATCCTGAATGGGGAAAAGCTGAAAGCTTTTCCTTTAAGAACAGGAACTAGACAAGGATGCCCACTCTCACCACTCCTATTCAACATAGTGTTGGAAGTACTAGCCAGAGCAATCAGAGAAGAGAAGGAAATAAAGGACATCCAGATTGGAAAAGATGAAGTCAAATTGTCCCTGTTTGCAGATGACATGATCCTATATATCGAACAGCTAAAAACCTCTACAAAAAAACTCTTGGAATTGGTAAATGATTTCAGCACAGTAGCAGGATACAAAATCAACACACAAAAATCAGTAAAATTTCTTTTGTCCAATTGTGAACATGCAGAACGAGAAAACAAGAAAGCCTGCCCATTTACAATAGCCACCCCAAAAATAAAATACTTAGGAATTGAGTTAACCAAGGATGTGAAAAATCTCTATCATGAGAACTACAAACCACTGCTGAGAGAAATTAGAGAGGATACAAGAAGATGGAAAGATATCCCATGCTCTTGGATAGGAAGAATCAAAACGGTGAAAATGTCCATACTACACAAAGTGATATACAAATTCAATGCAATCCCCATCAAAATTCCAAAGACATTTTTCTCAGAAATGGAAAGAACTATCCAGACATTTATATGGAATAATAAAAGACCATGCGTAGCCAAAGCAATGCTGAGCAAAAAAAATAAAGCTGGAGGCATAACACTACCCAACTTTAAGCTATACTACAAAGCTATAATAACCAAAACAGTATGGTACTGGCATAAAAACAGACACACTGATCAATGGAATAGAATAGAGAATCCAGAAATCAACCCGCACACTTTCTGCCATCTGATCTTTGACAAGGGCACCAAGCCTATTCACTGGGGAAGGGACTGCCTCTTCAGCAAATGGTGCTGGGATAACTGGATATCCATATGCAGGAGAATGAAACTAGACCCATACCTCTCACCATATACTAAAATCAACTCAAAATGGATTAAGGATTTAAATATACACCCTGAAACAATAAAACTTCTTAAAGAAAACATAGGAGAAACACTTCAGGAAATAGGACTGGGCACAGACTTCATGAATACGACACCAAAAGCACAGGCAACCAAAGGAAAAATAAACAAATGGGATTATATCAAGCTAAAAAGCTTCTGCACAGCAAAAGAAACAATTAACAGTTAAAAGACAACCAACAGAGTGGGAGAAAATATTTGCAAAACATACATCTGACAAAGGATTAATATCCAGAATATATAAGGAACTCAAACAACTTTACAAGAAAAAAACAAGCAACCCAATTAAAAAATGGGCAAAAGAGCTAAGTAGGCATTTCTCTAAGGAAGATATACAAATGGCCAACAGACATATGAAAAAATGCTCCACATCACTCAGCATCCGGGAAATGCAAATGAAAACCACACTGAGATACCACCTAACTCCAGTTAGCATGGCTAAAATCCAAAAGACCCTGAACGATAAATGCTGGCGAGGTTGCGGAGAAAAAGGAACTCTCATACATTGTTGGTGGGACTGCAAAATAGTGCAGCCTCTATTGAAAATGGTACGGAGGTTCCTCAAACAATTGCAGATAGATCTACCATATGACCCAGCTATCCCACTGTTGGGAATATACCCAGAGGAATGGAAATCATCAAGTCAAAGGTATACCTGTTCCCCAATGTTCATCGCAGCACTCTTTACAATAGCCAAGAGTTGGAACCAGCCCAAATGTCCATCATCAGATGAGTGGATACGGAAAATGTGGTACATCTACACAATGAAATACTACTCAGCTATAAAAACTAATGAAATACTGCCATTTGCAACAACATGGATGGACCTCGAGAGAATTATATTAAGTGAAACAAGTCAGGCACAGAAAGAGAAATACCACATGTTCTCACTTATTGGAGGCAGCTAAAAATTAATATGTAAATTCACACACACACACACATACACACACACACACAAAAACCGGGGGTGGGTGCGGGGAGAAGATATAACAACCACAATTACCTGAAGTTGATACGACAAGCAAACAGAAAGGACATCGTTGGGGGGGAGGGAGGAGAGGGAGGAGGGAGGGAGGTTTTGTGATGGGCAGCAATAATCAACCACAATGTATATCGACAAAATAAAATTAGAAAAAAAAAATGAAATGTAAGAGTAAGTGAAGCATAGCACTGAGATCCTAAGGAATGATCTTCTCACCTGGAATAAAGTGTCTGTGCTCCACAATGTGCGAGCACATGTTGCAGATGGATGTGTGCTCCAGGACCTTGAGTGGAACCACAGCTCATTGAACCGACTCTTCTAACTTATGAAATGAATCAAATAAGCTAATCATGATTGTGAATGGCATAAGGCAAAATAGGACAGCTGGTTTTACCCAACTTGTCTCAGGCCAGGAAAGGAATAATGGAAAAGGCATACCAGTATTTAAATAAGTTAGAGTTAGATCTACAGAATAGTTCACATTTATAAATCTGGTCTGCCCCTGGACGTCATCTGAGTGCATGTAGTGTCAGAAGCAAGAACAGAAGTACCAATGTGTCGGCATTCTGCAATTCAATCCTCCCCTCCCCACCCCAAATCGGACCTCAACAGAACATCAGGGGTGGTCTGCTTTGTTTATTTTTCCTCCCTGAATCTCAAAGGACACAATCATGGCCAGGGACATTCTCTCTAGAAAAGTAGACAGGCAGAGTAAGAATCAAACTCTCGAGGGGCTGTACCTTGAGTGACCTAGGAAAACAGACGGATATGGGGAAAGAGAGGTGAGGTCCAGCGTGTGTTGTGGAGGAGCAGATGTGGATGAGAGAGCCAAGACCGTCTGCGGGTGCAGATGATGTAAATATTGTGTTGGGGGTGGGGGGGGTCCTGCTAAAAATGATAAGACAGTCCCTGATATTTAGGGAAGAGAAGAGGAAAGAAAATCAGTAAGAATTGTGGTGAACTGTGCACAGGAGACATACGTGAATTATTATTTGGGCTGTGTTTTTTAAAAACTATAATGTTTTTAGACTGGACAGCATGAGTGATGGTTTTATGAGGGTTACAAATAAAAATAATTTTCTTATAAGAATTTTTCCGTGAGGATGTTTTTTCTTTCTCTTTTTAGGAGTAGAGAAGAAGAAGGAAAGAAAAAAAAATAGAGGAGGAAGACACTCAAACAACATATATTTCCTGAACACCTGCTCTGTTCTAGGCCTGGCCTAGGTCCTGGAAAAAACGATGACTAATATAATCGTCCTTGCTTGCGAGCAGCACACAAACAACAGAAAGATAAATGTGTTTGTATAAGGAACTGCTAGGCATAAGTGTTATAAGTGAAGCATGAACAAAGGGCTAGAAATTCTGAAGATCCTGGTATTCCATCTTATCCTTTACACAGTCAAGGAATGCATCTATATGGGGAAACTTAAGGGACAGTGGACAATAAATCCCCCATCAATATATGAGGAGTAACAGGATGGACAGTTTGGCTGCAGAGCAATATTAATGATAACAGTAAGAAGCACATTAAAAACAACAAATTTTTACTGATTGCTGTTGTGTAGACTAAATGTTGAAAGAGTATCACCTCGCTTAATGCTCACCTTGACCCTAAGTGCCTGTGAGTTAGTCACTGTGAGGCTCCTTATTTAATAGAAGAAGAAACAGCTTTAATCAGGATAAGTGATTTACTGGAGTGTGTCACAGAGCTGCCAAGTGATAGGGTTGGGGTGGAAGCATTGATCCCGACGCTCACGCCCTGAGGCTCCATTCCTGTGGGAAAGCAGGAGCAGATATGCCCGGGTGAAAGGTGAGGGTCAAGTAGGACTGGGGTGCCAAGTTAGGAATTTTAACCTTATTTACTAGGTATAGAGAGGAGTCTGGGGTCAATGTGCAGGTTGCAGTGAAGAGGAAAGAGACTGGAAGCAGGAACCTATTTGGAAATCGTTACAAAGGTGTTGTTGGGGGGTAGCAGGGTGGTGTCAGTGGGATCAGAAAAGACTGGTTATGTTGTCATTATGTTAGGCAGTGTGTGTGTGTTGTATGAGTGTGTGTGTATGCTTGTGCATGTGTGTGTGTATATGTAAATATACACAATGTGCACATTTTAAACTACAGCCAAGGGGCACTTAGTTAATCTTTAATGTACACTGTTTGTGGATGTGCTCTAATCAAAGTCCCGATTGTAGAGGAGGCTACTGTAAGCCCTTTTCCTATGCTTAATTCCATTATAATCAGCTGGTTGGTGAAATAGCATAATGGATATTATTAAAAGGTGTGTGGTTTTTACCGGTGAAATTAATGGTGTTTAAGATATGTGAACTCATGTCAAGTGCATAAGAACTCTTTAAAATGACTTAGAATCTAGCCCGATAGAACAATGGTCAAAAGATAAAAGTCTATTTTTTAGCCAATAAATACTCAATTTCTATGTGGTTATAGTAATGCAAATCGAAACCACACTCACATACCACTTTATACCATTCGGTTGGCAACAATTAAAAAGTGGACAATACGAAGTGAAGGAGCCAAAGGAAAACTTCATCCCTAAAGTTTCACTAATAAAAATCACTAACAAATTTAGATCAATAAGAAGAAAAGGCGTAACAAATTGTATTATTCAACATGCTGGGAGAAGGCAAAGCACAGGGAATCTCAAGAGGGTAATGTCCTAATTTCCACTGGGGTACAGAGCTTATATACCCATCTCCATAGGGAAGGGGAGATGGGGCATAGGAGTAAATGATTCCTAGGGGGATGTGATGGGCCTGGAGAACATACAGTGGCCCCAGACAAAGTCTATCTGGTCAACAAAACAAACAATGATTGGTAAATGATTTTCTTTAAAATACCAAAAGGGACTGAAATATAAGATAATAGTCTGTGATAAAAGTTAGTCCAGGTGTGTTGACAGACTCCAGTCTTCCTTCCTGTGATATGAGTTAAGTTAATGAAAAATCAGGGAAAGGACCAGAGGTCATTGTCTTTTTCTCTGGCAGGTCTGGACTTTAGGCAGATAAGGGAACCAGCTTTATCCTGTGCTTTGCGTGACAGAGAAGTGAGGAACAGGAGATGTGGGGGAGGTCACACAGACCTTGAGGCTACTTCTTTATTTTAGCCTGTCAAAGCACCATATTTGGGGGTACAGCTTTTTGCACCCCGACACATAATGGAGAGATGTATATCACAGAAGGAGAGCTCTTTTACATTGCTGGTGAGAGGGTCCATTTTTGTAACCATGGGGGACAACTTGGCATTTTCTCCAAAATATTCATCTACCCTATTGACCCACAACTCAATTTATACTTAAGATAAACTTTTGTATATGTAAAACAAGAGACTTGTACAAGAATGTTTGTAGCAATATTATTCAAAAGAGAAAAAAAACAACAACTGGGAGTAATCTAAATGTTCATCAACTAGAAAGTGGATGAATGAATAGATATTATAAAATAGACAAAGCCAACTACAGCCGCATGCAACAATCTGGAGGAATACTAATAATTTATAATAGGTGAAAAGTAAGTCCCAAGGATTACATACAACATAATATCCTTATTTTAAGTTAAAAATGATTAAAGTAAAAATATGCACATATACTTTTTTTTAGAAACACGAACAGATGCAAGACATATATATGAAGAGGAAAGCAAGAGAATGTTGAGCCTGGAATTCTGGTTACTCCAGGTGAAAGCACCGTAGATGTAGCTGACTTTCAAGGTCTTACTTAGCCTTTCTGTTTTTTAGCTGATGGACACATCAGAACTTAGCACATAATTAAAATACTAATTAAATAAAATGCTTGGAGAACATATGTGGACTGGCTAGAAATATTGTGCAGTCAGTTCTGCCCTTGTGTGAACAAGAGATAAATATCCAGCAAGCCTAATTGCCAACATTTTTTGGAATAGATTCATAGGTTTAGGGACCCAGGCATGACTGTGTGTGGCTGACTCTGGAAAGATTCTTGTCATTTGACTTGAACTAGAACTCAACTGAATGGTGCTGCTAGAATATTGTCATATCAGCAAGTAAATATTTCATATAAAATAGGATGTTAGAAAGAACAGGGAGCTGGGCTTCATCAATCCAACACGACAGGTTGTTACAGATGCCATTTGCGCCTACTTATAACATGTGTATATGTGTCAGAATTCAGTCCGAGACTTGTTTTCATTATGACATACCATCCGGGCTTGTGAGGGAAAAAACTCGGAGCCCACACTACCTCCAACTACCGGGGCCCTCAAATTTCTGTCACTATGATTCTCCTTATTGTATAGAAGAAGAAACTGAGCTTTCATCAGAGTAAGTGATTTACTCAAGTGTGAAGATGAAAAGATTTCACAAATTGAAAATCACCTGGTATATTGCACAAACTCAACACATGTCAATTCTTCCTCCTTATTTACCAATTGTAGAGAGAAAGGCCTAAGAAGTAGATGTAGGATCAATAAGGAAATGTAGAGACTTGGAGGAAAATAACAGGAAAATAAGAAACACACACATACACACAGACCAGGAGAGAAGTTCAAGCAAAAGAACAGTGAAATGACACAACTTATATACCTAGGACCACGGGCTTTTCTAGCAATGGTATCATTTTTCTTTATTAAAGAACAAATATCACTATGTTGTGCTCTAAATCCTTGGAATCCTGGTCATGCCTATGCTGGCATATTAGACAGAAAATGGACTGGGACACAGCTACAATTTCATTAATAGGAAATGTTTGGTTACTGCAGTCAACTGTCTGAAAAGATCATGCAAGTCTTCTGCACATGGCTAAGTGACTCTCAATTATATTATTACTATGAATATTGAAATTGGTTATAGTTTTTAAAACAGCCTTTCTTGAATCTGAAATTACTAGATGCTCATTATAGAAATTTTGGAAAATACATTTAACTAACATAATGAAATAAAATTTATCTATATCCATCCCCCTAATGTAACTACTGTTAACATCTTTATATATTTCTTTCCATCTTTTCTACTTTCATTGGTACATAGTTGAGATTATATCGTGTAATGCTTTATCCCTTAATATTAAATAGTAAACATTCCTCCAAATCATTATTAATTCTTAGAAACTAATTTATTATTGTTTAAAACATTCCTTTAATGTATGTATCATAAATTATTTCACCATTCCCCTCCTGTTGGACATTTGATTACATTCCATTTTTATTTTGTGACAGTAGGAAATAAAATAATAAAAATCTTGCTGGATAAAAGCTATTTTATTAATGCTTTTGGGATTTATTTTTCATATATATATGCATACAACTGTCAGAGGGCATTAATATTTTAAGTATTGCTCTCTCACGCTCTTTCTCTCTCTGTGTGTGTATGTGTATTTGTCAAATCATTTTCTAAAGCACTGCTCCATTGTACACTCTCAGGAACAGTATGTGAGCTGAACATTTATCTTTTAGAACAAAGCATTATTTGTATGTGTGAACCTTTGTATGCCAAGGCTGAATCTTAGCAAATAATGGCATGACTTCTGGATGGCCAGGGAAGTCTACAAAATGATAAAGCAAACACTTTCAGCAAACAACACCATCAAAGTATCCGGAAGAGTGGGGGGGCAGGTAAGAGTTTCTGAAATGTGCAGGAGCAAAGATAGTCCTTCATGGGAAATACCCAAAGGCTTAGGTAGATTTTAACTGGAACCACGAGAAGTTCTTTTCATGCTTGATTAGCATTTTACGTTTCTTTTTGTCTGGCAGCTCCTCTTACGGTACCATCAGATAGTATCTACTATCTCCTAATTTAATCTGTCACACACTGTGCCTCCATGTATTGCTGCTTAAATTTAGAATTTGCTCCCTCTCTCCAAATACCAGGCAAATTTCAAACCCTACCAAGACAGAGGATGTGTGTTGTAACCCTGTTGTTATATAAAACACACTCACACACACATTTTAAGAACCCACCCTGAAAAATATGGCCTTTGCTTAAAAAAAAAAAAAGTAGGAGAAGACAGTTTACACTGCTGTGTAGCAAAGACCATATTTTCGTGTATTTAGGAACAAAGACATGTCAGGCTTTATTGAGCACATCACTAACTATATAACTAGCGTTAAACACTCTATTTGCAACTGTTGCTGTGTATTTTGTGTGTGATTATCACCCCTAGATCTGCATCCTATAAAAAGATATTTCTGTTTGCTTAATTATAAAGCTCTTTATGAACAGGCTCATCTGTAAATAGCTTGGTGCAGCTGAAATAGAAATATAATTATAATGAAGGCAGATGTTTGTGAGATACTGGCTCATGAAACTTGTTCAGAATCTACAAAGGAGAAATGTGGTGAGTGTGTGTGTTTACTGGTGGGCCAATGCTGGGAGCAAGAAGTATTTGCTTCTATACTTATTTTAGAGTCATCTTATTTTCTTTCAACCTTTGCCTTTCTAGATCTCTGTAATTTGGAAAAGGAGTGGCCTACCTCATCTTATTACTGAACTGTAGGGAAAATTGATTTATAAAAGAGATGAAGACAGTGCCAAACAGAATAAGATCACTAAGTTGGGTGTAGGGGAAAGAAGCAGAGTTCATGGCTCTGGTTCCATCTTTTACACAGCTTGGGTTGAGTTTTAGTTGTTTGGGATTTGGGGAGAAAGATATTGATGTAGTTAAGATGGCATTCCTTCAGTGATTAAAATTTCCTTTCTCTTATGGGAAATTTTCCAGAAGACACTCACATAAGAAAGGCCTAATGAGTGGAGAGGAAAAGGTTAAAAACATGCTGATGTAACAAGCTTTTTTTTTTTTTTTTTTTTCCATTTTGGAGAGTGAATATACTGATAAAATCATTCTGGTGACCTTGAGAGAACACCGTAGTTTGCATGAGGTTTTAAAATCAAAATAAAATATATATCCAATGAAAGCATTATTTCTAGGCTGATAATCAGTGCTTTATTTAAACATCTTTGACTGAAGCTAAATTTTTTCCAAATTTCTTTGTAAGTGGATATGGTCTTAAAGTCACTGTATTTGTTTGTTCAGGTTTTCTTACTCATTATTGTGTTGGGGTCTCTTAAGCACTTTGAAATGTTAGTGCTTAATTTTTAAGATTCTAATAATCAAATGAATTAAAAAAAAGGTTAATCTCTTTGAGGTCATCTGCCTGTGGGCACATTTTTTGTGGTCATGGTTCCAAGCCATTTACAAGTATGTGCTGGCATTTCAGGATATATCTTGGAAGATTAATAGGCATTAAGAACTATGATTTTTAAATGTAAATAAACATGAACTATTTTCCATGTGTTCCTCATGTAATACAATATACATGCCCCGAGATACTGAATATGAAATACACTTTAAAAAGTACAATTAATTACATTTTAAATACTACGTAAGGTTAGGGGTCTTATGGCAGATCATGAATTCTTTCTTAAAGTGATCCATTTCCTTCATTTCCTAATCTCTTTCTCTATCTATCTCTTTATATATTATATATGATAAGTATATAATAGATACTCATATAAATGTATATCTTTATATATTATATATAGTATAAGTATATATGGTATATGTATAAATATATATAAAATATATCCTGAATCTTTACATTTCTCACACTTGAGCATATGGCATCCACCAAAATTATTTTGCCATAGGTACTGGCAATTGGAAATCAGTAATTATAAATGTAACTATCCATTAAAAAATAACATTCCTCCATCCATCATCTTAAGGAAATGGTAAATTGTCTGTGCACTTACTCTTTCAAATGGTTAAACTTCCAAAGCTGTCTGTATCTGGGTGACAGCTGTCCTGCTGGGCTGCAGGGGTGCTGCAAGTGTCCCACAGAGATCAGGTGGTGCTTGGCAGGAAGCTCAGCACGTCAGCAGTGGGAAGCTGCTGTCAGAATCCTGCTGGAACAGCAAAAGGTGGTAAAAACAATGATGTATTAAGCACCCACTGTATGCCAAGTCTTGTTACAAGTGCTTTGCATATATAATTCATACACAAGCAGATTATTATTCCTGGTTTCCAGCTGAGGATCTAAGGCTCAGAGCTATGAAGCACGTCTAGGTTGCAGTGATGAGTAAGTAACTCTGCAGAGGGCATTCCTGCACGTCATAATTTAGAATCTCTGTTTGATTAGGACTGTTGCTTCAAATTCCAGGTCTTTTTAAAGATGCTTGTTATATACTTCCAAATTTTTCTCCTGAAGGAGACAGTGTGTGCCCTTTCCATCGTATCCTTACCAGTACTGAACATGTCATCTACGAATCCTTAGTGCATAGAAAGGTCAAACCTGATATCTCATTTTGCCAGTTGGTGAGGTTAATCCCCTTCAATTCTGTGAATTTTCAATTTAGTTATTTTCATATTTAAAAAATATTGAGTGCTTTGGGGTTTTATTTTTGATGAGTAAGTGCTTTTCATACATTAAAGACATTAACCTTGAATGTCACCCACTGTGAATGGTCCTAGCTTTTTACCTTATTATTTGTCTTACAATGTGACTATTATTATATTATTTGTTGCATCATTCAAACTTGCCAACAATTTTCTTTGTTTTGTTTTTTATTTTCTATGTGCGTGCTTAGAATGTCCTTTTCTATAAAGGATGGTGACAGGAATGAGGCTTTCCGGGACCACCAGTGGTCCTCCAGCTGGATCCTGCAGTGCAGGCTTAAAGGGGAGAGGAGAGAGAGCCCGAGGAGCCACACTAGCATTTACGTCATGGCACAGTGTGTTTGTGCCTTATCCTGGATAGAATGGGGGCACGATGGTGAGCAGCCGTGACAAGACAGCACTAGGTGCTGAATACTTTCCTCTTATTTTTTAGTGTTTGGATTTTGTAATGGATTGAATTATGTCCCCCCAAAACTCACTGGAACTTGAATTGTGTCCCCCAAGTTTTATGTATTGGAAACTTAGCCCCCACTGTGACTGTTAAGAGAGTGGGAAATCCTATTATTGTAATTGTGAGGTGGGGCCTTGAACAGGTGATTGGATTGTAGGACCGTGCAGTAGTGAATGGATTAAAAATGGTGGTCAGGGGCGTGGTTCTGAGGGCTTTAGAAGGAGAGAGAGGACAGTCTGTCTCTCTCTCTTTGCTCTCTCTGCTTCCACCATCTTGCAATGTGAGACCCCTGAGTCACTGTTGCCACCAGCGGATGGACTTTGGACTTCCCAGCCTCAGAAACTGTAAGCAATAAATTTGGTTTTCTTATAAATTGTCCAGTCTTGGGTATTCTGTTATAGCAACACAAAATGGACGAATGCAGGATCTTTCTTCATATCGATTGTAAGCTTTCTTAAAGAATAACACTGAGTCTTTGAACCTCCATAAATGCCTGGGAATAGTGCTGAGTATGTAATTAATTAAACACTTCTGGGATGACTGATAGGCTCCTTTCAGGTTCAGTGTATTTGGGTTGTGTAGACATTTGCTAGGGCTGCTGTAACAAAGTACCAAGATCAGGTGACTTAAACAACAGACATTTGTTTTCTCACAGTTCTGCAGGCCAGAAGTCAGAGCTCAAGGTGTTGGTCGGCAGGGTTGGTTCCTGCTGAGGCTGTGCAGGAGAGTCTGTTCCAGGCCCCCCTCCTCGGTGTGTAGATTGCATCTTCTCCTGTGTCTTCACACCATATTGCTCCCGTATGTGTGTGTACAGATTTCCTTTTCATGAGGACACCAGTCATATAGGATCAGGACCCATCCTAATGACCTCATTTTACTTTACTTCGGTAAAGACCCTGTCTCCAAATATGGTCACACTCTGAGGTCCTGGAAATTAGGACTTTGTATCAGTTTGTTTTCTGTTGCTAATAACGGAATACCTGAAACTGGGTAATTTATAAGAAAATGAAACTTATTTCTTAGAATTTTGGAGGATGGGAAGTTCAAGGTCCAGGGAGTGCATCTGGTGAGAGTCTTCTTGGTAGAAACTCTGTGCAAAGTCCCATTGTGACCCAGGGTGTCACATGACAAGGATGTCAAGAGAGCTTCAACTTGCTCCCTTGCTCTCCTTGTAAAGCCACCAGTCCATACCCATGACAACCCTTAAACCATTAACCTATTACTCTATGAATGGATTAATCTGTTTTTGAGAACATCGTCTTCATCATCCAGTCGTCTCTTAAAGGCCCCAACTTTCAACACTGCCACATTGAAAATCAAGCTCCCACATGAGCTTTGGGAGGCGACAAATATTTAGATCACGACATATAAAGTTTTACTGGGCATGGGAGAACAATTTACCCATAACAGTACCCTACAAGTTTTCTGTCATTTTTGATGGAAACCCAATGTAATCTTGATGTACTTGATACTCTTTTGATTTTGAAAGCTTCAGTTCTGTGTTTTTTTCTACTTTTGTTCTATGTGGCTTTTTGGCTTGAGTTTGTATTAGTTACTACAACTCTTTTGCTTTCAAGTAACCGGATCTAATTTAACCCCAGTTCTAAAGGTACCTGATTTATTCTGTTCATCTGCAAAGAAGCAAGTTCAATGCAATTATACCTGTTTTTTATTTATGAGCAGAATGTGACTTCACCAGTGTGGTTGGGACAAAGACACTAAAGACAATGTGGCATGGTAGACAAACGATAGAATCCATAGTAAGATGTCTTGGTTTGATACTCTGATTCTATCATTTCCCAGATGCTGATGTTCAATCAAATTATACTTCCATATCCTCAGTTTTTTTGTTTGTTTGTAAATATAAATAATGTTCATGAAGTACTTGAAAAACTAAAAGAGTAATATAAGTGACTGCAAGTGAAAACTGAAAAAACACTACACATTTTAAGTTGATATAATCATTGCCATTATTTTACCTGAATGAATCCTTCCAGTTTTTTTGTTTTAATAGAAGTGGGATTTCTAGACCTCTCAGGCTCCCTAGAAATTGGCCCAGCATTATTAGAATCAAGTACATAACCAAAGACGGAGCAGGGTGGTATGGAAGTATAGATTGCATTTCTAACCTTGTTGACATTTATTTTTATGGGGGGTGGAGAGTAAATAGTATCAGTGAAAATGTTTCCATGAGGAAATAGAAGTATTTACAAAATAAAGGTTTAATTTTGTAAAATATAAAGAAGGAGAAAGATTAATTTAGGAACCTCTGTTAACCGGCAGATGGAACTTATTCATTCAGATCACTTCCAAAAATTCCAATCAGTTCCGCACCAAAAACAATTCTTAAGGCATTAACCCATAAAAATAAAGAGAATAGGAGTGGAAATCATAGCAATAACTCTGGAAGCTGGAAAGCAGAAAAACAAGTAGTAACTAACTTAGCTGATCAAAGAAATGCAAATTCTAAATCATCAGTGGAAAAAGCTGTGAAACAACCCAAGTTTGCAAAAGTCTCAGGAATTCGCTATACCAGGTGCCTCTGAAAGTCAGGGTAATATGAGGCTGAAAGCAAGAGGGTTTTTCTGAAAGGCTATTTAGGAAGTGGCTAAGGCTCCAGATCATCTGCTTTACCCTGCATGGCAGGGAAACATTCCCTCTCCAAACCCAAAGAAGACTGAAATTTATTTTCTGAAGAGATAAAGCAAATTGTCTTTGAACTGGAGCACCTGAGTCAAAATTGATTGCAGGGACATCATACTGAAAACAGAGATTATATGAAATTTTACATGCTGAATATTATGATTTTCCTAATGTAGGAAAATCCTTTCTGAAGGATTTTTCTTTTTCTTATGTCCTAATTTAAGAAAGTCTTTACTATAAAAACAAAAATCAAAACAAGACAAAGGACTACTAAGTAAAGAGAAAAAAAATTAACTTGGAGGACACAGAGTTTATGTAAGAAGATGATAATTTAAAAAACACATCAATGTCAGCAAAAAAGCTTACTAAATAGATTTTCTTCATAAAATAACAGGTTTCTTTAAAAAGAGAAAAAAAAATCTGATAGAAAGAAAGAACTTTTGGAAACTAAGTATATAATAGTAGAAATGGAAAAATTTTTAGCAGGGCTAAAAGACAAAGTTGAAGGAATCTCTAGGATAGTGGGGCAAAAAAGACAAAGGAATAAAAATTGGAGAAAAGCATAATATAAATAATCAGTCTGTAAGACCTGTGCACCGTGCACAAATCTCACACATTGGGATGGCTCACCTCACAAAGACCATGAGACAGAGACCGTTGCAATCAAGCAAGAGGAGTTTATTTCAGCATGCTGGGGTCACTCAGTCTCCAAGACAAAAGCGACCCTAAGCCCTTAACACAGATGCTTTTTATACAGTTTTTAGACAGACTTTTGCAACAGGATGAGTTGTATACTGCTTGGGTTATCTGAGGTGACCATTAGATTTGTGGGTGGTCTTTAGTGGGCTGGCACACCGATAAGGAACAGTATATTTCCCAACCGTTTATCTTTCAGGCCAGGTGGCCCTTAGATAAAGAACTGGTCCCCGGAACCAGGTGGTGTTTCCTCCCTTCCTGGAATTTAGTGTGCCTGGGCCCACCTGCTTGGCGCCTTAGAAGCTGCCTTACTTGAAATGGCATTAGTTATGTTTTCTCGTTTTTAGCAAGCATTAGTACAGAAGCAAATTGCGCATGTTAGTTATATTTTACTCTACAAGTCCAGGAAGTCATGTATCCAAAAACCTGAGTTTCATGTGAAAGAAGAAAGTAGAAGAGAAAATAATAAAATAAATAATTTAAGACTGAAGGATCTGAGTTTTCAAGAGTAAGAGATAAAAATTGACCTCTACCCAACAGAGCATCATGAAATTTTAGAACTCTGGGTTAAATGTAAGATTCTGAATGTCTCTGAAGGTAAAAAGCAGGTGATTGATAAAATATAAAAAATAAGGATGGCTTTAGATTTCTCTATAGCACACTGTAAGATAAAATTCAAGGGAGAAATTCCTTCAAATATCTAAAGAAAATTATGTCCAACTTAGAAGTCTATATTCAACCAAACTGTTATAAATTCATTTATAGTTCATGAATGAAATATGAAGTTAGACAAAAGACAATTTCAGGTATCCAAGGTCTGAAAAATTCATTTCCTGTGCCTTCTTTCTCAGGAAGCTACTAAAAGAGTTATTACACACACACACACAAACACAAAAAAGTTAGAAGTTATTCCACCAAAACAGTGAGGCTCAGGAAACAGAAGATCCAATGCTAGACAGATAGAATCCTCAGGATGATGCTGTCGTGGGATCTTAGATTGGCATCTGTACATTAGGTTTAAAGAGCAATGAGTCCAGACTGGGGCCTGTTGGAAAGCTCTGGGACAGAGGTCTCCAAGACAGTGATACTTGGAATGCCTCAGTGTATTAAAAGGAGATCTAAACAATTGGGAGGTAATTTGGGAGTGAATAAATGAGAATTGCTTTAAAAATAGGAAACTAAATGCAATTATTAGTTTTAGAGATTAAAAATTGCTCAGGAAAGGAAAAGTTGAACCATCCTTGCATCCTGGAAAGAATCATACTTGATCAAGATATACAGTCTTTCTGATGAGCTGTTGTATTCTGTTTGCTAATATTTTGTTGAGGATTTTTGCATTTATGTTCATGAAAGATACTGGCCTGCGATTTTCTTTTTTTATTGTGTCTTTGTCTGATTTTGGTATCAAGGTGATGCTGGCCTTGTAGAATGAGTTTGGGAGAATGGTCTCTGTTTTAATTTTTGGAAAGAGTTTCAGAATGATTGGTATTAATTCTTCCTTGAAGATATGGTAGAAGCAGTGAAGCCATCTAGTCCTGGGCTTTTCTTTGGAGACTGCTGATTACTGCTTCAGTCTCCTTGCTTGTTACTGGTCTGTTCAGGTTTTCTATCTCTACTTGGTTCAGTCTTGGTAATTTTATCTGTCCAGAAATTTATCCATTTCCTCCAGTTGTCAAATTTGTTGGCATATAGTTGTTTATAATAGTCTCTAATGACTCTTCGTATTTCTGTTGTATTGGTTGTAATGGTTTCTTTCCCATTTCTGATTTCTGTTATTTGGGTCTTATCTCTTCTATTTTAGTTAGTCTAGCTAATGGTTTGTCTATTTTGTTTATCTTCTCAAAAAACATTTTGTTTTGTTGATCTTTTACATTTTGTTTGGTCTCTATTTCATTTAGTTCTCCTCTGATCTTAATTATTTCTTTCAGTTACTAAATTTGGGACTAGAAAATACCATGCCAACAAAATCAAAGCCAAAAAAAAATATATTCATTTCAATAGATACAGAAAAAGCATTGACAAAATTCAACATCCCTTCATGATAAAGATTATCAACAAATTACATATAAAAGGAAAGTATCTCAACTCAATAAAAGCCATTTATAACAAACCCAACACCAATATCATCCTGAATGGGGAAGGTTGAAAGATTTTTCTTTAAGAACAGAAAGAAGACAAGGATGCCCACTCTCTTCACTCCTATTTAATATAGTATTGGAAGTACTTGCCAGAGCAATCAGGCAAGAGGAAGAAATAAAGGGCATCCAAATGGGAAAAGACAAATTCAAACTGTACCTGTTTGTAGATGACCTGATCCTATATATAGAAAAACCCAAAGACTCTACCAACTGTCTTAGAGCTATTAAAGGAATTCAGTAAAGTTGCAGGATACAAAATCAATACACAAAACTAGTAGCATTTCTACACACCAACAATGACCTAGCAGAAAAAGAAATCAAGAAGGCAAGCCCATTAACACTAGCTACCAAAAAAATAAAATACCTAGGAATAAACTTAACCAAGACAGTGAAAGATCTCTGTAATGAGAACTACAAATCACTGCTAAACAGAATTAAAAAGGACACACAACGATGGAAAGACATTCCATGCTCATGGATTGGAAGAATTAAAGGTGTGTAAATGTCCATATTACCCAAAGTAAACGACAGATTCAGTGAGATCCCCATCAAAATACCAATGACATTCTTCACTCAAATAGAAAAAACAATCCTAACATTCACATGGAACAAAAAAAGACCCCTAATAGTCAAAGCAATCCTGAGCAAAAATGAATAAATAAATAAATAAAGCTGGAGGCATTACTCTACCTGACTTCAAGTTATTCTACAAAGCTGTAGTAACCAAAACAGCATGGTACTGGCATAAATCCTGACACACAGTGCAATGGAACACAATAGAGAACCCCCAAATCAACCCACATACTTACAGCCAACTGATCTTTGACAAAGGCAGCAAGAACATACACTGGGGAAAAGACAGACTCTTCAATAAGTGGTGCTGGGATATCCTTCTGTAGAAGAATGAGACTAGTCCCATATCTCCTGCCATATATCAAAATCAACTTAAAATGGATGAAAGTCTTAAATATAAGACCTAAAACTATAAAACTCCTAGAAGAAACATAAGGGAAACACTGTAGGATGTAGCACTGGGCAAAGACTTTATGACTAAGACCCCAATAGCACAGGCACGAAAAGCAAAAATAAACAAATGGGATTATATCAAACTAAAAATCTTCTGTACTGCAAAGGAAATAATCAACACAGTGAAAAGACAACCTACAGAATGAGAGAATATATTTGCAAACTATACATCTAACAAGGGATTAATATCCAGAGGACAGAAGGAAGTCAAACAACTTAATAGTAAAGAACCAAATTATCTGATTAAAAATGGGCAAATAAGCTGAATAGACATTTCTCAAAAGAAGACACACAAATGGCCAACAGACACATGAAAAAATGCTCAACATCACTAAATATCTGGGAAATGCAAATCAAAACAAAATTAAGATATCATCTCACCCCAGTTAGACTGGCTGTTTTCAAAAAGACAGAGAATAACAAATGCTGGAGAGGATGTGGAGAAAGGGAGACCCTCCTACACTGTTAGTGGGACTGTAAATCAGTGCAGCCATTGTGGAAAACAGTATGGAGGTTCCTCAAACAATTACAGATAGAACTGCCATACAATCCAGCAATGCCATTGCTGGGTGTACACCCAAAGGAATGAAAATCATCATCTCAAAGGGACACCTGCACTCCCATGTTTATTGCAGCTCTGTTTACAACAGCCAGGAGTTGGAACCAACCCAAATGTCCATTGATGGATGGCTAGAGTAAGGAAATTGTAGTATATATACACAATGGAATACTACTCTGCCGTAAAAAAGAATAGAATTCTGACATTTGCAGCAACCTGGATGAACTTAGAGAAACCTGTGTTAAGTGAAATAAGCCAGGCACAGAAAGAGAAATACCACATGTCCTCCCGCATAAGTGGGAGCTAAAAAAATTAACAAATAAAAAAGAAAGACAGATACAACAATCACAGTAATTTGTTGAACTTTCAAAAGGAAAGAACAGAACTGATGCCAGCAGAGGTGAGAAAGTGGGAGGGGGAGGGGAGGTTAGCGAGAGATTAATAAAGGGCCACAAAAATGATAACACTGTGTAGTGTGGAATATACTAACTATCCTGATTTGAGCATCACAAACTGCACACAGGTGTTGATATTTAATGCTGTACCCCACATATATGTACCATCAATTATGTTTCAATATAAAAATAAATTCATTAAAAAATAGGAAAAATGTTTGCAACATTTAAAAAATAAATGAATAAAAAAGAAATGACAATCACAATACTAAGTTGAACTTTCAGAAGGAGAGAACAGAACTGTGGTTACTAGAGAAGGGAAAGAGGTATGGGAGGGCGGTTACCAAGAAACTGGTTAATGCACACAAAGAATAATTGTATCTTAAAATGATGAACATGCTAATTATTCTGATTTGATCATCACATATTGTACACAGGAACTGACAGTCAACTCTGTACCCCACAAATACATATAATCAATTATGTTTCAATAAAAAAAAGAAAGGAAAAGTTTAATAGTGTACTATATGGCTCAGCTATGAACAGAGTTTGCATAATCATAACTAAGTGGGCATTGAATATCAATGTAAATAAAACTATGGTGTAACTATACTGTGAAGATGAAGTGATAGTCTAAATCTGCATCTTCTTCTGTTGGACACTAGTAGATAAAGCCTAAAACAGAAAAATCAAAGATTGAGCTCTAAGCTAGTTACATAGAGAAATGAATGTAGGTACTACAGAATCAGATGAAAGAATTAAAAGGGTTTTGAGCAGCGGAAGGTGTGGAGGACTGCATTTCATAGTAAGCATTATGGAATGACCTGCCTTTTTGAAATGTATCATGTCCATATTTGATAAAAAATAAAGACTGTATTAAAAACAAAAGCAAAACTAATTCTGGATATTATTAATGAAGGACCACCCCTCCCAGGGAGAACCTTCTACGGTCCAGGAAAGAGGGCTGTGATGGATTTCCTGTGACAGAGGGAAAAGCTGACAGCGTACGAGCCAAGCGGAAGCCAGAGGAACATTTTCAGTCCCAGTGAGCACTAAATTGCTGACAGGCTGGCCCACAGCAGGGTGGCAATTGGCTGAAGGTTTCACCTTGTCTGTGGCAGTCTGGGCATCTGTGAGAATGCACTACTGATTATAAAATGAAAGCCAATCGTTTATTGTATTTACTTGACAAAAATACATTTTCTGAATGTCTTTCTAGAGCTCTACAGCTGGGAAGGGTCAAAAATGAGGACTTACAGACGAATGGGTGGAAATATCTGCAGGCAGCTCTCAGCAGCCTGGGTGCTTGTCTTCAGACCTGAGCTGCATGTGAGGGACCTGCAGCAGGACTCTATCCTTCCCTATGCACAGTGTGTGTGGTCACAGGCTCTCTGCTCCTGTTGTTTCCCTAACAGAAAGTATTTCAGACAAACACAGGATCTAAACTACCCTTTATTTTCTACAGTTAAGTTGTTGCATTTGAAATCTACTCTCTGGAGCACAGTGTCTGCTTAGTGACACTTTATCCATGATACCAAATCCCAAATCTTGCACACCTGCACCCAAACGCCAACCTAGAATAGTTGAGGGTTGGAATTGGTTCGTATCAGCTCAAAAGGGCTGACTGTTAAGTTTTCAGACACTGTACGATCCAGTCGTTAAACACAGGCATTACTAAAAATCAACTGAGTTATATTAACTAACAAGTAAAAGGTTATATTAAAAAAGATAATACTCAAAATTCATCACTTCCTAATTAATGTACTACATGTTACTGTTATTCATGATCTTGAGGTTATTTACATCTATTGTATCTGGATAGTGGAAATACTGTATGATCATGTTACTGTTCATTTCTTCCCAACTTGTTGTCAGTAATGATCTGTGATGACGTATTTGTAGCTTTGAATTGGTCATGGTAGTTGTATTTACACCACGGAAATAGGCAAATGCCACAAATCAGGGCCTGTATTTTTCCCCAAAGAGGGGCTTATTAGACATTAACCAGCACACCTCTGTGTTTTGGGGACATCTTCTGACAGGCTGTTACACATCCCGTAGACTCTTCCTGGGATGTGTTGTTGCCGCAGTAACCAGGGAGAATAGAGAGGCATGTCCAGCCTCTCAGGTTTGCAAAGGAGTTATGGTAGTCTGAAAATATCCAAGGGAAAACTTTGGACAAATAAAACGCTAAGCCTAAATCTGTAAATCTTCATCCTCCCTGCCAGTTTCCACCAATGATTAAATACTGACATACTTTCTTTTTCTTTTTCTCTAATGCATTTATCCAACATGCTGTATACCAGTTGGACCAAAACCCTTGTGTGTTAGTGATTGGTTAATACCATACAAAGAGCTCCAGGTAGTGAATACACAGAAAAAAATGAGGTTCCTCTAGAACTTAACAATTTAGTTATTGAAATGATTAAACTTACTGGATATCCCTTTGGTGTGGCTGATGAAGAGGTAAAGGCACCAGTCCACAGGCTTTGGTATTAGATCTGGATTCAAATCTCAGCATTGAGGTTGTTCTTTATTTAGTGTATTGATCTCAGGAAAGTCATTTAGCTTTCCTGAGCGTCTGTTTCATCTTTCCAAATGAAGGTGATAATGCTAACCTTGCATACCAAAGGGGAGGGTTAGATGATATAATGCATGGGAAAGAAAAAAGTGCATATATACAATAGTAACTATTGCGATATATTAGGTATGAATAAACATTCTGCTTGCTCCCGATTTTTATCACCCACTTTTGCCATAGAATTTTATTTTTAATCTATTCTACTTTAGAAACAAAGAAGTCTAAAGCTTAGGGCAAGAGGAGAGAAGAGAGCTTCACGAAACATTTACACTGGCATTAAAATCTTGCTGTTTCCTTGGCTTAGATTTTGTAAAGAAAACCTGCCACGGGAAGAGCCTCAAGTTTTTAGCAAAGAGGATCAGTGTTAGTGGGATTACGGCTTCAGCAGGGAGCCCCGGCAGCTTGGTGGGGTGGCCCCCTTTCACCCTGACTTCTTCCAGGTGAACTCCTAACTCGGAGAACATTTTAGACGATGTAAATATACATGAACTGAGACTAGAAAACTGTGAAAGAGCACAGTGAAAATCATCCTGAGGGTGCATAGAGGGAGAGACATCCGCACAAGAGTGATGAGGTTTTCTGCAATAAAAAAAATTATCGTTGATTCTGAAACTATTTAAACCCTCCAAATTTGTGATCTCAAGGATGCTTTAGAATTATTTCCACAACTGTCTGAGAACCCCGATAGCTTTTGTTTTTTTATGATGAGCAAACTAAGGCCGAGAATTGGAGCTGATTCACTCTCAGGGTCCACAAGAGTCAGGATTAGAGCTGGGATCCTCTGGTTCTCAGCCCAGGGCTCGTCGACTGTCCCGCACCTTTCCAACCCCTGTAGACCTGGACGCTTTAAGTTTATTGGTGTTTACATACTTGGTTCTAGATAAAGAAGAAGGAGGACAGAAAGGAGGAGAAGAAAGAAGAGGAGAAAGAAAAAGAAAAGAAAAAAGAAAAAGGCAGTTTTCAGATTTTTTTCCACCCATTCCTCATGGTCCTTGGTCATTTTCTCATGTTTAAATATTATATTTATGCAATAAAAGAGTGTTTTTATTAGAGTCAGGTAAATAGAAACCTAGGTCAGTAAGCAAGATTGCAGCTGTGTTACCGTTGTCTTTATTTCTGAACTTCCTATGGTGATGGGGCAGCGGCACATGTAGGGATGCTGGCACATGTTCCAGCCTCTGGATCCCGCCTCTCGCTTTGGACTGACTGAGGAACGTGCACGGGTGAGAGGAGTCCCCAATATTGACACAGGTGCTGGCTTTCTGGGTTTGTATGTTGTTGTTATTGTTGTTGTTTTTAATTAAGAGGATTGTTGAGAAGAGGGATTTCATTCATCGAGTACCTACCAACTGTGTGCCAACATCTGTTTATTGGCTGCTTATTTTGGATTTACAGATAATAATCTTTTCATTCCCATTCATTAGTCTACAGACTGAATAACTATTGAACATGTGATAACTTTTTCAGTTGTTGAGTTGCTATTGATTTTTATTTGTTCCTTTGATCAAAATATATTAGACATGTGGGAAATATAACATGATGGAGAAAATCAATGTATAACCTCAAGAAAGGTAAAATCTAATCATTAATTAATTTATTCATTCAATCAGTGGCATTGACTGAGAGTCCAGCAGGTGCCGGGCTGAGTGCTAGGTGCTGCAGGACGCCGGAGAGTAATGGCACAGTCTTCTTTCACCTCCAGTAAATTTCAGCAAAGTAGGAATGACAAGGCAGACAGACAAAGAGGTAAAGACAAGGTAAGGGGGAGTGACAGCTCTGACAAAGGCACAGATATTGTACAACCAGATGAGAGGAGGGAGGGATGGGACATGAGCAACTATCTGGAAGTTTGTGTTGGACACCTTGTGCTAAGTGCCAAAGGACTCACAACAGCAGCAGCTGCAACAAAAAGTGGTTGATTTTAGCACCGTTTCATTGACTTGGCAGTACAGGAAATACCATTGTACTAGGGACTGAAGGCATAAATTTCTGGGACCAGATTCTTAGTGGGGCTTGTTGGTGGAGTCTGAGGTGCCTCTACCAGAAAGCCCAGCTTTTCTGCAGGGAAGTTGTTGGCTTTCTATTAATAAATATCTTTCCCAAGGAAGCACAGGAGGGCTGACATGACAACACTGAACCCTTGACATCTTTTCTCATTTACATCATGTCCTAAATATTTTCTAATTGTTATTACTGAAAGAGTTTCAGAGAAATAGTTTAAATGTTGTCACAGACAGACCTTAGGGTGGTCCCATGTTCTCGCCATTTAATCTCCTGACATCAAGTTGTTTTATATGTCGAAGGTGATGGGATGCTTTACAACACACACACACACACACACACACAGACACACACACGCATGCATGCATGCACATACGCACATGCACACCCATACACATACACACACAAACACACACACACACGATACCCATCTTTGTAGCACACATGAGAGTGACTTTCCTTCACTGTGGGTTTGAAGAAGGCAGCTGCCACACTGAGAGTGCCCACGGCGAGGACTGCATGGTGAGGAGCCACAAGAGGCCTGCACGCTGAGAGCCGCTTTAGCCAACAGCCAACAGCCAACAGCAAATGGGAAGTTTAGGTCCACAGCCACAAGGAGATGCGTTTCTCCAACAGCCCAAGTGCTTAGAGGCAGATCTCTCTTCCCCCAGCCTCTGATGGGAGTGGAGCCCAAGCCAACTGTGGCCTTGGGAGGCCCAGAGCAGAGGACAGGGTTAAACTACTCCAAGACCCCTGACCCACAGAAACAGTGTGATAATAAATGTGCATTGTTTTAATCCACTAATTTTGTGGCAATTTCTTATGCAGCATTCAAAGTGAATACAAATGTGATGGATGGCCAGATATGTGAGAAATATTTCTGTGAAAAAAATAAAAACAATTGATCTCGTTCTACCTATAAATTAATATGTGACTAATATACAAATATGCCTCATTTGAAGGAAACTGAGTAGATAGAACTGAAAAACAGATGGATCACTCATGATTCTTCATTCTGAAAAACTGAAGAGGAGGGAACACTTTCAAACTCACAGTACAAGGCCAACCTTACCCTGATACCAAAGCTAGATAAGGACACTACAAGAAAAGAAATTACAGGCTCAGTATCTCCGATGTACACAGATGCAAACATACTCACAAAACTCTAGCAAACTGAATTCAGTAACATGTTAAAAGGATCATACACCATGATCAAGTAGGATTTATTCCTGGGTTGTAAGGATGGTTCAACATGTGCAAATCAACAACTGTGATACATCACATTAAGAGAATGAAGGATAAAAATCATGGTGATTATTTCTATAGAGACATAAAAAGCATTTGACAAAATTCAACATGATTTATGATAAAAAAATTCTCAACAAATTAAGTATAGAAAAAATGTAACTCAACACAATAAAGACGATATATGATAATCCCACAACTCACATTATACTCGATGGTGAAAAGCTGATGACTATTACTGCATATCCTAGAATTCAGAATAATTAGGCAAAGAAAAGAAATAAAAGGCATCCAAATCAGATAGGAAGAGATAAAATTATCTGTTTGCAGATGACACGATCTTACATAGAGAAATCCCTAAAGACTCCATCAAAAAATGATAGAACTAATAAATTCAGTGAAGTTGTAGGATATAAAATCAACATATAAAAATCAGTTGCATTTCTATACACTAACAGTAAAATGCCTGAAAAAGAAATAAAGAAAACAACACCATTTACAATAAATAAACTTAGGAATAAATCAAACCAAGGAGGTGAAAGATCTATACACTGAAAAGTATAAAACATTGATGAAAGAAATTGAAGACACAAATAAATGAAAAGATATCCCTCCTCCATGAATCAGAAAAATTAATATTTTAAAATGTCCATACTACCCATAGCAATCTATAGATTCAATTCAATCCCTATTAAAATCCCAATGACATTCTTTATAGAAATAGAAAATTAATTCCAAAATTAGTATGAAACAATGAAAGTCCCTGAATAGCTAGAAAAATCTTGTGAAAGAAGAACAATACTGGGGAATCACATTGTGTGGCTTCAAAGTATATTACAAAGCTACAGTAATCAAAACAGTATGGTTGGCATAAAAACAAGACACGCAGACCAGTGAAACAGAATAAAGAGCCCAGAAATAAACTCACCTATACACAGTCAACTAATATATCACAAGGGCACCAAGAATACACAATGGAGAAAGGATAGTCCCTTCAATAAATGATGTTGAGAAAACTGAATATCCACATGCAAAACAGTGAAATTGGACCTTTATCTTCTACTACACACAAAAATCAACTTGAAGTGGATTAAAGATTTAAATGTAAGACCTAATACCATAAAACTCCTAGAAGAAAGCATAGGGATAAAACTCTTTCACATTTTTCTTGGCAAAGACTTTTTGGATATGACATCAAAAGCACAAGCAACAAAATCAAAAATAAGCAACTGGGGCTACATCAAACAAAAATGCAACTGCACAGCAAAGGAAACAATCAACAAAATAGAAAGGCAAACTGTTGGTTGGAAGAAAATGTTTCTGAACCAAATATCTGATACAGGGTTAATGTCCAAATTACACAAGGAACTATACAATGCGAATAACAGAAAACCCAAATAACCCAATTAAAAAATGGGCAAAGACCCTGAATAGACATTTCTCCAAAGGAGACATGCAGATGGCCATCATGTACATGAAAAGGTGCTCAACATCACTAATCATCAGGGGAATGCACATCAAAACTGTAGTGAGATACCATTTTATAACTGTTATGATGGTTATTATCAAAAAGACAAGAGGTAACAGGTGTTGTTGCTGATGATTGGAGAAAAGAAACATTTGTACACTGTTGGTAGAAATGCGAATTGGTATAACTATTGTGGAAAACAGCATGGAGGGTCCTCAAAAAATTAAAAACAGAACTACCATGTGATCCACCAATCCCACACCTGGGTATGTATTCAAAGGAAATGAAATCAGCAGTTAGAAGAGATAGTTACACTCCCATATTCATTACAGCATTATACATAATAGCCAAGATTTAAAAAAAAAACTGAATGTCCATCAACAGATAGATGAATAAAGAAATTGTGGTGCACATGCGTGTGTGTGTGCGTGCATGTGTGTGTGTATATATATATATATATATAATGAAATATTATTTAGCCTTAAAAAAGAAGGAAATCCTGCCATTTGTAACTATGCAAGTGAACCCGAAGAACATCACACCAGGTGGAGTAAGCCAGGCACAGAAGAACAAATACTGCACGATCTCACTGTGTTTCTAAAATAGTCCAATTCACAGACGTATAGAATATGATAGCGGCTTCCAGGGCCTGAAGGGCGGGGGAGATGGGGAGATCGAAGGGTACAAACTTTTAGTTATAAGGTACACAAGGTCTGGGCATCTAATAGTCAGCATGGGTGGTGATAGATGTGTTCATTAATTTGATTGTGATACTCAATACTCCATGTGTATGTACATCAAAGCACCATCTTGCATACCTTGATATATACAATCTTTATTTTTTAATTAAATTTTTTTTTAAAAAAGAAAGAATTCCTGCCCAGTTAAGCCTGATTAAAACTGATACTTTTTACACTATACCTGTGCATTCTCTTCCCGACTAGCTCAAAAATTGTTTATTTTAGAAAGAAAATGTGAAAACGATCTGGCCAAATCTGAAAATTGTACAGATAATACAGTAGGCCTCATCTTGGTTGGGGATGGCAGCTACTTCTAATCGGGGAGTAAGGACGTGCAACGCGGAAATCCGAAGAAGAGGACAGACGCTGCTGTGCTCATTCTCTTGCAATGTGCACGTTTGTTTACATTAAATAACTCAAATTATTTTTGACAGATGAGTGTGATACAGATTATGAATTATAGGAAATCATCTAAGAGAGATTAACCCTTGCAATTTAAAAAACTTGATATGGGATGGGGAAAAGGCTTGTTTACTTATTTTCAAAAACACAGCAGATGCTGCTCTATAAAGCACCCCCGGATTTCTTGCATCGCTTTAGATCCTGTGTGTGTGCACATGTGCGTGTGTAACAGCAACATGTCATAACACGAGGAAACACCTGCACAGGTGCCAGGGTGTGCCTCCAGGCCTCCCTCTCCTTCAGGTGCCCACAAACAGCCCTGAAGCTACCTGAGACTCAGGGGGGCTTGACTTCCTCATGTGATTAAGGAAAGGCACAATTGTAAGACTAGACTAATTTCTCCTGCCAGACAAATTAGTCCTGGCCTCCTTCTCCCTGAAATCAGAAACAAAAGCAGTGTCAATCATCTAAAGAGGCACGCGTGTCACTGAAGGGTGGCCTCAGCTTCTGTGGGCATATGGCTGCACATCGCCTGGACTAAAACGTGCACTTGCAAATACTTCTGGCAGATATTTTGGAGAGAATGGAGAGTTCTGGTGTTGATATGTTAACTGCATGTTTTTATCTGAAAGATAAATATTATTTGTCAAATTTGGGATAAACGGTAGGTATATATTCACCAGTCTGTCCCAAATATGTCATTAGCTGAATCAGTTAATATGTCCAAATACCTTCACACATGAAAATGCAGCCTATTCATTTATTATGCACTTATCATTATCTCTAAAAATGGTAATCTCACAATTATTTTTTATTTTCATCATAAGAGCCTCTGGGCTCTTTGGAAAAGGGAAATATTACTATTAAATTGCTGTCACACTTCCTAAAATTTGACTACACTGATTTCTGCAATGTGGATCTCAGGTTGAAGATTGTACATCCTTTAGGATATTGAAAGGAGTTTGGCCTTTCTCATACCACTCTCCATCCCCTTTCTTTGAAGAGGGTTGTTAACATGACCTTAGGAGTTGTGATGTTATTTGAATGTTGTTTGAATGTCTATGAATATCTATCTAGTCCTGACAGGATGAATAAGAAATCAGTGGGGAATCAAGCAGTATTAGGTTTGATGGATCTAACACGTTGGTGAAACAAGTGTAAAAATATGTATACTTGTGTGTGCACATAAATGCACAGGCTCATGCAGAATAGGTAATGTGTGACTGGGATCTAGATGACTATCTCATTTGAGGGCATGGATTTGGGTTTTCTGTTTATCATTACAATCTCAGAAGGGGGTCGACATGTCTTTCTTGTTGTGAGATATACTGCTACAGGTGCTTGCAAATCCAAATCCTGCATCCTTGCCAGAAAGAATATGAGCCTCCAAAGAAGATACCCCTATTTAGCTTGGGACAGTAGCCCCAAAGAAGGTAATCTTATTTAGCTTGGGACATGACAGTTTACCTGACATGGTGTAATGGTTTTATTAGTAAGTAAACATCTTAACCCAAGAAGATAAACAACTAAATATAATGATGATAAAAATTACATCCATAGTATTAACACTATGGTGACACGCAGAGAAATTGTCTTTGTAGTTGATATTTGAACTTGTGAAATTTTTGTTGATTTGTCCCATTAAATTTAACACATAAACTCAAAAATATGCGAATAATATTAGATTTGTGATTTTATTCTTTTAAAAATAATACTTATTGTGAAACAATCTTAAATGTATAGAAAAGTTGCAAGTACAGTGCACATTTTTATTTTTCCTGAGCCACTTGCAAACCTAATGTCCCCTCATGCCTGGACACTTTAGCGGGGATTTTCTACAAACAGGAGCATTTTTCTACAAAATCATAATACAACTATCAAAATCCCCACACATCTAATTCTCAGACTGTATTCATGTTTCATTCACTGTTCCAACAATGTCTGAAGGGCCTTGTGTGCAGAATTGCGTACTGGTCCTAGTTGTCACGTATCCCCAGTCTCTTCCGTGTTGGAACAGTTTCTCAGTCTTTCCTTGATTCAAGTTCTTGACACGTGAAGATTGCAGGCTGGTTATTTTGTAGAGACTTCCTCATTGTGGGCTCATCTGCTATTGACAGGTATAGATCAGACACTATGCCCTCTTCTCAGTGCACCCTATCAAATATCAAATTTCCCCTGTACTCATGATGCACAGTTCAATTAATAAGTACTTTATGGAGTGGCATTTTGAGAATAGTTATGTATTCTCTTCCTCCTCAAACCTTCAACGTATTCACTTATTTACTTATATAAGCATGGACTCATGGTTTCCTATTTTATTCAATGGGTTATAATCTGTTACTATCATGACTTATCTTAGTGTTTAAATTATCCCAGACATTGCCAGTGGGAGCCCTTCTAGTTGGCTCCTGTGTCCTTTGGTGTGTCCCCATCATTCTTTGACCAAGTCCTTATTTTTTGGCATGAGATGGTTAAGGCTCGTCTTATACTGCCCCAGCCTGGCATCAGCCACTTCTCCCAGGACCCCTTGTTCTTTTCAGCAGGATATGGTACAGAGAGAACAAGATCGGAGTTGCAGTTGTGGGGTGCTGCTCCCAGAACTTCTCAGAGGAGAGGGCCAGGAAATCTATTATGTATATACATGTGCCTGCATATGCAAATTCACACACACTCAAACTCAACCGCAAACATAGGTACCCCTCCAGCTATTCCTATATGCATGTATATCTCAGATATTGAAAACCTTAGTTCCCACACCTATCTCTGATTCCAACCCAACACCAAAGGGTGCATTTTAGTTCCCTCCCTTCCTGTGTTTGCAACTCCTCATCGTTGGTGACAAACCTGGTCCCCATCATCCTCAGGCTATTTATTTCATCAACCTCCCATCATGGCCTCAACTCCTCTGCACACCCTCCTTGGCCTGTGGGGGCTCTGTAAATTGGTAATAAAGTGTGTTATGCATTGCAATAAAATTAAACCCTCTGGATGGATGTTCCTAAGGGAAGGCACTGAGTCTCATTATTTATTTTTTTCTCAGTGCCTAGAACAGTGTGTGATGCACAGTAGTAGTTTATTTAAAAAAAGGATGGAAGAGGGAAGGAAGGAAGGATTTAATGCATTCAGAGAAAGGTATAGCCTGATGTCTTTGTTATTCAGAGTCAGTTTTGGAGTTACCCTGTGCTTTACAGTAAGGAATTGTCTCCTTTCAGGCAATACGGGGATCAAGGTTCCAGGCCTGGGAGGGGTCTTGTCATAGATCTTGGGAGTCAGCAGAGCATTGGGGTGAGACTTCTGGTGGAAATATTGGGGCCACCCCTTTAAGCACTGGAACTCTAGAAAAGAGGTGGGTTTGTGTGTGTATAACCAAGGCTATAGATGTGTGTATAGTGTGTGTGCACATGCGCGCATCCCTCAGGCCAGTGCATGTGGCTGTCCAGGGGCCTTGTTCGCCCCCAGGTTTGCAGGCTCAGGAAGGAACAGGTGTGTGCCGCTTGGCTGCACTGCCTCTGGCTGCTCTCCTGCTCTCTCCCCTTGACCATGGTGGAGGGCTTTTGTGCGAGCTCAGGGGCTCCAGCTGCACCTGGGAATGTTTCATCCAGGCCCACTCTCCACCCGCCCAGGTTTACAGCACAGCCCAGCCTCAGGGGTTTCACACCCCAAAGCTATGGAATCCTCACTCTCCCCTCTTGTGTTTACAAGATGGGGCTGTGCAGGGATCCTGTCCCCCGGCCTCTGACAATGTCAGCTTGATAAACAGAGGTGCTGTTTTGTTCATGCACTGCCCAGTGCATCTTTGACCCAGAATGCATCTTCCAAGTGCAGAAGCAGATTCTTGACGAGTGGGTGCAGAGGTTGTGGGGTGGTGTCGCTAGGCATGTTAACAGCGCAGCGGCCAGCGGGTCTTCCTGCCCCTCCAGCTCAGCGCTGACACCGCAGGGTAAGTGCCTCCCTCACAGCACACCCCACACGGGACAGCAAGTGGGGTTGGAGGAGAGGGAGTAGATCTGACCACCTGGTGCCCAGGAAAGCAGAGTTTCCTGTTGCCGTCGGCTGTCTATGGGTATCCATTTCTCTCCCACTGCAACAAGATTCAAGTCCTTGCCATTTCCAGACTTGCTCTGAAAGTTGCCTGGTTGTGATGTTTTCTTCCTTCAAACATATCCTTAATGATCATTTGAATTTAAAATCACCTAAACAAACTGCTGTGCAACTATAAATGTCCATGTGTGTTGGTGGGGAGGGGAGAGAGAGGTAGGGGTCAAAGAAAATAGTGGATTGGATGGGTTGTACTGTCAGAGGCCAAAATTGAAGTTTTTAGTTTATATTGTGAAGCACGGTTATTGTTCTTAGCCTCAATTGTCTACAAGCTTTATAATTCTTATTTCTCTAAGCCTTGAAATTTTAGGCTGCCTAGGTTAGTTGGGAATTCACATTGAGACAGTCAAAGTTGAACTTTGCCATGTGATGACAGAGGCCAGGCAAGCATTCCACATGCTGTAGCTGGAAATAAATGTGTGTCACAGATAGTTCTATTCCCTTATGTTTACAAATTAATTTTATTCTTTGGAATCTCCCTTCTCTCTGGTTCTGGCTTGATCTTAATTGTTCATGCCTCACCAAGCTTTAATTTCCACTGTCTTTTGATATGATCCAGAGTTTCCAATCGGCACCAAGTGATAGTCATCGTAAATCTCACTCCCAGCTTGGGCTTTCATCTCCAGTGGGTGATCACTTAGAGTGCTGGATCGCAGGGGACTGCTGGACAGTTTTCCTGTGTGTATGTATCTCTCCGTGTGTGTATGTGCATTTTGCTTATTTTAAACATTAAGTATAAGAAACTGGCTTCATAGATTTCACTTACTACCTGTAAAAGGGATCTATCATTGTTACCTTGTTTTGCTCCTAACTTGCATCAACAAGGAAAGGGAACAGGCAGGTCTAAAGTTGGAAAGAACTCGTGAGCCCACTCTCAGGAAGACATGGAGGAGCTCTTTAAAGACATATCCCTGAGAAGCAGGGAAGTTACAATTCAGAACTCACCGCCTCCTTCAGAAACTCAGGCACCTTTTCGTGATCTCCTCATTCCCCACATAGAAGACACTTGGCAAGTATTTGCTTAATGGATGTATACAGAAGGGAAGGAAGGAATGTGTGTTGTCCTTGAGACTTGTGGATTCCAATGCTACAATTCTTTTCTATAACACTGTTGGGCCTTACTTTTTATAAGCTGGATTCCTTGAATGCAGTTGGTTAAACAGAGGGATCCAGGGATCAGCAGACTGAGGAAGATCATTCTTGTCACTTTCATGAGGGGGGAGTCAGGGGTAGTGGATAGTAGTTCCTGCAGATTTGTCATGTGCCAGACACTTCATATGTACGTATCACATCATTTACATTCTGCCCTGTCCAGTGTCATAGCCACTAGCCTCTTGTGGCTATTTAAGTTTAAATTAATGAAAGTAAAATGCAATTAGAATTCAGTTCCTCAGGCACACTGGCCACATTTCGACTGCTGCAAGCCACATGTGGCTAGGGTCTACCATTTTGCACAGTGCAGATAAGCACATTTCTCTCCTCATGGAAAGTTCTATTAGACAGCGCTGGTTTATATATACAACATGGTTCTATATCCAGTTTATCAGTGATCAGTAATGACAGACACTGGCCCGTGGTTATATAGTTAATAAAGACCTGCTTGTCATGGATTCACTTAAATGTCAGTTTTTGCAGAGATTAGGCTATAGGGGAAATCGAGGAGGCTGACTGGAAGCCAGCTGATAGATTGACAGGGGTGGCTGTGCTGGTGAACTCCTTCATACAGCACTAACAAGTTCTAAGATGCAATGGAGTTTAATTTCCTGCAAGATTCCAGTGAGTTTCCATAGCTATGTTGACTGAAAAGGTGACACCCTAGTACCTTATAAAACCCTTAAAATGCCCTGTGTCTTCCAGAGTAGTTATCCCCACCAAGTATTTCATGCTTTAGTCTCATTCTGAGGCAGATCAGGGAATCCTATAATATGCAAACTCGAATGGCCTGGAGAGAGGTTGGCTAGAACAATGCATGTATATCACAGATGAGAAAGCTGAGGCCAGGTCATGGAGGCGACTCAGCTGCAGCCCCCCAGCAAGAACCCAAAGAGGTAAGACTTGAGACCACGTTCGCTCATTCCCAATCCTTTGTTACTACTGCTATGCCATGCTGGCTGATTTAAATAAATAAAATCTAATTGTGATGTGGCTCAGTCATTCGTCCATTCGAACACGTTTTTATTAAGCATCTACCATAGTCCCTGCCCTGTAGAACTTTAGTCTAGTAGGGGGGATAGCTCATAATTAAATTACAAGCAACAAATAGAGACTTATAACCATGAAAGGGTCATGAAGAAGAATTTGAGAGATTTGCAGTGTCTCTAACCGTAGACTGGACAGAGGCAGCATCCCTTAGGAAATGACTTTTGAACTGAGACGTGAAGGGTGAGTGAGATTTAACAAAGTGAGGAGCAGAAAGAAAGAATACTTCTGTCTAAAGAGACAGCGTGAGAACTTCTGGGGCTAGAGAGATGACATAGGGACTGAAAAAATGACAGTATCCTTGGAACAGGGAGCACAGTGTGGTCTATGGTGAGATGAGACTGGGCAGGTAGGGGCCAAGACCACACAGAGCCTTTAAACATGTCAGCTTCATCACAGGAGCAACGAGCAGGGAGTACTGGTGTCAGGATGTGGACTTCTGGAAGCAGATTGAGATGGGGCGTGGAGGTGGAGCAGAGGCGGTCTGTGTGGACCTGCTCAGGTCCATGCCATAGATGATGGTGCCTGGGCCTGGGGTGTGTGGAGGTGGGTGGAGGTGCATTGTTTTGAAATACACTTATGAGGGAACATCAGTAGGACTCTATGAGATGTTGAGTATGGAGCCTGAGGGAAAGGAAGGTATGAAAGATCACTTCTAGGTTTCTGACTTATGCCAAAAATAACTGGCTGTGCTTTGAAGAGGTAGGAAACATTGGAAAAGGACCAGGTTTGCAGGGAAAAGATTATGAATTTGGTACCTGACATGCTGAATTCGAAGTACTCATCAAACCTCCAAATAGATTTCTTCAGTAGGTAACTGGCTGTACGAGCTCAGGGAGACCTTGGCTGGAGCTGTGATTATATTTGATTATACCTGAGAATTAAAAGCAAAGGTCTGAGCAAGATCACCCAGGGAGAGGACAGAGGCTACAACCAGGCGAGAAAATAATCACTCACCTCCAAGCTGCCACGGCCTCATCAGGGAGGCGAGCCTGTAGAGAGAGGGGAGGCCGGTTTCATCAGAAAGCCACGGGAGTGGCTTGTTTGAAGGAGGGAGTGACCAGTTCTAAATGCTGCTGAGAACCCACATCGGCTGAGGATTGATGACTGTCCACTGGATTTAGCAACATGGAGGTCATCGGTGGCCTTTGTAAAAGCTGGTTTGGTGTCGAGATGGCTCAGACACCAGACGGGAGTGAATCAGAGTGTGTGGAAACCAGCAGGGACCTCCGGGATCATCTCAGCCATTCATCCCCTCACTTTTCAGTTGGGGAAACTGAGGTCCAGTAACGGACTGGATGTGTTCAAAGTGAGAAGAAACAGCCAGCGAACAATCCCTTCACGGGGCAGGCCTCACTGCCGCAGGCATCCACCTGTCTGCAGGGCGACGGAAATCCCCGATTCTCACTGAAGACTGGGCTTGGGGGGGATCAGAGGGCTCCCAGGCCGATGCTGGTTTCTGGGCATCTTCTGCACACGCTGGGCTCCCTGCTGGCCGAGGAGAGGGGTTTTGGAGGCTCTGGGCTCAGAGGAGGAGGGGGAAGGGCACAGGAGCCCCACTGTTGGGGACGCTGTGAGGTCGCACTTGTGTGGTTCCCCTGCCGGCCACGCTTCTGCATGAGCACCAGGAAACTGTGGCGTTATTTTCGGCAAAGGCGGGAAGCTCAGTGGATATTTCCCTTCCCCATTAGCGCGGGGTGAAGGACCCCGAGGTGAGGCGACAGCAGCGCTGGAGCTGCCCAGAGAGGTGGCAGGTGGAAGCACAGAGCCGTGATGCGCGCAGGGGGCCAGGACACCTGCCAGGCCAGAGAAGGGGCAGCCTGTGTGTCTCCATCCGTTTTGTGCTGCTTTGACAAAACACCTGACAGTGGTAACTCACGAACAGCAGAAATGCATTTCTCTCGGTTCTGCAGGCTCTCAGCCACCTTACAAATCATCCTCACATCCTGACTTGATCTGGTGACCGTAGGGTTTGTGGGGTGAATCTGGTCGCCGTGTTCCTTGTGAGAAGACTCATGTCAGGAACCAAGCTGAATGGCCGTGGCAGTGTTGGACCCTCTGCAGGGCCTCTGTCTGCCCAGAAGCACGTGCTCACGTGGGGCTGCCCGGCCTCACTGGCCTAATGGCTCTTCTGTTCCCGCTGCTGCTCACGTCTGTCCCCTTCCCAACAGTGCCATGCAGTCGTGCCCTGGGAGATGATCTGCGCTTTTCCTGGCACGCTGTAAGAAACCCTGGAGCAGCTCTGCTCCCTACCCGCCTCCCCACCTCTCTCTGCCTCTGAAGTCCTCCAGGCACATTGCTGACCAGTCATGAGAATCCCCAAAGGGGTTCGTGCTATCAGCCCTTGCAGGGCTCGGCCGTCCTGCCATCCTTACCCAACGATGCTTTTGCAGGCTGTCGCCTCCTCTTGTGCTCAGGCTGCAGGGAGACCTGGGGGCCCACCCACAGGCTGATCCTCCAAGGCCTAATCTGTCCTTGAATGGAGCAGAAGCCCAGGCCAAATGACTCTGCAGCCTGTGCCCTAAGTGAGCATCCCCTAGAGAAAGAGATGAGCCCTGGACCTGCACCCCCTCCAGTGACCAGCGCCTCACCCCAGCTCGATCCTGTTCTCTTTTGAGCTCACAATGAGTCTGGGAGCTGGCATCGCTTCCCTGTGTGTAGGGCTGTGGTCCTCAAGCTTGGCTTCACATTAGAGTCACCTGAGGAGTTTCTGAATGTCCTGTGTCCAGGCTACACCAAAATCCAATCAAAAGAGAACCGCTGGGAGTGACCTCAGGTGTCCGTGAATTTTTCAGTTCCCCAGATGGCTCTGGTTGCAGCCAAGCTTGAGAAGGGCTGGTTTGAGGAAAACAAAGGCTCCAGTGGAATAACTCATCTGCTCACTGTTTCTTTTTCTCTCTCCCCACAGTCCTTTTCAACAACTCTCAGTCTTTCCCTTTCTCCCTCTTTCTTTCCCTTCCTCCTCTGAATTCCTTTCTTTTGTGAGTCGCACTGATTTGTCAAATATTCCTTTTTGATCACTCATTTCATAAAGGTTTTAAAAAGGCTTTATTAACCACCTACTATGTGACAACCATTATATTAGGCATTGAGTGTTCAGTGATTTTAAAAGAAAACACAACAGAAAAGAATGAACCAAAGGCAATAAAATAACAAAACCCAAAAGACAAGATCCTTCATTTTACCGAGTTTACAGTCTAGCGGGAAAGACATCCATCAATTAAACAAAAACCAAATATATTGTTTTAAATCATGATGCAGTTTATGAAAGAAAAGAATAGAATGCTAAGAGAGAGAAGAGGAGGGGCCTGTTTAAGTTGGGTGGTCATGAACACCCTCTCAGGGAAGGTAGCTCTTAAATTGTGACCTAAGCGATGAAAAATGAAAGTGAGAATGTTCTGGACAGAGAGGGGGGTCCGTGGGACGCTCTGGGCTGGGGAAGGTATCAGGGCACTTGAAGAACTGCAGGACCTTCAGGGTGGGAGGCGGAGCCGGTGCTGGATGAGGTTGGGAAAGTCACAAGGGCCGGTAAAGCCGAGTTGTAAATAGGAGGCTGATATCATTAATTTACATTTTTAAAAGACATTGCAGAGAAGTAATTACTATAATTAATTGATTAGCAGAAGCCTGCACATAACAGGGGCATGGATTTGATTTTCTGTTGCTGTTGCAGGATTCCAACTCCTCTGGAGCTGACTTGTGCTCGGGGTGGTGGCTGGTTTGTCTTATGGTTTTGCTCAATGTGTCTTTCACCATTAGCTTTAAGTCTTCCCCTGATATTTTCTCTCCATGATTTTGACCCTTCCTAGGATAGTCTTCTGTCCCCTGTGCTGGTGGGGGGCAGGTGGCTGTTATCTGTCATCCTGGGTCAGCCTCATTTTGACAGGTCCTGCACCCCTAGCCCCAAGGGTGGGGCCTCTCAGTGACTGTCCCCTCCCCAGCAGTAGGGCATCTCTACTTTTCTGGGCCCTAGATTTTCTCTTTTACCTTCCCCTGGTAGAAGCAGGTTTATATATATATATATATATATATATATATATATATATATATATATATATATATATATATATATATATATATATATATATATATATATATATATATATATATAATTTCTGTTCCTTTTTTCCATCTGCAGTGAATTTTCACCTGGGCAACCAGCCCTGCTGTCTTTCCACCAGTGCTTAACCCTTTTATTCCACAAAGGAGATGGGGACAGAAGCCTGGGGGCGGAGGGGTTTGCCTCTCCTGCTGCTGCCCTGTCCCTGCCACTGGCTCCCAGGGACGATTCATCAGGTTCCCACCCTCCTGTAGCTTTCTTGAGAGCACCCGGTGAGGTCCACGGAGAAAAAAGTGGGATTTGACGTGTCTCCACGTGGTTGTGGCACCCGGGGTTCTCACCTCATACCAGCCCACACTTAGTGACAGATGTTAGCTGAATTGCTCTGACTGCCCTGCCTGGCAGCAGCATTCACTGTGGGACACATGTACCCACACATCCATGATCCCTTCTGCTTGTCTCTTTTCCTTTCATTTTAGATTAATTGGCTTTACAGAGACCTCACTTCTCTAATGGGTCCAAGAAGTGTTATGAATTTGCAGGTTATTTGCCCTTTTATTGGATTAAGGAGGGGACAATGCTCTTTCCCACTTTCTGTATCCTAAGAGGGAGCCACAAGTCCTTTACTCTTTTCATCTATTAATAAATTGTGATAGCTGGGTTTTTCTTTTTTAAAAAATCTAACCTGATAGTATCTATCCTTCATTAGTGAGTTAGACCATTTATATTTAATGTAACTATTTTTATAGTTATATTGTATAAAATTGAGGAATTATGGTTATCATGGACCCGTATGTTGTAAGGAGAAAAACGCTAGACTTGAGGTCTAAGGTCCTAGGCTAAGGATTTCATTTTGACACTTCTTAGCTTTGTGGTTTGGATAGTCACTTAATTTTCTGCATCTCAATTTATTTACTCTTAAAAGGGTGATTATTATACCCGATGCAAGGTACTTTGGGGATTGTAAAAATGAATGTCACTTATAGTTCATTAAAGACTCTGTACTATACAAATATTTTATGATATTGTAAATAAGGAGAAAAGTATGGCCAAATGGTTTTATAGAACTTTATAAATGTGTAGTTTTCTTCTGCCCTGTAGGCACTGATAGTGGTAAAAATAGTGCCCTTGAAGTGTTTAGCCTCTCTAGTGCTTGGCACAGGCCTTGTACGTATTGCTTATGTTTCTCTCATCAGACTAGGTTCTCCCTAAGAGCAGTAAATTGAGTTTATTTATTTTTATATTCTTGTGTCTTGCAGAGCACCTGGAACACAATATATGCTCAATACGGGTTTGTCGAATTGAATCGTATTTGAAAGGACAGCACTGAGTACTCTGAATCAGTCTGAAAATAGAGCACGTCCTAGGTCAGCGCGTCACCGAGCACTCGGGCATGCCTGACTTCTTGAGGCTCTTAGTTCAGGGCCCTGATGGTGGTTTCCATTGACATTGCCCAAACACTCAACAGCCAAGGTGGCCCTGGCTCGGCAATTGGCATCACGGGAGTGAAAATTCTTTCTGAAGCACATGCAGAATCTGGCTGTCAGGCCATCAGTTGCACACAAAGCTAACGGGACTGCCAAGTTTCATGACTTCACGTGGCTGGTCTTCAAGCTGGAATAATTGTTGCATTTGTGTGTGAGTGCTCAGCATTCCTGTGACGTGACCACCACGGCGCCCCAGATGTAAAATGGTGAGAGGCTTGAGAGGGGTTTGGCAAGCTTTTAGAGAAGCTCTTTGTGTCCACATTCGTGAAGCACTGCTTCCCTTCTGCCCAAGTAGAACTCAAAGGTTCCTGTCTGAAACTTCTGTGGGGTTTCTGTGGTTTCATGGAGCGTGCCCAGGTTTGGGGCAGCTCTAACCTTTCTTCTGCTTCTGAGCTCAGAGGTGCACGTGGTGCTCTCAGATACGACTTCTGAGTAAGAACACACGTGTCCCACATTAAGAAGGCAACCTTCTCCCCCTCTCCCTCAGCCTGTCTCCAGCTTAAACACCAGCGTCTCCAGCCACTCCAAGCTTATCCCAGCCTTACCCACCCCCATCCCCTGCCCAGTCTGTTCTCATAGTCTGCACCACGCAACTGAGACTTGGCTATATCCTAATCCGAATTATTTGTTTTCTTGTGCTTTGTTTTAGTGTTGTTCTCACAGATTATAATCTTTTCAAAGCAGGAGTCCTGTCTTAAACTTCTCTCTTTGTCTTGAAAGAACAATTGTAAGGAGGAATAAAAGATGGCTTCTTAGTAAACATTTGCTAAGTCTATATCTAACTCCACTCCTACACATTGAAAGCATTTCACTTGAAGATTATGCAGTGGTGAGAAACATTCAGAAAGTCAAGGTCCAGCAATTCCACGTGCATAGTTTTGGGCACTATATTAAAGCTATCCTTTGTAAATCACTGCCTGATGCCCTGAAGTCCCCAAGGCTGAGTGATGAACAGGCTGGTAGAAGCAGTTGCAAATTCCAGTGAAAAAAGTGTTTGACCTGCCTGTAAGGGCAAGTTTGTATTGACACACAACAGTCCAGATTTATTTCTTGGGGGAACCCTTGGTTTTTATTCTGTTCCTTTCAGGAGAGTTTGGATAAGTGCCCAACCCTACTTCATGCATCATTGGGAAGAGGAAGACAAGTGTGGATTGGAGTGAAGGGGCTGGGAACTCAAGTCAACCCTGAGAGCCTCGGCAGATTGCAGACCTCAGAAGGCAGGGCTGTGTCTCGTTATCACTTGCTCTTTCTGGCACAGTTGGCAATCAGACAATATTTGTTGAATACATGATGAATGAGTGGGCTGAGTGAGGGGGAAGAGACCTCCCTGTCAATGAAAGGCTCACTATCCCACTGAAGTTCAGCTCTAACGAGTAGAACACTGATGTTCTGCCTAGCCATCATATGCCGTGATTTACTTGGTAATAGGAACAACTTTGCAAAATGTGTTTTGTCCCCAAACTTCCCTCATTGTTTAAAGATGCTGGCCAGGCATCAGCACAGCCTGGGCCAGCAAGAGCCGTTGGTCCATTAGTCATCGTCTGTCAGGCCTGTGGTCTCCAGGGACTGGAACATTTAAACTCAGAATCACAAAGAGAATCAGCACATTAATGCCTTTGTCGCCAACCACCGAGGCCATTCATCCTGTTGCCAGCCTGGCTTTAAGGTCTTTGGAAGCACCACCAGCCTTGCAACCTGCCCACCGCTTTGTTCTAAGACTCCTGCTCAACAGTGTCTTGCATTTACTGCTTCTAAGTGGCTTTGTGATTGTGCAGAAATCCATGGCCTGATTTTGCCCTTCCTGAATATAGCGCATCATTTGGTATGATGCTTGTGCCTCCCTATTTGATTTTAGCTGTATATTTTTTGATAAAATGAGAGTGTGGTTCCAATTTAATTTGAAAATATTTGCCTAGTTCTTCTCATGCACCATGATGGAGATAGAGAGAGATGCTTCATGAAGGGCTACTGGCTCCACAGGATTGCTTCTTGTTCTGTCTGTGCTGAGCTGGGTTTAGGGGGAGAGAGTAAGGTTTTCCTTATGATCTGTTCTTCCTTAGTACTTTTCATGCCTGGTTGTTAGCTGAACTTCTTGAAGCAGGCATGGTGCCTAAGCCTTTACTGGCATTCTCTCATTGAACCTCTTAGCAACACCCTTACAAGGTAGGGCATTATCATTTCTACTTTACAGATAAAGAAACTGAAATTCAGGTTCAGGGAGGTTGTATAACATACTCAAAGCACCCTGCACAGAGGAGAGGTAAGTTTCCCAAAGACACAGAAATGGTAAGTGATGAAGCCAGGACCTGAACACAAGTCTCCGAGACTCCACAGTCATAGCTTTAATACAGAAGGCTTTCTGAACTCTTTACAAAAAGAATGATCTATGCCATCTCTTGGATAACTCTGCAATACGTTTGCAGAGATAGGTTATATCTCTTAAACACAGATAAGATAATGCATAATTAAGTATTAAAGTAGATCAGAGGTAATAGATTTTATGCTCCAAGAAGCCTTTATGATCCAGTCCAATCCCATTGTCTTCATATAATCAATGAGAAGATTGAGGATTATTGGGGTATCAAATCTTGTCCAAAGCCACAAAACAGCTACCAAACAACAATGCCAGCACACAGTTCTAGATTCCCTGAACGTCAATCAATTATTCATTTTGATATACACCCTCCTTCCTTGATGGCTTCCTGGAATTGAACACATTAGTGTTTTAGCATGTTATAAAAAAGTACAGCTTTTGCCCAGAGAGTGTCTTGTTAGTACATTTCAATCTAGGGGAACAAAGCTGTCTCACTTATGGAAATAGAGCAAGTTGTTCCTCACCCTAAATTATGCAGCAATGTCTGGATGAATCTGCAGAGCTCAATGTCTTACCAAAAACTCATAATGTCAGTCTGAACTGGTATTTAAAGTGAAGAGATGTTATTAGTGGGGTAATTTGGTTAAATGAATATTGTGCCAAATTATCTCAAATTTATAAGATAACATTTATAACAATTTTATGGAAAATTGCTTCTAAAATTATACCCTTATAAAGTGCACACATTAATAACACACCACAAGGACACATAAATTATATGAGTCATATCCTTTAGCAGTTGTGTACATTGAATAATGTGATGTTTTTGCAAGAGCAAAAGGTATACTATGTTATTAAAACATACTGGCATTTTAAAATGCTACATTAAAATCATTATAGAAAATACAGAAACGGTAAAGATACAGTGTTTTGAGCAAGATGAGATTTGTTCCCCCCCTAAAAGGGAAAATAGAAAGAAGGACCACATATACAGAGACAGAATGAGGTGGGCACCAGACAAGAATTAGGGAGGGACAGCACATCTGCAGTTACAGCTTGTTGTGCTGAAATGAATCTAATCATCAAGAGTAGGAAGAGTTCAGTTATCTAGCAACAACACAGAAACACTTCTTTCCATTACTTCCTGGGAGTTCTGGCTGCTCTACCAACTTGAGAAACCACTGTTGGGCGGGCAGTCGTGGGTCACACCCCCCTCAGAGAGCCGAGCCACAGGGAACGCTCCCGGTCCCATCAAGATGCGGTGGCATTCGGTGCACGTTGCCATGTCATGCTTCCGGTAATTCTGATTTCTCTGCTTAAAATGCCTTTCCTTCTCGCCCCTTATTCTCTTCTCCCTTGGATTCTTTGTTGAATCCTACTTTGTCTTTTGAGATTTGTTTGAAAGTCACAACCACTATGAAGACTTTTCTGACCCAAGTCATAGAGTTTCTGCTTCGTCCTTTGACCTCGTCCTGCACCGACTGTAGGAAACCTGTTGGTTTCTGTGTTTGCTTCTCCACTAGACTGTGAGCAGCCTTCATCATCTCTGCGAACCTAAAGACTAGCGCCACTGCTAACTCAGACTGGCGCATATCTGTTGAATGATTGAATGCATGAGTGAATGAATGAATACAAGTAAAGCAAAAGCTAAATGAGACCCCACAGAGTGAAAAAGGAGAACTCTCAGCATCAGTGCTACCCACCGCCCTGCCAATTCTCTGCGTACTGTTGGGCTGGACCACAGCATCTGCACAGCTGTGAGGCGGAACAGACGTTGTCTTTTTTGGTATCTGGCACTTTCTTATTTTCCCGTAACTAAGGCACCTTTCTGATAGGCTTTGATTTTAGATCATCTGTCTTAGTTATTCAGGGTAGAGCTGGTAGCTGCAGTGACTGGGTTTTTATTATCTGTTATGGGAATTTTGTAGAAAGACCCCTGCTCCCATCACACCAGTTAAGCTGCCATCTTCTTTGCTTGTGTCTGAAAAACCAGCCTCAGTTCTATAAAAATATCCTTCTCTCTCTTTCTCGATCCTTCCTTTTCTTCTTCTCCTTCCACTTTTTCTTCCTCAAAGATTTGTTGAGGGCCTACTGTTCAAGCCACAGTTAACTGTTGTGAATACAGATATCAACACCACCAATGCAGTGACAGCAGCAACATTTATTTTTTCTTTTTGACAGAGAAGTCAAGTGCTCATCAACGTCTATGTTTCTTCTCTTGGTTGACACACAGCTAGACAACATTTATAGTCCACTTATAGTTTTTTGGGGGCAAATGACCAGGTTTTGGCCAGTACCATTGTAGGCAGAACTGGGGATGCCATTTTCAAGTGTGACTTTTAAATCTTGCAGCAGCCTCTGAGGTTTCTCTCTGTTACCCCTTCTGCCAACTGGACTTAGAAGATCCAACAAAACACTCCTGTGTCCCCCAAGAGTTTGTGGAGCACTAGATAAAAGGACCTTGGAGCACTGAATGGAGCAGCGCATCATCCCACCACGACCACCACCACCAGACAACCAACGTGGGCTATGCCGAGGCAACGGGAACAGAAAAGACGGCTGTGGGAAGCCAGTGAGGGTGGGCATTATTTTTTAAAACAGTTAGTCTACTCTGACTCATACAGTCTCTTCAGTGAATTGACAACAAATACTAACACTTATTTAACGACCTCCCCTATTTTTCCTCACTTCCCATTGTATTTAAGAGCTGCCATTGGTCTGATGTGGACCGTCTCCTCCCACTTCCCCAGGAAGTTCATTATCTGTCCAGCTCCGCCTTCTGTTGGCACCAAAGCACGTCCAGAGCATCACCATGCAGAACAGAGAAGAGACAAAGGAAGCACCCTTCTGTGGACGCTGTGCCTGTAGATGCTGCCCTGTGGCCCTCTCCTCTTCACAACTACACGTTTTGACACGTTTGTCTACACTGTATTTTTTCAACTCCATTAGCTTCTAAAGCCACGGTCATACAGTTTCTCTGCGCCTTCTTCCCGTCACTGTTTTGAAACTGCCCTTACACAGACCACTGTCAACCTCTCTGTCCCTTTAAAAATTTATTTATTTTTTTTGAAAACTGAAAGAAATGTGTCAGTACTTATTTTACTTGATTTTTCTATAGCATTTGGCTTTGTCGAACTTTCCTCTTTCTTGAAAATATTTATGCCTTGGCTTCCACGGCAGCCCGTTCTCCAGGTTTTCGTTCTGCCTGCCTGGCCTTTCGTGGTTTTCCGTGGGGATCCCTTTCCTTTTCTCGCTCCTTTACTGTCAGCGTGCCGAGCTTGGGCGTCTGCTTTTCCTCCCTGCTGTACCCATGCTCGCTGGGCAGCCTCCTTCTCCTCTTTTAGCTCCATTAACTACCTGCATGCTGATCCTTCCAGTCCTTTCTCCAGCCTAGCATGCTTTCTTTTCTTTTTTTTTTTTTTTTGTCCTTTTTTGTGACCGAGCTCAGCCAGTGAGCGAACCGGCCATCCCTATATAGGATCCGAACCTCTCTGAATTCCCACCTCTCTGAATAGCACGGCATCGATCAGTTAACAATTTTTTGCCATTTCCACCTTCCAGTGCCTCTTTGCCTCACCTACTTCTCTCCATCCCTCCTGGCCACTAGCTAGCCTGGGCACCATCATCCTTTCCAAATGATCCCTGCAAACCTACCTGCCTTCATTCCTGGGCTTTCACACTGAGAACCCCAGGGGGAATCATTCACGTTGTATCCAATGCCACGCATGGTGGCCTGCGTTGGTCTTGCTCTGCGCGTGATTCATTGCTCACACCACAGCCAACGTGGCTCTTCAAAACATGTCCAGACATCTGTCAACCCCCAATTTAAAAACTGTGCGTGAGTGTGAGTGTGCTGTCTGCCCCCATAAAATACATCCCGGAGCTCCCAGGGTAGCTATGGTAAGTACAAAGCATCCCCAAGGTGCCTGCGGTAACTATGCTCTTTCTTTTTTTTCTCCCAATAAGCATAGTGTTATTACTTTTTTCCCCTGAATGTAAAATTGCCATGTTAATATAAAGAAAATTATAGAAATACAAAAATTAAAAAAAAAAAAGAAAGTAAATATCAACTCCAAAGCTTATTTCACAGATTTAACTACTGTTAAGCATTTGGTGATGATTGTTCCAGATTTTCTCTCCGCACATACCCTGACATACACTGATATACACATGTAAATACACATGTGTGCACACACACATGGGTATCTCTGTCTAAATCCATATGAAACATACTGAAAAAGCTTATAGATTCAGATCATTTTTTTGAGATAAGGCTGGTACCTCACTGCCTATACTCTCATTTCCTTTCCAAACAGGGCACTGAGTGGATTTGAACAAGAAGGCAGCCCTTGCTAGGCAAATTTGCTATCCAAAATCCAAAAACGAAAGATACTTTTGTATACATGAGTACGCAGCTCACAGATTTCTCATGACCGGTTATATAGTATATGTCGTCTTGTTAATTGTGCCCTTTCATTTAATAATATGTTCTGCCGGGGCACACATGCCTAACTTTCCATTAGAATTCATACACTCACCTTTCATAATATGGAGTCACAGCTGAGAAGCTGCTGCCCAGCCAGGGACCACGTTCCCAGCACCCTGTGTCTAGATGGGGTCCAGAGACTGAGTTTTGCCTGGAGAATTCTGGGTCATAAGGATATGCATTCCTTCTAGACACATCGCACAAAAATTGCCCACATGGTCTTCTCCTTTCTCTCGCTCTCCCCCTATTTGCTGATGGATATCAATCCCCGGGCGTCCTGAGAGCCATGTGGTAAGGGTGATGGGCCTCTGCAAATCTGGGGCCCCAAATGGCTGTGGTGGGGGCATACCCCTCCTTCCCCCAGCACCTATTGGATGCGTACGAGTGAAAAATAAATTTCTGTTTTCTTAAGTCATTGAAATTTTGGGCACCAACTTAATTAGCTCAATTGAGCATTGTTCTGTATCCACAAATATAGATTTATATCTTTATTTTACTAGTTGCCTTCTACTCCATTTATGAATCTATCAAAAATTTTTAACCAAACAATTATTGATGGACAGTTTAGTTATTTAAATTTTTGTTTCTTTTATTTTCTTCAGCTGTAATAGCACTAATAATGAAGATCCTTAAACATAGATTGCTAAAAAAACAACTATTTGGGATAAATGCACATAATAAAATCATTGGGTCATGTGATACGCATGTTGAAATGCTAATACAATCTTATCAAATAGATCTCCAGACTTATAGCAATAGTTTATGATTGTGCCATGTTTTGAATTCTTTTGGCAACATTGTTGAACTTAATTTTATCTGATATATAAAATATATTATTTGAACTATATTTCTTTAATTAGAAAAGAAGTTGAAAATCTTTTATGTAGTTATTGTTTATTTCATTTTTCTTCTTTTCAAGAATTGTTCAAGTTTTTGAAAATGTTCATCTTAGTACTTTTAAAGCAAAATATATTAAAAATATTATCTCATAAAAACGGTCATGCACTGCATAATGACGTTTTGGTCAACAATGGACTGCATATTCAATGGTGATCTCATAAGATTATAATGGAGCTGAAAAATTCCTATCACCTCCTGACATCGCAGCCACCGCAACGTAGTGCAAAATGCATTACTCATGTGTTTGTGGTGACACTAGCGTAAACAAACCTACTGCAAAATATGTGAGGAGGATTGCTTTGCTTTCCATGGGGTGACCCTCCCAAAGGTAGCTCAGACCTTTAATATTGAGAGCCAAGCATTTGACACATTAGGTCTAACACCAAGTGAAAGGGTGGCTGTCTACTTTAGAATTCTTGCATTTTAAAAAATGATTCCCACCCATCCCTATAGCAAAACCATAGTCAATAACAGCTAATTCTCACTGAGTGCTTGCTGAGTGCCAGGCACAGTCCCTACCTGAAACGTAATTTTCATAACTTTGTGGGGATGGTATTATTCTAATCCCTATTTAACAGATGAGGAAAGTGAGGCACAGAGAGACTCAGTAGCATAATTAGAGCCCACGCTCAGGCAGCTAGTGGCCAGTGTGGATAACAGGAAAATCCGTTGCTGTCATAATACTTTGCACAATGGTGAACTCACCTAATGATGCATTTCTCAGAACACATCCCCGCCACTGAGCAATGCACGACTGCACTTTTTCCTGACAGTAATTTCTCTGTAAGCTTTGTTCATTGTGTTTTTGACTATACTGATTAAAAATACATGTCTTCAAATTTACAAATCTTTCTTTAAATTTTAGCTATGATCACATACTTAAAATGGCTTTTCATATCACAAGATTACGAACACATTCATCTAGATTTTTGGCGGCAGTGATTTAATGTAATTTTTTTATATCATTGTTTTAATCTACATGGAATTTACCTTGATACAAAGGAGGAAGAAAGAATATGGCTTTTTTATTTTTTCTCCAAATGGTCTGCCACATTTTTAAATAATAATTTTCTAGTGGCTAAAAGTGGTTCAATGCAATGTAGATTTCTCATGACTTGGTCATTGTAAGGCTGTATAGCAATTTCTGGAGCTGTTTTCAGGATTTGACAAGATAACTTGCAGGAAGGCCAGCACAGCAAGGAAATAGTCTAGAGGCTCTGCAGAGGACGGCTGTTCTAGTTGACCCTCAGCCCTTTTGCACGCAGGCTGTGGCACCTGGGCTCACTGTCACAGCTTTTGGGAGTCACTTCATCATCACAGAAATCTGAAGGTCTGGGCATGTGTCTTGAATGCCCTTCAGTTTTGTAATTAGCAGACAGCACGTCTCAGAGCAGGAGCAGGTGGCTGAGACACATTCTCGCTTGGTGCTGGCCCGGGGTGAGGCTCTGAGGAGAGCGTACTCCTGTTTGCTGCAGGGACTGCTTTGAGCTTCATTTATTTGAGGGAAGATGTCACATGACAGCAGAGGCAGAGGTTGTGATGATGTTGCCACAAGCCCAGGAATGCGTGGGGCTACCAGAGCTGGACAAGGCGAGGATGTTTCCTTCCTCAGAGTCTTTGGAGGGCGTGTGGCCTGGCTGACACCATGATTTTGGACTTCTGGACTCCAGAATTATGAGGGAATAAACTTCTGTTGTTTAAGCCACTCAGTTTGCAACATTTTGTTGTGACAGCCACAGGAAAGCAATGCACCTTGCTTTTCCCTCCCTCTCTTCCCACTCCCTGTCAGTGTTCTCTTCACCTGCAAATCAATGTCTTGTCTCAGACCTGCTTTCCAGGTGACTAAAACTAACACAGTTGTAGTAGGACTCATTGCTATTTCTGTTGCTGTTCCTGTTGTTGCATCATTTTCATCATCATTGCAATTGCAAGAGGAATGAGGAATTCCACTACTGACTGAATGCACATCCCACTGGAGCACAACGGCCTTCTCAGACACTAGCCAGCTGAGGCTTGTTTCACCTCTGCCATTCTGGAGCATTCTCAGGTGGGCTGATAGCTCAGGGTAGATGTGGATCTCAGTGCAGCTTGACAGAGAAAGTGATTGGTGCTGGTTTCTGTGTGAGGCTGTCACAAGCCACACAACACCATGCTTCAAGGTGACAGTGCAAACTCCCATGCTGTGGGATCCAGCTGTTACAGCAGGTCAGGTGTGAGAAGCTCCCAGAAAGTTGGTAAGGTGCTGCTCTCCTTGGGACCTGCAAGCCCCTAAGGCTGTCGGGGTGTTATTTAAATAATAGTGATGCTTGCAGACATGAAGATGGAGAGAGCCTTTAAGTGAAGAAGGGACCACGTAGATCTGTGCAGAGCTGCATGGACGATGAATGTGATCTTCCTTCTTGCCGTGAGTGTCAGGGGAGCAGGCCTCCCTCCCTGGGGTACAGCAGGACCCACCACCTGCCTCCTGCTTGTCCTGAGGATAAAAGTTGTCCCAGGGCTGTGACTGCAGGTGGAACACATCACTGGGCCCAGAGGAGATGCTCATTGGGTGGACATGGACTGATTATTAAATGGATGAGCAAGTGAACTTGGGGAACAAAATAAAAACAAATGCTATAACAACAAATACCAGTGGAGAAATCCTAGCGCTCAAGTAGTAAATAAATAGGTTTCCTAATCACTCCAGAATGTCAATTGTTTGAATTTGATGGGTGCTTTATTTTTTTTCTTAATCTTTTGTGTGACTTGACACAGCTGTCTGTCCCATTCAGTAAGTGACATTCTGCTGGGACTTGGGGAACTTTCATATACAGGTATGTGTACAGGAATGTATATGAAAAGTCACTGTAGTGACTTTTTGAATGAATTGGACAGTCTTCAGGCATAATTTCCCCAGGACTATCAAGGACTAAGTCCCAATCATTAATTTCAGCATGCACCTCCTCACGGAGGATAAGATCACAGTCTTTGTAAAAGAACCAGAAATAATCTGGGACTGTGGTATGGATGGATTCCCACTACAGGGCCCTCAGATATGGGACCCATAGAACAGAAGGCGTTTATGAGGAGATCTTGAACACGTGAAAACATCTCATGGGAATCAGATGTCTACTCACAGATTACACCATGCTGTCCTTTGCATTTGGACAGGACTCTGTACCCCAGTGTGGCCTCACATCTCCCCAGATACCAACTAGGGTTCCATTAAGGATGCAGACCTTGTCAGACTTCAACTTGCACTGTTTCCTCAGGGGAAGACTGTCATTCCTCCTGATTTGAGTGAGGACGCTGAGACTCAGGCAGGCAAGGCACAGTGTTCAAACATGAACTCACAGCTCCAGGCCAGGAACTGAACACACGTGACATTCGAAACTCAGGGCTCTTTGGGATAGGCCATGGTGTCTCCACCCAGAGGCCATCCTTGGACTGGAGACAAAGACCCTTTTAAGGTACTTACATCCTTTCCATTCACATTAACGGAGGTTCAGATGTGAGAGGTAGGGATGGTGCAAGTCTGAATTAGTGAAAGGTTTGGATCATAAAACGTTTCCAGTCAAGAAAAAGAAGTTTTATAGCTTTTAGTCATGTAGCTAGAATTATGAGAACTTCTCATAAAGAATTACATGTTCAAAATCGATATGGGACCTTAAAGACTAGATAACAACAGGTGAGTCTTAGTATGTCACGAGGATGTGGATAGGTAATCTGGAGGGCGTGAACTGCTGAGACACCTGCCAGTTTTACCCACAACAGAAACTAAACTTGCTTATGTTACTAGCTTTCTTGTAATTAGATGGGAGTAGAGTAGGTTCTCACTAAATATGCACTGGATAGACATTATTAAGAATTACCATCCCCAAACACATATCTGATCCGAACAGCTTCTGCCTTTAGTGCCTCCAATGACAATGCGCTTTCAATGGAATAATCCCCTAAATAAAGCCTTAGAGTTGAATGCAAGGTTCCTTGCAGAGCAGCTGACTTTCCAGTCTTCTCTGCAGGTTTCCCTGGAGTCTCACTCTATGATCCAGCTGTGCTGAAATCAGTCTTCAGCCCCCAGTGCAAATTCTCTGCATCTGTCCCTAGCCACGCTGCTGCTCCTACCTTGCTTTCAGCCTCCTTTTTCAGGAAAATGGCTTTTAACCTTCAGGACTAACCCTAAATGCTTATCTATACCTTTTCTTTACTACACCCACTCCCACTACCACCTGCTAAAACAAGATGAGTGGTTTCTTCCTGAGCTTTTCCATAGTGCAGTATACACGCCTCCTGCAGCACAGACCATGTTGGCATAAAGTGACCTGGCTATGTCTGTCTGATCCGTGGTGTTGCCAGCCCTTGAGGCCATGTAATATGTCTCCTTCACCTCTGTGTGGTGTGGCATGGGTGTGGGGGGATCTTCCCGAGATTTTCTTTGCAAGATAAAATTAGTAACGCGTGAAGGAGCGTGAGGTCTGCCTGGAAAGCACGGGGGCTTGAGGGAAGAGGAGACCAGCACGTCCAGGAGGGCAGAGACAGAAACGATCCCCACCACCCAGCAGCAAATTTTGAAAGTTGTCTAGGCTCATCTGCTTGACTTTGGCCAGGGCAACGATGTCCTGAAGTTAAGGTTCCTGAGAGAAAGTTGGGGCCATGGGGTCGGCTCCAGCTCCACCTTCAGTGGTTGGGGGGAAGGTGATTCTGGGTATTGCAGAGCAGTTGTCATTGGTGACTAGCCCAGTCCAGGCCCCTCAGGGCAGGGTTCTGCCCTCGAGTCAGTCCAGGTGATTAAATCCAAACAGCTGTGACATGGGGCCAGTGCCGCTGAGTGTGGTCCTAGGCTGCTGGAGAGATTGTCCTGTTCCCATCAAGACACTCTGAGCGCTGTCTGAGTGCTGGAGTATCGGGGCTGTCAGCTGTGGCTGCATCTCTGTGACTGAGGTCTAGCTCAGGGCAGGGGAGGCCACCTCTGTCTTCACAGCTGCTCCCAGAGCCCCAGGTGTAAACACGGCAAGCTTCTGCAGGGCCTGGCTCAGAGCCGCCGTGTGAAGGCCTGGTCTTTTGAGCAACCACTTCCATCTGGGGTGACCGGCCCTCTTCACCCAGCACGTGGATCTGTGCACTCCTGGGTGCAGAGCACAGGGCCGTGGCGTGGGTGGCCAGCCTATGTGTGAAGCTCGTCAGACTCACCGGCGAGTCTCAAGTGTGCCTTTGCTGGAGGCAGCTGAAGGCTGTGTGGAAACAGAAGCAGGAATGTGGACGGTGAGAGCATGAGCTGCGGTCTCCGGGTTGTACCCACCCTCAGCTACTCCACGTGTCCCGGAACAGCTGGACCGGCAGCTCTACGGATTCACTGTGGGAATGGCCAGGCCCATGGCTGGGCTACCAGCGTAAGTATGGAAAACTGCCCCTCACACGCTCGTGTGTACACTACAGAACTCTGATTTTCCTTTATGTCTAGCCCTTAATAATTAGCTCAGATTGTATCAAAAGCACTGGTCCATCATGCTTGAAAACCCTACATCCTGTCTCTTCAATATATTTGCCTACATAAGCCCTACCCACAGTCGATCAGGGGAACAGTTAGGAGTTCACCCCCGTCTCCCAGTCGATGTCTTCCGAAATAAAAAGCCTCTCCTTTAAGTTTTGTCTGGCGAGTGTGATTGGTGATCCTGTAGCGGCGAGCACTCAGAGCCAGAGGGATCAGGTCCCCGATCTCTCTGACAGTGAAGGGGAATCCCACAGAACTCATTCATTACCAAATTTGGGGGAACCAAGGTGGGGCTGAGAACAGCTCTCACCTCAGGTGTCCTCTGGGGCATGCAAATTTCTGCCTTGTTGTCCAAACAGCTGCTGGGCCCTTTTTAGGCAGAAGACATGACCAGAAATTCAAAGCTTTCCCGAACACCCACGGCCATGTGCACTTGGAAAACTGAAACTTGCCCATAAAGGAAAATGTTAGATTTTCCGGTCCGCAAAGGTGATACCTTTTGGTACCACCACTTGCACAGCTGTGTAGCCTCTGGAGAACCCCTTCTGCAGTGTTCTGTCCATAGTGGTATAAGGACTCACCAAGGGTTCATTTGACGGGGCTTCATCTGTTGTGACTAGCGCTTTGTAAGTGTGTTGTTTGTGCAAGTTGATATGGGAAATCAACCATCTATCCCAGTTACTAGTCCTCATGGACGTATAGTACAAAATTGGGCTGAGTATATCTATAAGCCCATGAAAACCAAGAGCATGAATTTCTTTTATAATAATGCATAGTCACACTATGCATTGAGAGATTAGGAGAAGTGGCCTGTAAATGTAAGTTTGAATTACAATACAATTCTACAGTTGGGTCTATTTTGTCATAATCAGGGTAAGTGGGATGAGATTCTGTATGTCCAATCTTTCATGTTGTTGTAGTAAAGTGAAACAGATGGGAAAACCGTAAATTGTTGAGGCGAAGGTGAAGAAATTCCAAAATAAGAAAAGGAAACCAATTTTGCTTCCACAGCTGCATCCTTTAGATGAAAGGCCCCCGCCTCCACCTCTGGTGGAATAAGTGGCTGAGACAGGGACTCTCCTACTGTCCATCTCTATGACCCCCTCATCTCCTCATCCTTTATCTATCCAGGATTATTTTCCTGATCTGGATCCTGGACCCATTCTCAGCCTGGCCTCCACTTGATTCCAGTGCCAGCTGGGGACGGAGGAAAAGCAGGTACACAACCACCGACTCATAAACCGAGGACTGCTACCCTACTCGACTCCAGCTTTATAATATCAAGGGACCCAGAGTTTCAACCCTGACTTTGTACCCATCCCCAGATCTACTCAAAGGAAAGGAACCTGGCCCAGCTGAGAACATGTTCTCCCCTTCTCAAACCCAAAAGTGTGCTCATTTTGGCTGGGGGCCACCTTCTGCAGTGGGGTGTAGCCCACTTAAGACGAATGCCCATAGGTGGATTAAATGAAGATGGACAACCAGCCGGAATGATGTGGGTAGATAGTCCTTTTCTGACCTTTATAATTGGAAACAAAATAAACCCACTTATCAGGAAGACCCTACTAAAATGACTGAACTCTTTGAGTCTGTTGTCACCACCCACCACCCTACTTGGGCAGACATACAGAATCTTCTCACTGTTTTATTGACCTCAGAGGAACACCAATCAGTCCTGGAGAAAGGCAGGGAAGAAGCCAGGCCACTATATGCTGCTGACCCCAACGACCTGGTAAGAGGTGGCGCCTAGGAAGCTGACCCCTCCTGCAATCCTGAGTGGGACCAACAATGGTGATGACGGTGGGATCCAACATTTCTGGGCATGGTGGGATTGAGGAAAGGGGGTATCCAAAATCAAAAGTCTGAAGAAAGTATATGAATTAAGGCAGGAACCTTATTAAAATACATCTGCCTTTCTGGAATGGATTCTGGAGGCCTACCGTAAATATATAGACATGTACCTAAATAATCCAGAAAATACCCAACTGGCTAATATGACCTTTATCAGAAAAAGTTCACCTGATATCCAACAAAAACTGCAAAAGTTGGAAGGGGTCTTAACCCTGCCTGTGTCCCACCTAGTGGAAGCAGCCTATACGGTTTTTCTCAGTCATGATCAGTTAAAGGAACCACAGAAGGATATAAAGTCTCCCCTAAGAAGGCTCATATTGCCCAAACAACTGTAAAGAATTTAGGATTTGAAACCTCACGGGGGCAAAGAAATCTACTGCCCAATAGACAGGAAGCCGTTTCCCAACTTGTAGTCCCTAAAACCCGTAAACAATTGCATGGGTTTCTGGGAATGGCCGGCTTTTGTCACATCTGGATCCCAGGCTTTAGGCTCATAGCCAACCCCCTATTTGAGGCCTTAAAAGGAGAAAAAAAAAAAGAACCTCTCAAGTGGACTGGTGGGTGCCAAAAAGGCCTTTTTGACCATTAAGGAAAGATTGTTGACTGTCCCTGCTCTGGGCCTTCTGGATCTTTGGAAGCCCTTTGACCTCTTTGTACCAGAGAGGCAAAGGATCGGGTTAGGCATTTTGATTCAGAATTTGGGAAGCCAGAAGCAATTGGTGGCATATTTTTCTAAGCAATTAGAATATGTGACTAAAGCATGGCCCACATGTTTGAGGACAGTAGCCTCAACTTACAATGAACTCCAAGATTCCAACAGCAGAGGTGCACTGGCGGGGCACTTACCCAGGTGAGCATTGGCAGACGGACTTCACACCGATGCCCAAGGCTCCAGGAGACCTTCATAATATGCTTGTTCTAGTAGACACTTTTATTGGTGGGTAGAAGCTTTCCCCACTCGAACAGAAAAGGCCATAGAAGTGATTAACGTACTTTTGCAGGAGATTATTCCCCATTTTGGGTTTCCACAAACATTGCAGAGTGACAATGGAGCAGCACTCATTTTCAAAAGCACCCAAGAAGTGACCAGACTGTTAAATACAAATTGGATACTACATACTCCTTGGACAGGATACAAATCTAATCTGGGTCCAGGTATTACCTATGGTCCTCCTAAGGATATGGGCAGCCCCCAGGAGCAAGGTAGGTTTAAGTTCTTATGAAACTTTTGAATCAGGCACAGGGGCCTACCAATCCTTCCTCCCCAAAAGGAGAATTGCTTATAGAACAGTATGTAAAACAGACTGGAGCTACTTTATGTTACATGAGTTTGCTTCTAACGGGTTGGCTTATCCAACAGATGTCCCTCTAAATGCTATAAAACCTGGTGACCAAGTCCCACTCAGCATCCAGAGAGAAAAACACCCTGATTCACAGCTGCAGCCAAAATGGGTCAGTGTGTTACTTGTCACCCACACAGCAGTAAAGCTGAAAGGACTGAAAATTTGGGTACATCATACCAGAATAAACAGATATGATCCAGGTGGCTGGGAAGTTCAGCCTATTACAGATTCAAAGTTGAAATCCAGGTGGCTGGGAAGTTCAGCCTATTACAGATTTAAAGTTGAAATTTACATGAAAATGATTAATATCATTGTATTTATTTTCCTGCGGATTAGCTAGGCCTGGAGAGATAATTCTTCCGTGTAAATCTCTTAGACCCTGGCTACCTCTGGTAATCTCTCCCACTATGAGATATGTCATCCCAAACCACAGTCAGTTCTGGACCATTCTGTCCCGTTTTGCACATAAAGATGTGGGGAAACCTGATTGGGACACCTGAATAGCTTATCAGGTTCAGTTGACACAATTGAAGGTACGTCCCTATGCTAAGCCTCCTTGTGTGTATCTGATATCTACTAAAGGACACCCCTTTTTGGATGAAAATGGAATCTGACAATTTTGGGATAATGGGAGCTCTGATGACACTCCTTGTGATATCACTTTAAAATCAGCCCCTGGGTTCTAAAAGGGATCCCTATTGACCCCTTGTGACAAGCATGGATCTATGGTTAGAAAGACTGGCTTTACAAGCAGCAGCCTCAGGAGATGCTCCTTCAGGTTTTGTATTTGTTTGTAGCCAAGAAGGACATGCCTGGGCCTATGAGTTCATAAGAAGTAGGGATCCAGGACAGTGTTTATTGGGACATACAGTAACCCTTGAAGAAATTCATTTGCAGGATCAGAAATTCTGCATGGGGATTCCTTAGAATTCAATGATACTGTCCAGCAGAAAGTAACTAGACAAGATGTCTGTGACCTCGTTCCTTCCCAAAGGCCTCTACATCCTGTCTCCTTGATACATTTACCTATATAAACCCCAGTCCTCAGTTGATCAGGGAGGCAGTTGTCTTCTGGCTGATGTCTTCCAAAATAAAAAGGTTTTGCTTTAAGTTCTTTTTGGCAATCCTATAGTGGCGAGCACTGGGATCCACACAGGTCAGGATTCCTCTGACCTCTCTCATGGTGAAAGGAAATCCCACAGGGTTCACTCAGGACCACCAGGATGTGGCAGACGTTACATATTAGTCTGTTTCTGTTGCTTATAATAAGATATCTGGAACTGCGTAATTTATAAAGAAATGAAATTTATTGCTTATAGTTTCAGAGGCTGGGAAGTTCACAGTCCAGGGAACATAGCTGATGAAGGACTTAGTGGTAGTGACAGTGACCCAGGAGTCTCACATGGCAGAAAATGGCAGAGTAGAGAGAGAGAGAGGGAAACTCTCATGTGCTCTCCTTTTAAGGCCCTCAGAACCACACCCACAACCACCGTTAGTAATCCATTCACCACAGCTGCTCCTGCAACTCAATCACTTCTTCAAGGCCCCACCTTTCAATTACATAATAGGACCTCCCATGCTCAACAGTTACAGTGGGGACTAAGCTTCTAATAAATGACCTTTGGGGGACACAATTCCACCAATCCACAGCACGCTGCAATAGCATATTGCATCCTTCCTTCCCAAAGAACAGGGTCAGTGCTGACACACATTTCATTTCTACTCTTGTGCCTGCAGGTCCCTTCCAGGAAATAGGGCAGAGGGAGGTCTTCAGTGTTTTATCATCTCACCACCCACATTTTCAGGAATCACAGATAGTGTGTGGTTTGCTCATTGTCCCAAAAGCCAGTTAGAGGGAGGAACAAACATTTTATCTCCATAGATCCAGATTTGTGAAGTATTTTTTTTTTTTTTAAAAAAAAAAACATTGGTTCTAACAAGGAGCTCTTCTCAGAGGTCATTCTGTCATCGTATTCTGCATCCACCCATTATGAAATTTATTTTCACCAAAATTCTGAAATTTTAGTTATTATCACCATTCACTTGAGGGGAATATTCTGTTTGTTTTAGCCACAGATGAAAAGAAGCTTTCCTGATTGTGGTTTGATACACGTTATATGGAAAACTGCTACAGGCTTTTCTGCCTGGTCTAACTTTTGCAAGATGTTCTTATACAGGCAGTCACTCGCCTCCTTGAATTGAGCTTCTTTTGATCTGGAAGATCTTGTTTTGGACTGTATTATGTATGCTGCAAAAAGTATCACAAATAGATAAATATTAATTTAATGAGGGGCAGTAAATTCAAATACCTTCAGGGCAGAGAGGATATCAGGGATGGTTGGGACAGGAATCAGTTTAAACCCTGTCTAGAAACATCCACATTTAATATTTAAATAAAATACAGCACTGGCCAAAACATTCTGCAAACCACAGGGCTTCGAGTTTGTAAGCCCCAGTTCAAATGCCTTTTGGGGATAAGGCTGTTTCTTACATTTTATTACTGTCAATTTGGAGTGACCCGAATCCACACATAAGCAGCGCCTCTGCAGCCTGCACACACACATCTCAGGAGATCAGTCTGGCCTCAGAGGCACAACAGTGGAGCCGTTCATGCGACCCAATTAAGTAGTGCAACAGTGGGTGGGTGGCTTCTTCCAATGGTGTGCAGACTGAACTGGTAGAATGGAAAGAGGTCAGAGTCAGGGCTCTGGGGAAAATGGGGTTTCATTTACTTGCCTCTGTTGATGGGAGCCCAGTCAAACTTGGTCATCTGGCTTGTCCTCAGCCCCCTTTTCAGGAAACGGGACAATGAGGGGGTGCTTGGTTCTGCAGCACATGGCAGCACCCAACTCAACAAAGGGGCATCTTTGCTCCTGGGGTCCTTCCTTCTGTGCTCCCAGGAGATGTGAGGGACCACCCGGGGCCATCGGGTCATGGAGAGGCCTAGAGAGGACATGCACGTGCGTGCTCTTAAACCAGAGTGGTTCAAACATTCTCTGGGTGGCACAAACATCTTCCCGTCACCTGGAGTTTTCTCTTTCTATGGGTCACCTGAACCTCTGGCTTCTCCACCATGTCCCTCTCTGTCATTTTTCTGGCTCTGGTCCCACCTAGCAGGATCTAGTGTGGTGTTTGCTGGATGAATCAATGGGCCAAACAGCGGCTTCCCAGATGCCCTTCCTCCCTGCAGATGTCTGAGGCCTGACATGTCCCTCCTCTCGTGACGTGCTATCAGCCTGCATGCTGGGTCCTTCCTACCTTCCACAGCACCTTGAATAATGCACCTTTCCCTGGAATTCAGAACGTCAGACTTCAGGCATGCTGGAGTTTACCTTGCAAATGCCTTACGGTTGCCTCTCCTAACTTCTGAAGCTCAGTGTCTCGAGCAAATCATGAAGATCTGCTCTATCGCCCCCACCCAACCCTTCCTTCAGTCCCTGGTCAATGGAGATCCACACTGCCAAATCCGTCCTCATCCTTCCAGACTGTGTCAACGCTTTGCTACTATTGCCACTCATTTCTGCCTCTACATGAGGACACTCGGCCAGCCTGCCTCCCACCGAGCTTTCCAGATTGCCTGTGCCGTGTCCTCTCTGTGGTCCACACCCCCATGGCTCTGGTCTCATCCCTCCACACTGAGCCTGCATCTCCTCTGCAGTGGCTCATGGCCTCCTTCTCATGGGGCAGCTGCACACACCGTCCCTGAGAGACACTCACAATTACAGAAGACATGCCAGGAAACTTTAGGCAGAGTCTATTTGACTTTAATTTGGGGGAAATGCAATGACGCTAATTTTAAATTAAGATATATTTAAAGTACTGCACAAGTATATATAGAATACCCCATTTCAGAGAATTTTTTTAAAATTAAAGATAGGTTTGAAGAAATGTCATGCTTGTAGTTTTAAGTGTGGGCTGCACTACACAGATTCTGACAGCTGGACATTGACTCTGCTGAGTTATTGGAAGTATTCGGGGACAAAGTTTCAGAAGCATGATGGCACAGGACTCCTCATCTTATAAATTAATTAAAAAAAATCAAAAACACCATTTCCTGCCTAAAAGGGATCCCCCCACACAAAGTGCCCTGCCATGTAACAATGCCCCCACATTTGAGTCCCTCTGACACCCTCCCTCTTTGCTGTTCGTAATGGTTGACGAACGCTAATGGTTTGTCGTCTTCTGATGTCCCCCCAGAACTGCCTGTTTATTTTTTGCTCCTAGAACCCCTGTCTGAGTTTAGGCCTTTGGAATCTCACCCATGGTTACTACAACTTCATACTTACCAGTCTCTCTGCTCCTTCTCGATATATTTCATTCTAAAGTTTTGATTTAGGTTAAAACAAAATGACATAAAAAGAGCAGAAATATGTAGTTTTATATCTCTTGAAAAAACGGTTAATATGATTTTTTTTCTCAAGGTTATAAAGTCCTACAGATGAAGCTCAGTTTTTAATAAAAAACGATGGTAGATTCTAGCAACTCTTACTACATTATGAGCTTTCAAGTCTTCTGATTAAATGCTACAATCGTAACAGAGAAAGGTTGAGGACACAGTTGTGGCCAAAATAATAATTTCTGCCTTTATGAAACAATCTGGTATTATTTCTTTTCTTCCAACGCCACTCCAAGATAGCTGTGGTACCTTTTCATCCAGGAAACTGAGGCTCAGAAAGGCCGAGTGATATATCCCAGGCGACACAAATTGTTTGAGTTCCAAGTCTATTACTTTTTCTTGAAATTGTACCCCTCTCATGTGGCTAGAAAAGTGTCTGTCCCCTGGGAGTTGCCAATATTTGTTTATTGAATGAGCAGTTCAATTAACCTAGAGTCCTACATGCATATAAGTACATATATGTACATATTTGGATTTTTAAAAATCCTTCTTAACAGAATTTGAAGATTACATAAGTTCAAAATGAGGGTAATATGAGAAGACCAGCTGTTTTTCTTTGTCTCATTTTTTTGTAACTGGAAAGATAAGAAAACAACAGCAGGGACATGTTTCCTATGGAACTGCTCATGTTACTCTTTGCTTTGACATTTGCCAAGTACTTTAAAAATCTAAAATTATTATGTGCGTGGACCATTCTGTCTTAATCAATATCTGCTCATCACTGCAGGGAACAGAACAGAAAATAGGGCCAAGGAAAGAATTACTAACCAGTTTTGATAAAAGGCTTGTGACTGTCAGTAACATTGATTCCAAAAGATCTCAGGCCATGATCTGAGGGTGCTTTGCCTTTATTGGGTGTAGAAACTTCTTAAATTATTTTACCGGGACACTTACACCCTATCACACCACACCCTATCTGATTCAATATATCTCTAATTTGGAAGGAAATATTCAAGTTTCCAAAACTTTGGAAAGTAGCATCTTTGCTACAAAATGCATATTTCACGTAATCTGAAATTTTGGAGCTCTTCGGGAGATGAGAAAGCACCCTTGAAGCACATACCAAAGATGGTCACAGCCCTCCCTGGCCAATGCTTTGCCAAGGAAATGCTCCCGAACGTCTCTCGGTGGGGTCTTGGGGGTGGCACTCGGAAGCTCGCTGGATGGCACGTGTTTCTTATACCACGTTCTATGCTTGCCTTTAAACTGATTCCTGCATTTTAAAATCACAGGCAGATTTAGCAGAAATGTTCTAGCAGTAAAGGGAAAAAAATAGCTTTCTCCACTGTAGATTTTATGGTGCTTGTGTGACTCAGCCACCTCCACATTCATTTTTATCAGAGAGCAGAAAATTAACGCAGCTTGACTGGTTTTGCTTTAGGCTACCCCGTGGTAAGGGCCAAGCGTGATTCCCAGGAGCCCGGCGTGGCCTCCCGTGTCTGTTTGTCTCTCCTTCAGCAGAGAACCTGGATGCTGCTGAGTCTTAGACTCACAGGCAGAGTGCGTGAGTGAGCCCGTCCTCGCTGGGGTGGCAGTGGCTTCTGGACTGCAGTAGAACTCCTCCGAACACCCTCTGTGGACCCCATTCCCTCCTCTTTGTCTCTCTCCCTTACATTTGCACTGGCTCTTTGCTGCTGCCTTGGCTTCAACAGTTCATCCTTTGGCTCCTGCTCTGGGCCCTGAGCTTTAGAGACTCCTACTCCAGCCCCCTCCCGGCTGTGCTGTCCCCACTGGGCAAGGTCAGCCATATGCCACAAGGGGCCTGGGCTACTTGGGGCCCCTGCCCCTGCCCCTCCACCTTCTAGAGGACATTCTGAGCATCCACGACCCCAGACTCCCCTGACCAAAGAGCCCTGTGTCTCATCTGAGGGCCTGCATCGGCTTGACCCAAGGGCGGCCCAAGGCCTTTGGCACGGGGGTGGCTGAAGGGATGGCTAGAGGGGAGGGTGGCTGGAGCTTGGACTTCCAGGTTGGGAGGTCCATGCTCATCCTCATGAAGATCCCTGTGCTGTGGGAGCAAGTGGCGGCTGGGCCTGGGGCTGAGGGCCTCCGGTTGTGCTCCGCCACACAGTGCGAGGTGCGGGCTTGGGCAGGGGGTGCCGAGGTGGCACTTTCAGCCACTTGAATCCGGCACTTAAAAGGACCCAGCCCTCAAGCGCCCCCCCCATCCCGTTTACACAGGAGGGGTAACAAGCCTGGCCCCTCCCTACAAGGACATCAGGAAGTTTAAGCTTCGAGCAGAGTCTTCCCTTTGGGGCCGATGCCAGGCTGACTCAAGACTCCCGCATGATCTTAAATGCGTAGGTGGGGGGAGTGATACATCTTTATGACTCCCCACGCCGCTCGTCACTGAGGAGCATGCACGTACCCTGAAAGACTGCCACTTGCTGAGTGTCGCCAGTGAGACCACCCCCCCAAGCCCCCGCCCAGTACTTTCCGTCCCTGACCACCCGTCCTTCACCCTCACTCCCTGTTCATCCCATGCAGAGGGACAGCTGAGGACCCCAGCGACTCTCCTGACTGGCCGGGTCCTGCCACCAAGTCTGAGAGACCTTCGCAGCAGAGAAAGGGCAGGACAGGAATGGAGGACCTAGTGGACCCTCAGCAAGCACCGTGCACCCTGCGCACACCACCACGCTCACTGTGCACGATGCCGTGACAGAGCACTTCCCACCGTGTCACTCGTGAGCCAGCGCAGGCCCAGTGTCGCACACCTCTCCAGGGCCCTGCTCTGTGAGCAGCTGGGGTTCGAACTCAGCTCTTTTTTGTTCCATATTCCTGTTCTTCCCATTATTTCAAACGTCTTCACATGACATTGTCTTTCTGAAATTCTACATGCCCCACGAGATAGGCGCCCTTTTCTCTCTTCAGATCCTGCAGTGGCCACATAGGAAGCTGGGTTAGGCTGGCCCTCTTACAGGACAAGGGCTGTGTTGTGTCTAAAGGACAAAGCACAATAACACAGTGATGGCCCACACCACACATGCGTGTGCACATTCACGCCCACAATATTCACACACACACGTGCACACACAAAAACGTGCACACTCACAAACATACTGTTTGATTGACAAAGTGGTCATCGGTTCTGAGGTTGGAAATATTGATCTTATTTGTCTTAATTAATTTGCAGAAATCTCTGATTTCCTGGCCTAAACTGGCAGTAAAATCAGGTTTAACCAAATGTTTTAGTTGAGTCAACTTATTAAGAGCAAGAGTGGATCTCTGAGGTATCCACAGAGGCACAGTTAGGGTGGTGGCCTTCTCTGTCCATGTTCTGGCACTTTCTGGACCCACAGGAACAAGTTTGTGCCATTGATCTGCCCGTGCTTTTAGAAAACACTGAACACTTATTACACACGTCCCCAGGGGTGCCACGTGTACAGCGTGCATTTGGGTGGCCCAAATGGAACGTAATTGCAGACCTCTGTCCCTCCAGCGCAGGCACCGCCCTCCCCTGTAGTAGGTTCTAAATTGTGTCCCCAAAGCTCTCATCATCTGTGGTTATCAGGACATATGATGGCTGCCCTGGACTGCCATTCAGGAGTTCTCAGAGGGTAGCCATTGTCTGTGACCAGCCGGGGACATGGCTCCTCTCCCCAGTCACGCTGTTCCCGAGCCCTGGGGTTTGAACAGGCTGCCTTCAGCCAGCTTTTTGTCCTGCCTGGGTGAAGTCCTCTTCCTTTTCATACAGATCTTTTGAGCTCAACAAAGCAGAAGCTTGAATTCTTCTCTCTCCACTTTCCATTGCCAACTCTCAAGCCAACTCTTACCTCATTTGAATAATAAAGTCCTTGGAACCTCTACTTACTCCTCAGTCAGTCTTCAGTGCCTCATTTCTCAAGCAGTGTCTAAATTGCAGGGTGGTACGCTCTGGCCATAGACTCCTGTCCTGACTCCAGCCCTCTTCCTGGGAGGCGCACATAAGCTGTACAAATTTCAAATTATAAATTATTATATTTGGTAGGAATCTTCAATGGTCTAAATAAACCCTTCCATTTTTACACTTGATGAAACTAGGTTCTAGGGAGGTGAGATGATCAGTGCAATGTTATGGTCATTCAGTCAGTCACTCAGTCGGGACCAGAACCGAGGTGCCTTAGCACCCCTTATCCTAGCACCTCTAGCACTCCGTCCTGTACCCCAGTTTTGGGTTTTGGTTTTATGAATATCACTCATTGTTTCTCCTTCATTTTCAAATCCTGCTAGCCTACATGCATGTATTCCTGCCCTGCTCTCTTCCAAACATTGTTTTATGTGGTTCGTAAGACTATACTCCAATAAAATAACAATATGTAGATGGATTTTTTGAGTCAATGTGAGGGAAAATGTAGATAAAATGGTATGATGGGGGAGAGTTAGCCATGGGAATGTATGCTATAAGGTCTCACTTGCTTCGTAAAGTTGCAAGTTAAAACATGGGCTCTCCGGCAACCAAAGCAAAAAGGGAAAATGTTCAGTTGAAGATTCACACTGTCCATAAAAGAAAATAACAATTGCTCAGAAGTGAGGTTTCCCTGGGCATATTTTGTCTTACATTTTGGCTTTGTTTCTTTTGTCTGGGACATAAATGTCATGTCCAACATTCAACGAGGGGTAAGATCATTTTTCTCCCATGCATTCTATCCCAGCTGCTGGACCAGCCCCTGACTTTCTTGCAAACAAAGGCCGAACTACCTCTTTGTTGCTGGCTGGCAACCCTTCGTTGGTGGCTCAGCCTCCTGAGCTTCCCTTCTTCTTCTCCCTCCTCACTTCTGCCCTGGGCTGTGCTCCTTCCTCAGAGCCAGGCTGAGGTGGGCAGTGGGGCAGCAGCTGCTGCTGGAGGTGTCTGCTGTGGTTCCCTTTCACTTGTCCAGTGCCTGAGCAGCTGGACACTCCCAAAGCCTGCTCCCCGGCAGCTATGCAGGAAGACAAAGCAGGGGATTGGGGTCTTCTCTCATATCCACCTCCTGCCACCATCACCATTTGCAGACAAGGCTGTGGGGAAGCCACGTCTCCCTGTCCATCACCAGGAGCCAAGGAACACTCCAGAGTCCAGGGTAGACACAGCAGCTCAGGGACCTCAAAGCAGAACATTCTGTCCCCTGCAGAAACCAGAGGAGGGCTGCTGCTTTAAAATTTTTATATACCATCTATTTTTATTGTCTTTCTGTCTTTGTCTATTCATCACCCATCCATGCATCCCTTGCCTGCTTCCGTAAATTGTTTGAAGTGACAAAATTTCAGACAAGATGAAAGGATAAAGTGAATAAGGGAGTTAGGGCCACACTTTCTTGCCTGGCACCAGGGTCCTGGCTGCGGGATGAATGGAGCCTTTGGGGTAAATGGTTCCATTCCCTCCTAATGATCAGATGTTCCTGTCCCTCCTCTGATGATTTCAACTTTGAACTGCTTTTCTCTTGGGTGTCTTGTGCACTGACGTGCTGTCTCTTTGGACTATCAGCATCTCTATTAACATGCTCAGCCAGCACACGCCAGATGATTGTCCAGTAATAACACAACATTTGTGTCATGCTTTACAATGTTAACTAATTGATTCTCAGGAGGAAAAGATTACTACCGTGCTCAGGGCTTTTTGTGTTCTATTTTGTTTTCAGACCTCTGCTGAGGTCACTGAATTCACTGGGCAGAGCTGAAGTGTTTCAAAGGTTGGACATCACAGTTCACAGCTCTGCATTTTTTTAAAGCTTTCCAGAGTTTGGCCAAGGACAGAGTGGGTGGAAGGGAGGTTTCAGAAAGACATTTGCGGGGTGGAGGGAAAGTCTGCAGTACTGTCGAGAGAGTGTGGAGCTGGTAACAGTTCTAGATTTGAGCTCGTGATCAGCAATTAGCATACTGGGTGATCTCAGGTAAGCCTTGTGGCCTCTCTGTGCCTCTGTTTCACTAGATGTAAAAGGACACCATTGAATTAAATGATCTGTGATGTCCCTCTAAAGCGAAGCACTGATTAGTCTGTGTATTTCCTGACAAAAGACCTTTCCTGGAGAAACACCACATTTTGCACAGCTTGCAAATTTGGGGATTCTGTCCCCTATTAGGTTCTTAGTTCCTCTGCCTCACACTCCTTTATAGCCCGTTACAAAAGCTGAAAGGGCAAAAACAAAGATAATGAAACATGATGTAAAGAGTGAATCAGTCACTAAATCTTTCACTCCATACCCAGAAAATTATCACCAGCTGTTGCCCAATTAAATGCAACAATCTAGCAGCACACCAGCAGTACAAGGGAGAATAGTACACACACTGTGTGCCCAGCCAAACCGCTTCCATGAAAACCCAGAGGATTTAAACACAAAAACACATTTTTTCCATAAGCTACATTTGTGTTTTTGCTAGCAGTACTCCAGCACAAAGACTTGGTGAACACGCGCAGGGCCCTGTCAGCAAATTTTGCACCGGTTTTTATACACACTACATCACGTAGAAGGTAGTTTGAAAATGGCTCTTTTCATCGAGCTCTTATTGATGCTTTGCACAATGAGCAGATAAACACAATGTCATCAGTAGGTGCACTCATCCATTTATTTTAATTCTTCGTACATTTATTGTTTATCTCCTGTGTGCCAGACAGTTTGCTGAGTTTCCAAAGATAGAAATCAACAAGACAGGGTTCCTTCCATGAGGGGACACAAGTCCAGTGTAACTGACAGGTGTGGAAATCATGATACAATGTTACAACATAATAAGGTCTTCACTAGGAGCTTAGATCAAAAAGCATCAAGATGTTTGGGGGAGTCAGAGGAAGCTTCCAGAAGGAGCTGTGTTAGAGCTGGGACAAAGGCATAGCTAATTCCTACATTTAATAACCATTTTTTTCCTCTCTATGACTGAGGGTTTTTTTTGTCTTGTTTAGGAAATTGTTCCCTATCCCAAGATCATCATGAAGACATTTTCACGGGTTGACAATATAACTTTATATTATCTTCTAAACTCTTTATAATTTTGTCTTCCACATTTAGGTGAGTAATTCACCTGGGCTTGATTTTTGTGCATGGTGTTCAGTAGAGATCGAATGTCATTTTTCCCCATCTAGCACCGGTGCCGCGTCACGTCCGAGTAGTGAGTGCGATTGCATCCTGCTGACAGCCTTGCAGGAGAGGCTCGCAGTGTTCCACCACGGGTATTAGGGTTGCTGTAGTTTTTCATCATGACTGATTACTGAATTTCATCAGATAGGCTTTCTCTATTCATTTAGATCATAAGGAGTTTCTCCTTTAAGCTGTTAACGTGGTGAATTACGTTGATCTAATTTCAAATGTTAAACCAATCTTAAACTCCAGGTATAAATCCATCTTGGTCATAATGTGTCAATTCCTTGATATATTGCTGAATTTAGAATACTACATTTATTTTTAGGGTATCGTATTTATGTTCAAATATCAGATTCTTCTATAATTTTCCTTTGTTTTACAAATCCAATTGAATTTTGGTATCAGGGTGCATCTGCCTTCTTAGTTGTGGGTAGTACTTTATTTTTTCTCTTATTCTCTGGAAGAATTTGGGAAAGATTGGCTGAATTTGCTGTTGAAGCTGTCTGGGCCTGGAATATTCTTCATGAGAAAAAAAACCGTTTTGTTATTGATTCATTTAGATTAACTGTATTGATTTTGTGAGTTATGTGTTTTCTAGGAATTTACTCATTTCATTTAAATTTTTGATATTGTCATAATAGTGATCAGTCCTTTACTTGTATATTCAGATTATGCTTTCTCCGTCTCTTCCTCACTTTCCTTCTCTCTTGGTCAATGTTGCCACAAGTTTATCAATCTTTTTAGTTTTTTTCAAGAATCACCTCTTGGCTTTTTGACTTCCACTATTGTGTGTCTTTAAAAAATTTTTGATTCCTCCATTAAAAACATTCTTCTCTTTCAGTTTTATTTGAAATATTTTTCTAGTTCGTTGTCATGGATACTTAGCTAATTACCTTTCAGGGTAAGAGATGACTAACTTCTGGACCTAATTCCCAATTTTTTGGCCCCAAAGTATCAATGACTTTTGGCAATCGCCCTTGGAGTCTAGTGTACTTATACTTATTCCATGCCTTAAATTTCTCAAGTGCGTGGGATGTTGCACCCCTCACGCATGCCCTTCAGTGTATCCCTTCCTGGTTCATGACTGAAACTTAACAATTGCAGTTCAGTGTGCTGGAAGTTTGTTATGTTTCCGTCACTGGTTTCCAATGATGGGGTCTTTATTGCCAGTGGCCAACAGGCTACCCAGTTCTAGGATTCCAACTTCAGAGTCAACCTCCTTAGCCAAGTTCTGCAGGCTCTGGAAATAGGAATTTGAGTGCATGGAGTTGATCAAGGGGTGGCCTTGGTACCAATGTCTGCAGAGGAGTACAACAACTAGAATTGAACAAAAGGAAGAGTTGACCTGAAATGCAGTCAACTCATGGGTCTCACACATTTCACAGGGAGCTCGGGACTCAGTGCTGTCTTGCCTGGAGTCAAAGAGGCTGGGCTTTTACATACCCTGCATTGGCCAGGCACCAGATGCATGTCGTCCCCAGGGAAGGGGAAATGGCCTTGTGTGAGGTAGTTGACTTGAATTGCAGGAAACTGAGGAAGTTCTTGGAGAAGATTTAGTTGTGAGCTGTCAGCAGCAGGTGGGGATTCTTCAGGGAGGACTGGGGGCAATCACCTAAAATAGCAGTGCTGTGGCTGCCTTCACAGTGTGGGCGCTTGGGCCATCCGATGCCAGGTTCAGAGTAGCTATTGTGGACTAATGTGGGAGAAAAGTCAGTGTGGTTGGCTTTTCTTACCAGTAACAGCATATTATCTGCATGGACCAGGAAGTTCCAGAGGTTTTTCTAGAGAGATGGTCACCCAACAGGTTGAGACTTTAAAGAAGAAACCATTGATCTTTTCTCCTTCATGTGCTCACTCTCTACTCTTGTGAATGATAAGGAGCAAAGAAGACAGGATTGAAGTTCCACTGGGGAGAAACCAAGCTCATATCCAAGAACACTGTGCAAGTATAAGGTCCTATTGTGGGGTGTGAAAAATCAGAGAAGCTCCCTAAAGACATCTGTGTCTTGAGTTTTGAAAGAAATGGCCAAGGATGGACAGTAGGGGCGAGTGGGTGCTCTACAGCTCTCGTATAATCTCCAGGGCAGTGATTTCTATCATTGTTTGCTTATTTATATATCAGTAAGATTGCAGCAGGCAGAGAAGATCCATAACTTGGTGTTATGGACTAAACCATGTCCTCAAATTTATATGTTGAAGCCTTAATCCCCAATGTGACTGTACTTAGAGCTAAGTCCTTTAAGGAGGTAATAAGGTTCAATGAGGTCATTAGGGTAGGACCTTAATCCAACAGGACTGGTGTCATTATAAGAGACACCAGGGGTGCATGTGCACAGAGCAAAGCCCACAAAAGGACACAGAAAGAAGGCATCATCTACAAGCCAAAGACAGAGGTCTCAGAGGAATCCAACCCTGACAGTACCTTGATCTCAGGCTTCCAGCCTCCAGACCTATGAGAAAATAAATGCCTGTTGTTTAAGTCCCTGGGTCTGTGAGAATTGGTTATGGCAGTCCTCACAGACCAAGGCACTTGGCAATTTGTAATGAATTCCAGCACACTGGCGTGCCTCGGGACAGTGGGTAGAAAGCCCTCCCACATAAAAATATTGCTTAGAGGACTATATGCATATGAAGGAAAAGTCAAAGAAACAAACCAGAAAAGATTCAAGTAAAAGCATGGGAATGATTGTAGATAGTGGTTACCTCTGGGAGATTACCCCTGGGAGGTTAGAGAGGAAAGTGGGGGAAGAGCTGGCTCAAAGTGGACTCCAACCATGTTTGTAATATTTCATTTCTCCAGCTGGGTTTAGGTTTAGAAGAGGTCATCAGGGCAGAGACCTCAGGAATGATATTAGTGCCCTCATAAAACAGGCCCAAGAGAGACCCCTCATTTCTTTCACCATATGATAGCACATTGAGAAGGCACGATTTGTGAACCAGGAAGAAGGCTGTATTAGTCCGTTTCTATTGCTTATAACACGGTACCTGGAACAGGGTGATTTGTAAGAAAATGAAAATTTATTGCTTACAGTTTCAGAGGCTAGGAAGTGCAAAGTCCAAGGAATACATCTGGTGAGGGTCTTCTTCAATGGTAGCTTTATAGCAATGAGTGGTCTCACATAGCAGAAAATGGTTGAGCAACAAGAGAGACTCAGACATGCTCTCCTTTTAAAGCTCTCAAACCCATGCCCCTGCCCACCATTATTAATCCATTCATTAGGGCATGGTCCTAAGAATCTAACCACATCTTCAAGACCCCACCTTTCAATTACCATAATAGGATCTCCCACCCTCAACAGTTATAATGGGGATCAAGCTTTTAATACGTAAAACTTGGGGGACACAATTCGATCCATATCAAGGGTCCTCATCAGACACAGAATCTGCCAGAGCCTTGATCTTGGACTTCCCAGCCTTCAGAACTGTGAGAAATAAACGTCTATTATTTATAAGACACCCAATATATAGTATTTTGTTATAGCAGCCTGAACAAACTAAGATGCTAATTATACTTGACATTTGTTGATTGCTTCACAATTATCAAAGGACTCCCAAAGGCCTTAAGCACTCACAAGATCCTACTATTATAAGAGGGAAACTATTTTATTCATTAAAATTCTAGGACCCCAAAAGGTAGGATGGGATGCTAAGGCCGCCTGCTGTCCCGAGAGGAGCCCCAGCCTGGGGAATGGGACCCCCCTCCCTAGAAGACCCTATTGTGGGAAGACTTTGAGGGAAAGTGCATTTAACCACATGACAGAGACTGTGAAATGTAGGATGTAATACCTCCAAATAGCATCTCCATCTTTAGTAAAACTGTGAAACTGAAATGCCAAAGGTGATTGGGTTGAATGAGGAAGGTTAAATAGGACATCTGAGCACAGAACACTAGTAGCAGAGGAATGGAGGTGTTGGTACTTGCAGAAATCATGGCAAAAGCTTTGAGCTCTCACTCCATTCAGAGTTGAGGCCGATTCTATCCAGATTTCCAAATCAGAGAAAGCCTTGTGCAACAGCTGGGTCCGAGGACAACAGTGATGGGAGGAAAGTAAACCCCAGGTTCTGGGGTTGTCCCACTGTGAAGGTGCGGAAAGAACCCATGGGGGTGAGGAAGAGACTGCAGCCCGCAGGTGGCCGTGCAAGAGGCTGAGCCTCCTACCTCCACACCATTTCTCCTTCGTAGACCTCAGGAGTAAGCAGGAATTGTGAGGTTCTCCTCCAGGATGCAGATACCAGCACAGTTCCGTCACCAGCAAGGAGTGCTGACTAAAAGGACGTGAGTGTGACAGATGAGGAGGACTTTTAGTGGGATGGCAGGGTACGAGTGAATGGGGCTGCCCTCCTGACATTTCCTGAGGCTTTGTATTATCTCCAACAATCAGACTTAATTACAGCCTTTCTGGTGGCCCTGCCTGTCCTGACTCAGCTCGCGGGCAAGGTGCTGAGTCAGCAGGAAGTGGTCCCACTCTCTCTGTGGGAAGTTCCCACGCTGTAATGGAGAAAAGAGAATCCACATCAATTAGATTGAAAAGAAAGTCCCCATCAGCAAGAATGGGAGTTCAAAACACCAGAAGTAGCTGTGCTGGGATGTTGGGGGCATTTTAAATGGGAAATGCTATTAACTTTGAGTTATGAGGAGGTAACTTGGCATAAAACAAAAGAGAAATAGGCAGACTGATCAAGGTCTTTTTTATTTTGGTTGCACTTGCAGGGAATATTACTCAGAATTTATAAAATGATATAATCCTCTCTCAAGAAAGGTTTGAAAACCCTTTTATTCAACACGATAGGTAACTAGCAGGCCTGAATTTGATTTGTATATTCAAAAACAGTCTTCCCTTTAGCTTCCTGTTTCCAAGGGGATGTTTTTTTGCCCAGAAATGTATTGCTTATTGGATGTCGCATCTCTAATTTTGGAGACCATATGTTCTAGGTATTCTGGGAGGGATCTGGGTTTCAGATACTGTAGCCATTGCTCCCAGAAGCATCCTTCAGAACCCAGGAGTACTTGTTCTCTCTTAGTGGCTACTTCCTATTTCCCAGGAACATCACTCAGAGCATTCTGTGAATGAAGGCCTTTAATCTTTCATGGCAACTCCTGAAGTAGATGTTATTGTTACTATAATCTTATATATTTGTAAACTAAGACTTAGGTTGCAAATTATTCAACATCTCCAACCAGCATACAGCAGAGTTCTGAGTGTGAAAGCCTGTTATCTAACCAACATCCTGCCTCCGAGAGTGGTTGTCCACTACCTGGTTGTCAAATCTTGTGTCTTTCTGTGGTTGGAAGAGTTCCAAAATGTCCAGCAAGATCCCTTCCCCTGCTGTGCCCGCCCCCTACAACTCCACCCCCTGCCAATCCCCGACTGCCAGCAGAGCCTGTCTTTGAAGATGGTATTGCATCACTCCCGTGATTAGACTACTGATCGGTAGAGTTTGAGTTCATCAAAAGAGAGATGAACTGGGTGCACCTGACTTTAGCAGGTGATCCCTTAAAGGGCCTTAAAATGGTCCTTTCTCAAGTGAGAGATTGGAAAAGTAAGAGAGGGTCTACAGGTGGGGTCACCTGGCAAGGACCTGAGCTCAGCCTCCAGGGGTTCCAGCCCCCAGCTGACCGTTAGCAGGAAAGGAAGTCTCTCCCTCGGCAGCCTCTGCAACAGAACAAAGCAGGCTGACCCCTTGATTTCATCTCTGTGAGACTCTGAGCACAGGACCCAGATAAAACATGCCTGGTTCCTGACCCACGGAAACTGTGAGAGGATAAAGTCAGGCTGTTTTAAGCCACTACATCTGTGGTAATCTGTTATTCAGCAATAGAAAAACTAATAAACCTCCCTCCTCTTCTTTTACCATCTTCCTTCCTTCCTCCCTTCCACAAATATTTATGGGACATTTATTAATGTACTAGAATGTGTGCGAACAATTATAGCCACAATAGCCAGAAAAATCAGATAAGGTCCCTACCCTTGAGTAGTTTGTAATATAGTGAATGAGACAGATAATAATCAAATAACACGGACACATGTAAAACTGCAATTGAGGTATCTGAGAAGACCCCATAGCACTATGGAAGTGAGAAATAGTTTTGGCCAGCAGACACAAGAAACTGTCCCTCGAGGCCATGGCAGATAAGCAGGAGCTGAAGTATGGGCAGTAATTACCAAGGTCAGATCGCAGGGAAGGACACTGCAGGTGGGGGGAGCAGCATGGACAAAGTCTCTGTGGAGGCAAAGAACACACAAGTGCAAGGGACAAAAAGAAGGTCCTGTGACTGCAGCATAGAAATTGAGATGGGGGTGTAGGCTGGGCTAGCTCATATAAAGCCTAAAAGCCCATATTAAGGGGTCTTTCTTTGCTCTAAGAACAGTGGTGTCTTGGTTAGTTTGGCTGCTATAATAATTTACCACAGACTAGGTGGCTTAAATGACAAACATTTATTTCTCACAGCATTGGAGGCTGGGCAGGCCAAGGTCAAGGTGCTAGCTGATGTGATGTCTGGAGAGGGCTTATTCCTGGTTTGCAGATGGCCTTTGTCTCACTGTGTTCTCACACGGGAGAGAGAACAGAGACAGAGGAAGCAAGTGCTCTCGTGTCTCTTCCTAAAAGGGCACAGATTTCATCATGAGGACCCCACCCTCATGAACTAATTTTCTTTTCAAGGCCTCACTTTCTAATACCATCCCGTTGGGGGTTAGGGTTCTAACATATGAACTTTGGGGGAACAGAGACCTGCAGTCCATCACAGAGGAAAAGCCAATTATGGGAGAATATGAAGTGAAAGTGGAAAGGCAGGAAATGGGCAGAACAGGTAAATAGCTGCCAGCACCATCCACAGAGGGCAAGGAGGCTCTGAACTAGAGAGGGGGTGGCAGGGAAGCAGGGCGGGTGCTGGTGGGTGTCGGGAGGGAGGGAGGGCAGGTGGATGGCGGGCGAGAGTGAAGCGTGGGTGGGTGATGGTTCCAGAGTCTTCAGGTCTTGGGACTGAGAGGAGGCCGCCAAAGGCCATGAACATGGAGGAGGGGAGGTGCCAGAAGCATTGAGAAGGGAGCCGGGAGTCCAGCTCGTCCCTCCTAAGGTCTTCACAATGTCTGGGATATGTCCGGTGGAACTCTCACGCACATTCACATCCAAAGGTGTAATCACCAATACTTACGATTGCAGAGGTGGTTGAAATTCTGAGAGTGAATGAATCTCTGATCATGAGAGAGCAAGAGACAAGGGACAAAGAGAGCCATGGGGACAGCCTCTGTTTCCTTATTGCCCTCTGGGTGACTCAGCTTTTCTCTTTCATAGATAAAGATGTGAGTAGCATGTACTTCATTTCATTAAGTACCCAAATAATGGAAAACTTAAATAATAATACGAATTGAATTATATTTTAATATATAATATATTTATAGAACATAAAGTTTAAGTGATTGACTTTTGAATACTATAGAGAGTTCTAATGTCAATTGAAGCTCTTTTACAATGACGCTGAGACAAAATAAATACATTCAAACAGATTTAAATTAGGTACTTTGTGAATTGTAAGTCTGCGATGCAGCCAGCCACGATCAGAGGACCACGGCCACACTGCATCTATTCTGTACTGTCGTTGTGTTTGTCTTTAGCTGAAATTCTGCGTATTGTGGATTTTTCGTTCAGGCAAAGCTGGGAAACAGCCTTAAATTTTGACCTGAAAACAATGAAGTAAAAGACTTCACAATTGATTATGGACTCAGCAAATTATATGAGAAAGTGAAGTTTTAGAAATAAAGCAGGATGCTGCTTTTAGCCAGGGAATGGCATGGTCAGTACCACTTGGCCTCTAATTTCCACCCCAATCCTTTTCTCAGGATACATTAGATTTCCACCTGCAATCAAGCAGAGTGGATTCAGATCCTGGCTCTGTCACAGAACATCTCTGTGACTGTGGAAAACACTTATTACATTTAGAGGTGCTGTGAAGACCACAGGCAAAAGGATAAGCAAAGTGTCTGGAGGATAATAGTTGATTGGTAAGTAGTGATTGCCTCCCCTGGTTGTCCCTTTTAATCTAAAGGGGCTGATCTAAACTCCAGTTCTGGGTTTATTTTTTCTTCAAAATAAAATCTTATCCTCTCAAGGAGTAATGTAACAGAACAGTGAAAGCGACTATGATGTTACCTAAATGCCTCTTGGGATACTGTGGATTGAGTGAGGGAGTTCATAAAAATCCTAGCATTTCGTTCATTTTCAGCTGCTATCTCTGACATATGGAAGGCTGTAATTTCACAAGGAAGTAAAACCCTACCTCCTACCACGTGCCAATATATTTTGAGCAAAGAGATATTACAACTCTGTAATTATTGAAAACCTACGTTCTTCCAATTGCTTGAGGCAGACGTAAAAAGTCACCTTTTGAAAATCAGCCCGTGACATCATTGGGACTAGCTCATTACGTGAGCTAGTACCGTCGATGACTATCTCGGTAGAGGCAGTGTGGGAAACAGTGGTAAACACTGGACTGAGGAAAATTGGAGGACAGACCTATTTTTAGATGTTTGTTATGCAGCTCTGTACTGATTCTCTAAAAATCGTAAAACTCTTAACTCTCAAAACAAATTGATATTTCATGGCCCTGCATTCTAAAGAAAATGTTGAAAACTTGCTTTTTTTTATTCCCAGATCTCAATCTCTCTAAAGGTTAAAAGTCAGAAAGTAAATTGTTGTGTCCTCTTCATGCACCCAATTCCAGCTCATTTTCAGTGTCTAATTTACTTAAATACTTTCAATTCACCTTGGAACTATTTCAACATAGCAAGAGAATGTAAAGACATGTATGATCTACTGACATAATCACATCTTGGAGAAATCTGCACATGTGTGTGTGTGCGTTGTGCGTGTGTGCTTACCTCTCCCAAGGAGCAGCGGCAGTGCCCGGCATCAGCTCTGCTCCTATTTTTGTCCTTTGTATCACTGTTGTAACAGATCCCGCTCTCATCTGGGACGAATATTTACCCGCTGGATCTGGCTTGGCCGGGTAGCAGGGAGTGCACATCTGGAGTCTAGACTTGGCGGCTCTGTGGGCAGACTCCCATCCCAGGGCTCCCTCGGCCCCAGGGTTCCATCGCCTCCAGGCGCCCTGCTCTGTTGACATAGCTGGTGTCAGTTTCAGTCTCTGCTGTCCCTGCCATGTCCTCGATCTGACTGTGCACTTTGGACAGCCACCAGAGGATCCCCTACCCTGCTGCCTTCAGTGAGCCCCTCATACTCTGGGTGCACTGCTACAGGAGATGGGAAGGAGCCATCAATGTCCATGTGAAACCTGCGGATCAGTGATTCCTCTTCAGAGCTCATGGGTCGCTTTGAGTTGGAGAAGAGAGACTTGATGAGTGTACTAAGTATAAGGAGAAAGAATCTGACGTGGTAAAAAGAATGCAGATCTTGGAATATAAGATTTGGTTTCAAGTCTTGTACTCCGCCAGCACATCGTAAGTGTGTCTGGGAAGGTCTCTGAGGTTCAAATTCATTACTTGTAAATTTGGGGGAAGAGCGTCAAGCTCATAAAGTTGCTGGCAGGAGCACATATCTAAATAAAAGTGAAATGCCTACTTCAATGCCTACCTTAAAGTGGGAAACAGAAATGAGTTCCCCTCTTTGTAGCAGGAACAAGTTTATCACATATACAAGTTAGAGAGGGATTCTTTGACCCAAGGCAAGAAAAGCAACTTTGATATTTGCTGAAAATAGAGGACACTTGTTTGTCTGTGGTGGGGTGGGGTGGAGTAGGGGTGGGGAAGTCTTCGTGAGAGATGAGGGTTTTTGAAAGTGGTCCAACAGCAATGCCTACTTTTAGATGCAAGGTGACCGAGACGAAGGCGACCACATTTTTGTGGCAGCAACATTTCCCATGTGGGATCTACTTTTCTCTTACTTCTTTGTATAAAATGAAACTACTGTGAGGCTCTGATAATAGGTTGGTGACCTCTAGAATTTGGCTGGGGCCCCTCAGGAGTTGAGGTGACCCTGAAATGTTAAATTTGGTATTTGACTGGTCCTTAAGGCATGTGCATGGGTCTATTCTTTTTACGGGCGATGAATCGTGTTTTGGTGTATTGCTGGCACAAGAATGCTGTAACAAATTGTAACAAAGAAGTTTTTCATATATGTACCTGATTAATTAAATTTGTAGTAATATGACACCTAAATGCATTTCCTGTAAAAATAATTATTTGGACGTCTACCCAGCAAACAAAAGCAAGTCTTTGAGAAATTACAGGTTTCTTTTGGAAAATCTATTCTATTATACTGAGGTTGGCAAACCATGGCCTGCAGCCCACAAGACAGAAACTATGTTTCTCCCGCAAGCTTAAAATATTTGCTCTCTAGTTCTTTACAGAAAACATATGTTGATGCCTGTAATTATATAAATAAATAGAATTAAAAAGTGTAGTTTTCTCCTTTAAAATTAGGAATATCTGTCTGTCATTATAATCTTATCATGATATTCCCTAGCTTAAAATCTCTCCAGCGTTCTCACTGACTACTGTCTTAGTCTGCTCAGGCTACTATAACGAAGTACCATAGGTCTGTGGCTTAGAGAACACTAGCCATTTGTTTCTCACAGTCTGGAGTCAGGGAAGTCCAAGCTCGAGGGGTCAGGCAACTCAATTCCTCATGGGCTCTATTCCTGGCTTGCAGATAGCTGTCTTTTCACTGTGTCCTCACATGGTCGAGAGGAAGAGAGCTCTCATTTTTACTGTTTCTGTTTCATGTAAATTAAAAATTGAGCCCAAGTAAAGAAAAGGTACAGATTAGGCTTACTTTTTATAGTCACCAGAGTTTGTCAGTGCATAAGGCAAAGTCTGTATCAGAAGGCATCAACCACTCCAGAAGCAATATCTGGCATTGTTCAATGAATGTGTGCATATGTGTGTGTGCATGCATGAGTGTGTGTGTGCACGCATGAGTGTATGTGCATGAGTGTGCATGCATGTGCCTGCATGAGTGTGTGTGTGCTTGTCTGCTTGTGTGTGCCTGCATGGCTACGTATGTGAGTGCACACATGAATGCACGAGTGTGTGCATGTGTACATGCATGAGTGTGTGTGCGTGCACATGGCAGTATGTCTAAGGGTGACATAAGCTGATGCGTGTAAATGAGGGAATACTTGTGCCTTGAATAATAGACAGAACTAACCCCATTGAAGGTTTGCTGCCATAAGAGCTGGGAATAATGTGGAAATCTTATCCTTACTGATTATGACAAGTTCCAGCATCCTCCAGCTTCATTCTTGCCTTCGGAGGGAGGTCTTTCTGTGTTTGTTTGCAGCAGGACACAATATTGAGTCATGAGTTGCTCTCCCCAGTTACTGGGTTCCTTCTGAGCCGATGGACAGGAGCCAGAAGTCTATGGAGATGCTGGCTTACACCAGCTTTATCTGTGACAAGCTGGTTTGGCACATGAAGTGGGAACATCTTCATTGTGACCACCAGCAGCAGCAGATTCTTTTTTCCTGTGGCATACTCATCCCTGCACAGGTTTTCTTATATAGAGCCCAAACCCAAGCCTCTCTTCTCAAGGGCTAGTCTCAGAGAGGGTCAGTACGGGTACAGGGTGTGTGGGGGGGTGGTGCTTAGAGACAAGTTTATCAAGCACCATTATTTTACAAATGAAGAATTCTAGGCTTGGAGAAGGTCCTTGCCCTGCACAGGGCCATGTTGACATTGATAGAGCCAGGAGTAGAAATGGCATCTCTAGATGTCCATCCAGGGCTTTTGCTAACATCACATGCTTCCTGGTCTTCTAAAGAGACTGGTGAGAAGGTAGCTTTGTCTAGCTACATTTTACCCTTTGAGGATATTACTAACATGGTACCTGCATATAAGATACCTTCAAAAATTGTTATTTGAATGAATCAATGAAAGAATAAATTGAATTCAATTCTGGTGTCTAGAGAAAGTATCAAGAGGCAGGCAAGTGTCCACGTCATCCTTCTGTAAGAAAAGATAATTTGACCATTTGTATATATTCCTTAGAGAAATGCCTGCTTAGCTCTTTTGCCCATTTTTTAATTGGGTTGCTTGTTTTCTTCTTGTAAAGTTGTTTGAGTTCCTTATATATTCTGGATATTAACCCTTTGTCAGGTGTATATTTTGCAAATATTTTCTCCCACTCTGTTGATTGTCTTTTAACTCTTGTTAATTGTTTCTTTTGCTGTGCAGAAGCTTTTTAGTTTGATATAATCCCATTTGTTTATTTTTCCTTTGGTTGCCCGTGCTTTTGGGGTCGTATTCATGAAGTCTGTGCCCAGTCCTATTTCCTGAAGTGTTTCTCCTATGTTTTCTTTAAGAAGTTTTATTGTTTCAGGGTATATATTTAAATCCTTAATCCATTTTGAGTTGATTTTAGTATACGGTGAGAGGTATGGATCTAGTTTCCAGCCCAAATGTCCATCATCAGATGAGTGGATACGGAAAATGTGGTACATCTACACAATGGAATACTACTCAGCTATAAAAACGAATGAAATACTGCCATTTGCAACAACATGGATGGACCTTGAGAGAATTATATTAAGTGAAACAAGTCAGGCACAGAAAGAGAAATACCACATGTTCTCACTTATTGGAGGGAGCTAAAAATTAATACATAAATTCACACACACACACACACACACACACACACACACACCGGGGGGGGGGGGAAGATATAACAACCACAACTACTTGAAGTTGATATGACAAGCAAACAGAAAGGACATTATTGGGGGGGAGGGGGGGAGGGAGGAGGGAGGGAGGTTTTGGTGATGGAGAGCAATAATCAGCCACAATGTATATCGATAAAATAAAAATTAAAAAAAAAAAAAGATAATTTGAGTATCCCCAGCACAGTGCCTGGCACACAGTACTCTGAATTCCAGCTAAAATAATCATCATTGTTGAGACTGGCCATGCACTGTTCTTTTCTGTCACAGTGCTGTCCTGCCTGTATCAAGATTTGCTGGTGGTGTTAGAATAGGCAGACTCTGGTGGGTAAGTTCATCCGGTTGAAACCAGGCTCTAGGATTTTTCCCAAGGGAGGCGCTCAGCTTCTGAAGCTTTTATAAAAGGGACAACATCCTTCACGTAGGCTCAGGGACCACACTTTACAGAGGTGGGTGTCATTTCTAGGTTCTGTTATATCATCATCTGATGACACCTGTTCCCAGCGAGGCCAGTGGTCACTGCCCACCCCCTTGGTCTAGGTACACTCCTTGGAAGGCTCCTAGCCCTGACCTCTCATTGCTATTGCCATTGCTGACCTGCTTCCAATCCAGGGAATTTAACCAATTGTATTTCAGTTAGTAAAACCCAAAGATCTATAAGCTGATTTAGAACGTTCTTAATGGATATCCAAAGTCTGTAATTGTGTAGGAATAAGTAAAAATAATGGCAACAATAAACTTGTGGTTTGCTTTATAGTTTAAAAATGTGTTCACACAAATCATCCCATTTATTCTTAACACATCTCATGAGATATATATTAATCTTGTTTGACAAATAAAACATTGAATTTAAAGGGGTTGTGACTAGCACAAGAGTAGAACCCGATGCCTTTAGTTTTTTTGGTTTTGGTTTTCATTCTAGTACGTTGTCAGTTTACTAGGTATGAGCAAGCTGCTTCCAGTTCTAGAGGAGCTTTTTCATCTATGCAATGAGGGGACTGTGTTCCATAATCATTCAATTAAGCCAGCTCAAAAAGCCCATCTTTTTATTAATTGCAGCAGGCACTGGGCCCTTTTAAAGTCTTTATCTTCTCAAATTATGCTATATCTACTGCCTCTCAAAAGCAAAACTGTAAAAATCGGCGTTTCTACAAAAGTTCAATGTGTACGGAGAGACTGGATGGCACACAGCTCCCTTAATTGTGGTTCCGCTCAACCATTCCTTAGCAATGGGACCTTGGACACGTGTTCTAACCTTTCTGTGTCTGATTCCTGATCCCTAAAACAAGAACTAAAAGAAAATAACAACTTCAGAGAGTTGTTAAAAGAATTAAATGGATTGATAAATGCAAACATTTATAATTACTTCTAGCTTGTGATAAATGCTGTATGCATTGTAACAACTTATATTATTACTATAGTTTTTTCCACGGTCTATGTGTATATGCTCGTCTTCCTGTGGGATGGCCTCCTCAGCCCGGGGGCGAGTCACAACTGAACTAAGACTGACCTGGCTGTCTGATTCCCATTTCCATTGATTCTTGTGGTACCATAGGAGACGGGCCCGAGGGTGTAAGAAGAACTCTGCTTGGGGACTGTGGAGGAAGGTTTTGCTCCCCAATGACACAGTGAGGTGCTCCAGCCCCTCTCCTGCTCATGCAGGGCTGCTATGTGATTATATAATGTCAGAAGCCACAGAGCTGGGACCTCAAGAGGAGACATTCCCAACCCCACCGGATGGAGGACCAGGAAGGAGAAAAGACCTAGGTCAGATTTGTTGAGCCCTGGAACCCACCCTGGTACCAGCTCTGTCTGTGCTGATTTCCCATGAAATGATTAAATGTCTTTGTGTTTAAGTCATAGTTGATCAGTAATTGTGTTTATATGCTCCCGAAGCTTTCTTAGTTCAGTCTCTATATCCACTAAATTTGTTCTTTAATCAAAGCAGCTCATAGCAAGGAAGACAGACAGAATGAATACTAAGCAATTCTAGCATAGTTGCTACAAACAAGCACTAGATTTAGCTCCGTGCTTCCTGGCTGCCAGGGAAAAATGAAGAAAAAAGAAAAAAAAAGCCACATAATTTCGCATGGCATGCAAGATCAGAAAGAAGGAAACAATCGATGTGAGTAGACAAAATTGTTTTGGCAATAACTTTGAGAAGCCGCTTCTCACATGCAGCTTCATAGAGGTGACACCGAAAGGTACAATAGGCACCTTCTTGACAATTTTATATCAAATTGAATTCATTTTTAAAAAGACTGTTTTTTGTAAGGAATCATTGACTTAAAGCCAGAACAGAGCAAGAACATGATAGTAAAATGATACCGTCGTTGTCTTCTGTGCAACTTCCTCCTCTTTTTCTTGCTTCTGATTTTCTATTCCTATTTCATTCCCTTTATCTTCACTTGACTTGGCCCTTTTGATGAAGCTGCATTAAATTATTTCAGGACTACAGAAAAAAAATCAGTTTAGAGGTATGAAAAATCCTAAGCAGAATTACCTAAATCTGTGTCAGCAGGTGCAGACAAGAATGTGTATCGTGACCTTCTAGGATCCTGACAGAGATGAAGCCAGCCCTTCTGTTAGCCACGTCCACTCACGGCGGCCAGCTGTGCAGAATGCTGACAGTGCCACACCAGCAGTGGGTGGGTTGTCACCACGGATGGATCGTAAGTCCTGGGAATACATGCTGTCCCGAGAGGGGAGTATTGTCAAGAAATTCACATTGATTATTGATGACTAGGTGGTTGGGCAGTGATGGCCTGGTGTGTTCACATTTACACTTCTTTTCAAATAATTCTTCCCAGCTTCTAGCGCAGCCTGCCCTGTGTTTGTTACTGGTGTAGCAACAATCCCCATTCCTTTATAGATAAGATTAGAAATGGTCAAGAAGGTGCAGGAGGAATTTCAAAGTTTGTGATCTCTAGCTCTTCTAGTACATTTTGCAAAAAAATAAATTCACAATGATCCCAGCACATCTGAACACTTGCAGAGAGCTTTAGGAAACAGAGAAAAGTTACCATTTGTAAAATAGGCTCAGGATTTGGTGCCAGAAAACACACCCTGAGGGAAAGGGACCTGTGAGTTGTAGAGCCTGGGGCAGGTCCATCTGTGGACAGGAGTCCTGTTAGGAGTGTGGTGAGTTTAGAAAGAAATAAAAGGCTTCCCCTGGACTTTGAATTAGGAAACGCTTCAGAAAACTCAGCCAGATGAAGTGGATGTTTGCAAGGCCTGAGGCAGACAGATGGCCAGAGGCTCAAAGGGCTGCAGGCATTAAAATATGCATTGGCCGGGAAGAGCACGAGGTCTGCTGTGGACGGAGTCCAGCGCCTGGCAGCCCCAGGGTCAGTCCTCCAAGGAGATCGTACAAATGGCCCGAGGAGGCATCATGCATCCCAGCAGAGCCGTGCTTGTCCCATGGAAGTCAGCACCCACTGATCACATTCCATGGGACCAGAAGGTGGGCAATGTAAATTCTTGCTGTCATGTATTTGACTGCAGTCAGCACCTTAATTTTCAGGAGGAGATGGGGATGAGAACAGACTCAGGGAGAGCTCGCAGAGATTGTCCCTGACAAGACCCGACTGGGAAGAAGGGCAGAGGGGGTTCCAGGGTTGATGGGAGAATGTCCCCCAAATGTTACCTGTGGAAGATAACACTGTGTTTCACAGTTGGAAGGTTTGTTAGTGAAATAGATATTCTCTCCTGGCAGAAAGTTGAACCCACTCCCCAGCAGGGTGAGCCTGATGAGGACCCTCACCGTCTGAGCCCTTTGTCTCCTTCTCTGAGGTCAGGATGACCATAGCCACTAGATGAGCTGTTGGGGGATTAGCAGTAGTTCATATGTAACTGACAGTGTGGCCCTGCACATGTGGGATACCCAGGAAAGGAGCCTCTAATCATGGAGTCCATGGTCAAATTCCCTCTACGTTTGGCACACGGACGGAGAGGTGATTGTCAGAGTGGGATTGAACTGTAGGACACCCAGTTAGTGTCACAGAGGTACCCCCAATAGCGTGGGTCCCTCGTTATCCAGGGCAGAAGTCTTGGGAATGAGATGAGGTCGGGAACTACACGGATTAAACCAAAATTGTAGTATAGTGTTCATGTGCGTGGGGCCAGAATATCCCTTCATCACTGGCATTGGATTATTTAGAGTTTGACAAGTTAACAGTCTTCAAAAACTAAATCTACATGGTTTGTTTTAATAAAGAAAATAAAAAGAACTGATAATATTGGTTGGGCACTTTTTAGGTTTCAGGCACAGGAATAAACTCATGTTAAACTCGCAAAAATCTCCATGAGACAAATGTTATTAGTGTCCCCAGCTTAAAGTTGATGGAACAGAGTTTCAGAGAGATTAAGTGGCATGCCTCACTTAATTGCTCAGAATCCTCACTGAGAAGTGCTGAAATACTTAAACAATGGAAGAATATGTAAAATGTGAAAAACAGAAGGGACAAAACCAGTTCTTCACCTCTTGGTGAGTGGCATATGAGTATTTCAGCTCATTTCTCCTAGATAGGATCTGGGATATCTAGAGTTGAAGGTATAATAAATACTCATTGAGGAAAGTATAAACACAACGATGTAACTGAAGTCAGCAGTGCAGGAATGCTAACGGTCTACACTGTATTAAAAGCAATTTTCAGGAATGGGAAAAGAAGCCAGAGCCAGGAGTCTAGTGATCAGGCATCGGCATTAACAATAACTGAACCTAAGAAAACTGAAAGAGCAGCTGATTATTTACCCGGGATTCACCCCACCCCCCACCTCTGTAGGGACATCTCGTGGGAAATCTTGTTTCAGGATGTTAGTTTGCTGAATTGATGAGATTTTACTGATTTTTATGCCTTTTCTGTTGCTTTGATGCCTTTATTCTGTCCCTGTTTGCCCAAGAAGTCTGAGCTCAGAGATTTGTAAAGGAGGTTGTCACTCAGTAACTCCTGTTCCCGCCTCCATGGCTGGAGTGACATACAGCATTGCGATCATTAGTGATAAGCGTGTCTGTGCCACTTGCTGGAGGTTAGCACTTTATCTTTGCATCCCTGGCACCTGGCACACTGCATGGGTCATTGCAATTGCTCTGTCAATATTTGTGGAATGAATGAATGACTTTTCCTGAAGTGAGTAATTCTCAAGCTGTGGACTGTGTGTAATCACATGACAGCTATGAATGTAGTGGCTTGGACACATTCTTTGGTTTCTGTTGCATATTTCAAAACCTAATACATAGAAGGCCCTCGGTGCATTTAAGCTTTTAATTATTTTGGGTCTAACACCACAAATAAGGTAAACTCTGGAACATGCATGACAGCTTGGATCTGAGAGAATAATTTATGAGCTACAGGGACATGTTTTGGGTGGATCCTGATGAAGACTGAGTGTGGAGCAGTTACTGGGGCCATGTGGGGACAGAGAAGGAAAGAAGAGAGAGCTTTCTCCACGCAGCTGACCCAGCTCAATGAAAGGATCAAGACCTGTGCAAAAGTGCACAAGGAATGATAAAGAACCACAGAAGACTGAGGTGACCTAATAAGAGAGCATGAAGGGAAAGGCAGAATCAGAGACACAGGTGTCAGAAGGTCGTGTGTCCAGGAAGACAAGCATTCAGTGGTGGGCACCGTTGCATGGGCTTTGTGGACATGAACTTGGCTGCAGCAAGCAGAGAGATGCAGGCTCTTCCAGATCTGAAAAGTGGGGTTGGCAAAAGACTAACTACAAATGTGTGTAACGCCTAAACACTGAAGTAGGTGGCTCTTGATTGGTTTGGAAAAGTCGGGATTGTTGTAGGGCTGAATAAAGGGAGAAGAAAAGGGTGATAGACCAAAATCTGAGGAATCACGGAGCAGGGATTTTGTAGGATAGTGAAGTTGGGGAGAATACAGAAGTGCGTTACGTGTCATTCCAATGGAAGTGAGAATGTTGAGGCAAGGCTGAAGTTGCAGAGGGAGGAAGAGCATGGGTGTTTGGGAGCTGCGGATGGAAGACCCTATATTTAGTGCCATGAAGATCCAAGATGTGAGGAAGGATCCCACTGTATAGCTGACTGAGCTGTTCTTCCCGAATGACCGGTGGGAACTCTCTCTCTCTACACTTGAAGAAGACGCTGTGTCCTTTTACATACTGGATGGAAGAAGTGGACAGACTTATGGGTGAGAATAAAAATACCACGGGGGTTGAAAAGTATGTAAATGAGAATTGTAGCCAAAGCTAAGAAAATCTCGTATTTACTAAGAAATTAGTTAAATCAGAGAGAAATTATTTCGATTTACCAACTTCCTACTTCTACTGATTGCTTTTCATATTCTGAAAGGCACAAGAGATACAAGTTGGATGCAAAGAGATTTGAAGAAATGGAGTGTGTCTCCTCCAACTTTGCTACTAGAGCTTTAAAAATTTAATCTAAATAAGAGCTGGGAAGATGCCTACTTGCTCATGCAAATTAATGAAAACGTCCACATCTCAGACATTCTGGTGTACCAGCTGAAGGTTTTCCCATTTTCAGATCAGGGAAAACTGCATGTCATACAAATTTCACCTTCAAAGTCTTGGGAGAAATTTCATTTTATGAGTAAACGTTGCTATCTATACCACGCATTCCTGTTTAGCACTTAAAACTGAGCGAAGTCATAAAGAGTTAGATGAATAATCTTTGAAAGAGAAGTCACAGCAAAGATCTATCTGTGATTACTTTATTCAGTTAAGGAAAACTTTCCTTAGCAACTAAATACAAAACATCCCAATCTTCAGATTTTACTTAAGTCCACAGAAACGGCAATCACTTTACAAAACCTGAGTACCACATACATACAGAGAACACGAGCTGGTCATGCAGGACACGTGGTTTGCCACGTTGTCTGAACTTTTGGTAAGTTTGCATCTGAAACCCTATCAGGGATTTTTGAGGCAGAAATTGAATATGATTTACTTGCTTAGTTGCAGTTAGAGTTGAATCAGGTGAGCATGTCTGTGGGATGACTAGAAAAGGAGCATTTACATATCAGACTCCCCAGTTCCAAGGCCCAAGAAAAAAATTGCAGAGAAAGACTGGGGAGGTGCACCATCACCCAACAGACTTTGGAAATAGTGGCCCCATCTCGGAGATGAGAAGACAGGAAACTGTAGCGGAAGCCGGCCTATCCACCATCAAGGTGACTGTTTCCTTTAATAGGTGCGGAGATGGGCCCTCAAATACCCAGGGACTACAGGGCAGGGCCCAGCCCAGCCCTGGATCTCCCGGTCACCTCCTCGTCTTTTCCCTCCAGAATCAATGGAAACGCTGGAGTCGCTTTCTCTGTGACATACAGCTGTGCATCTGGAAGGTTTGCCCTTCCCTTTGCTCAAGAGTGCCACAAGAGGTGAAGAGGTAGAAATGACCAAGCTGGACTCCCCTCAGAAGCAGATGGGGCCCCTCTGGGGGTGAGGGACTGCATGCCCTCAGAGGAAGTCTGTGTTGGGGCTCAGAGGCCATTACCCCAAAGTCACGGTGCTTTGACATGCTGGAGTAAAGAAGCCTCAAGTTCTCTCTGACCTTCCCCTCTCCTCTGTCACTCTCCAAAGCACATAGTGAAGCTGTTCCCTTATCTTCCTGAAGTCCAGACAAACCAACAAAGAAAACAATTAATACCTCTGTTTCTTGCCCTTAGTTTTCATTAATTTAACCAGATCTCAGGAACAAAGACTAAAGTCTGTCAACACATCTGGAAAGACTTTTGCCACAGACCATTGTCTTCTATTTTGGCCCCATTCAGTATTTTGAAGACCATTCCTTGTCTGCTCTTTGTGCCCAACAGACTGTCCCAGGTCCTTGTATGTTCTCCAGGCCCAGTGGAACCCCTAAAAATCATTTGCCTTACTCCCCGCCTCCTGCCCCCTGTGAAGATGGGTGTGTAAGTGTCTGTGCCCCTTTGGGTTATTGGACATTCATACTGTGATCCCCCCATGCTATGCACCTTAAAACAAATTTGTTATGCCTCTTTTTCTTATGAATCTGTGTTTATCAGTTGATTTTTAGTAAACCTTCAGGGGGTAAGGGGTTTTGGCTCCCACATCTTCCTGATTGAGGAGGAACATTCTGGCACTGGCTTATACCCAGAAATGTCCTCTCCTTGTGGCCCCTGGGCCTGGGAGAGCCCTGTACTGAGTGAGGTTTGAGTCTGCCCAAGAGCAGCTGCTGTCTCAGAGAGAGCGGCTGGAGACCGTGGGAAGAGAACCAGCTTGGCTTGGCCTCCTGAGCTCCTGGTGTCTGGCATCGCTTGCCCCTGGGTGTTTACTAAACACCTCCCACCTGTCAGACTGTCTGCTAGACCCAGGTTGCCATCTGATTGACACAGCACCTGCCCTTCGGAGGCTCCCGGTCTAGGGAGAGTGGGACACCAGAGCACTGACACTCACCTGGCCCTCTCTTCCTTGGCCAATGTAGCACTAGAGAAAGAAAGAAAAAACAAAGTGAAATCCTTTTGTTCCCCAGCCTGAGGCAGCAGTGATGGTGAAGAGGAAAACCAGAGAAAAAAGGCTTGTGTTCAGGCTCAGATCATCCATTTCCTACCGTGTGTGTACACACATCCCCTGTGTTTAATGTTAAGTGGAAGTGTGAACTAAACAGCATCAGTGACAATGACAATAAGATACATTTCAGCTGGAAAACAACCTCTAGATGTTAGAGGTTAAAAAGTAATTCCAGCTTTGCTCAGTGGCAGTGTCCGTAGCCAGTGAGATTTATCCAAGGCACGATCATTTCTAATTGACAAAGTCATACCAAAGCAAACCATGTTCACGGTGAGATATTCAAACAGTAGAGAGGGTTTAAATGTGAGGGCCCCTGATGCCTTCCAGGCAATTCTGGAAGTGTGAACACAGACCAGTTTAGAAGGCAGGGAGCACAGGTCCTGTGGGGCCAGGCTGAGGCCGCTTCCTGGATCCAGTGAGGCCAGGGCACCCTTCAACGACACTGCTGTGCTCGTCTGCAGCTCATCTCTTTACTGTGACTTCCTGCCTTCACCTGTAAGCACTTTTGCCTGAACACAGGTTGCACAGGTAATGGGATATCACTGTGTGATAGGATGCCCTAAGGTGGCTCCCCACGCCACTGCCAGGAGCTGTCCTATGTGTTATTTTAATTTTAATCCACTTACTCCTCATAACAGTCCCATAACACCACAGTACTGTTGTTATCGATATCCCTATTGTATGGATGAGAAAACTGAGGACTAAAAAGTTAGGCAAATTGCACCAGCTGTGGGTTCCCCCATAATTACACACTCCTTTTTAAAGCTAGAATTATGGCTTAAATTGTTTTGTTTTGGAGCACAGTCACTAGCACATAGCAAATGCTTGACTAACATTCACTGATGGGATTAATGAATTCCTAATGAGAGGTGATCTTTCTGTATTATTCTAGTGCTTTTTTACATACTGTTTGTTAAAAATCATTTATTCATTAAATGACCCGAACGCTCCCCTGTCCCCTGTCCTGCTAGTCCGGGTAGTCAGGGACGTGAAACCTCGGGGTTTCTTCTCCTCTTCTCCAGATGAGTGGAAGAGGGACTTAAAACAGGGGCACTGTTTCTACCCTGGAGGATAACACTGGTTCTACAATTTTCTGAATCTTGTGCCTTGAAAATAGGAGCTATGGAAACCGGCTGGGAATGGGAGGGAAGGAATTCAGAAAAAAAAAAAAAAAAACCTTTCAAATTTTCTGGCATAGGAAAGTTGGCTGCATGTTTTGAATTTATGTAGAGGTCAGAGATATAGGAGCTCTCTCTTTCCACCTTCTATTCTGCAACGATTTCAAATTCCCTCACCAACCTGCTCATTCCAAATGTGCAAGCAACATGTGCCAGGGCAAATGTGGGCTTCGGATTAGCACTTGAACTTGTGGGCGCTGCGGTGGCCAGTGTTGATAAGGTTATACAGCTGTGTGCTCCCAGCACAATGGGCACCATGGTGAATTAGGCCATGAGTTGGTATTTAGACAAATTGGGCAGTATTTTCTAAACTTTCTGTGCCATATGTCCATGCAAGAATGGGATAATGAGAGCATGTGCAGAGGCAGCAGCACTCGACTTCAACAAAAATAACATTTCCAAACCGGCAAGATGGCAAACACAGGAACAGCAAACATTTCTAAACCAAGCCCCTTTTCCCCCTGATCAGTTGAACTATAATAACAAGAATAGCCATTATTCTCATTATTACAGGAATTTCTCATTTGTCTTGTGTTATTGAGAAACAAGAGAGATCTTATACTTTTTCAGATAAATGAGACTTCTTATTCTAAATACCAATGAAGATTTTTCTAAATAACATTGTCTGTGCCTTCCTAAACAGAGTCTCCGAAGACTCAAAAGCTAGTGGGATTCACTGACTCTACTAGGGTGTTAGTGTCCCCCCAAATTTGTGCACACAGGGAAGCTCTGCATGTGACTGTATTAGTTTCTGGCTGCCACAACAAAATACCATAGTCTGGCTGACTTAAACAAGGGACATTTATTTCTCATAGTTCTGGAGGCTACAAGTCTGAGATCACGTGCCAGCGTGGTCGGGTTCTGGGGAGTACCCTCTCCTGGGTGGCACATGGCGGCCTTCTCTCTGTGTCCTCACATAGCAGAGGGAAAGAGCTCTGGTGTCTCTTACACTTATAAGCACCTACCCTATAGGATCAGGATGCCATCCTTAGGAACTCAATTAACCTTACTTACCTCCTTAGCCCCCATCTCCAAATATGGTCACTTTGGGGTTAGGGATGTAATATGTGGCTTTTGGAAGGACACAATTCAGTCCACAGCAGTGATTTACTTGGCAGTAGTGACTTTGCAGATGTAAATAGTTAAGATGAAGTCATACTGGATTAGGGTGGGCCCTGATCTAATGACCAGTGTCCTAATAAGAAGTGAAAACAAAGACAGAGAGAGAGAGAAAACACCATGTGAAGACAGGGGCAGAGACGGAAGGGATGTCACTACAAGCTTAGAAATGCCAAGAGTTGTTGCCAACCATTAGAAGCTCAATGAGACAAGGAACAGATTCTCTCTCTGAGTTCCCAAGAAGGGACCAACCCTGCTGACGCCCTGAGCTCAGACTTCTGGCCTCCAGAATTGTGAAGGAACAGATTTCTGTTGTTTTGAGTCACTTAATTTGTGGTAGTTTGTTCTGGCAGCCCCAGGAGACAAACCCACCGATGCTCCATTCCCACAGTGACCCTCGGTGCACCCAGCATGGTGACCAAGTGGGAGCCTGCTGGCTGATTTTGTGTTGCTTCCTGCAGTGCCTGGTATTTGTCACATAGTAGGCACCAATGAGTGTTGCTGGATGAAAACAAGAGCTCTTCCTATATGTTTCCTTCCTGCATGCTGCCGTGGGCACGGGCGACAACGCATCAGCCTGGCACAGCCGGGAGGAAAGGGGGCTGCTCACGGAGTAAGTGCTACTATTATGCCACAGACTTGAGGTTGCTGGTTATCTTCTTTCTTTTCAACCAGTGAAGAGCTGTTCATTTTCTGAGTGCCTTATAACGTATTTTCACATGATCTCACTAGATCCCCTAATATGCTTTGAGGTAGACGGGGCGGGTGTTATTACCCCCACTTTACAGATGAGGAAACCTCGGTTCAAGGAGTCTGTTATTCGACTGAGATCACTTGGCTCCACTGTGAGGCTGTGCAGACTCAGCCCTAGACACCAGCCTCATTCTTCAACGTCATTCCTCAACCCACATGTCCCCCAGTATCAAAGGAGGAGTCTGAAGGGAGGAGCTCTGATTCCACCTCTGCCAAAAAATGTCTGGAGTTGCCAGTACTCTAACTTCAGGTTAGATAGCATAGCACACTTTTATTAATGTCATTATCATTAAATGTGTTCATTCCAACAAGAAGCATTTATTGAGTACACATTATGTGCTAACTGCTGGGTTAGGCGCTGGACCTAGAGCAGTGAGAAAGACCCAGAACCTTGCTTCATGGAGCTTATGAATCAGTGGGGAAGACATGCAGCCAAATGACAATTACTGTAATGTGAACGAATGCTGTGATCATGAGAGCTCACAACACAGACATCCAACCTCATCCGAAGAGGGGGCAGGAAAGACTTCCCAGGGAAGGTCCCATTTAGTCCAGAGCCTGAAAGATGATTAGCAGCTGTCTAGACCAACAGGAAGAATGTCCAATCCAGACTTAAGGAAGAGGGGAGAGGCACATTTTTCTCAGAAAGAAAGACAAAGGAAAAAAGAAAGAATGGAATGGAAAAAAGGAGGAAGGAAGGAAAGAAGGGAGGAAAGAAGGGCGGAAGGATGACCATATGGCTAAAATGGAGAGTTAGCAGGTGGGGAACGGGTAGTGAGAGGTAATGTTTGCAAGGGGGGCAGGGGCCAGGTGGAAAGAGCCTGGATCCCTCTTCATGGATTCACAGGCATTCTTGGAGCGATGCGGAGCCACTGAAGTGTTTCCTGCAGGAGCAGCAGGGCCAGATGCATTTTACCAAACTTGTGCTTGCTGCTAGGGGGAGCCTGGATTAGAAAAGAAGCACAGTCCAGTTAGTTGGCTGTGCATGAATTCAAGTAGAAACTTTGGGGACCTGGCCTAGGGCAGTGACAGTGGAGAGTAGTGGACAGTTTACAAAGAGGGTGAGAGGGGACAGGACTGGTATTGGATTAAAGGCAGGGTGAGGGATAGGAGGAGTCCGAGAGGTCATCTTCTGCTTCTGGCTGAGGAAGCCACATGGAGACACTCTTTATAAAGTCACACTTTAGGAACCCAGGAGCCAAGTGAAAGGACGTAGTGCACGGGAGAGAATGAGGTTCCATGGGGTGTTAAGTGAAGTAGTGAGTTTACATTCGAATCACGTTTCTCATGTTCATTTCTCCACGTGTCTCATTCATGCAACACACCTCTAACGATTCTGTATAGACTTCCTACTTGGGGAGTTGATTTGAAATTATAACTAATTTTCTTACCTGTAATAATTATTTATATGACTCCTTATTAAATAAATTTTCTCAGGTGCATATGTCAAGGGCTGATTCAAATGCCATATGAACTAAAAAGCATACTGAGGACAGTCAAGATCGTAGATAAGAATTTACTGGGAAAAGGACCGTCCTCCTGAAAAGGCATTTGACTACTTTAAAATGTTGACTGAGACTCCCTGGAAATATCATTAGGAAACACAGTAAGTGAAGAAAAATAAAAGAAAAACCATGTGCATGAGGGGCAGCGTGGTAGAGTTAAGTGAAAAGGCCAAATTTGTTTTTGTTTTTTTCCCCAGTATTATTGAGATATAATTGGCAAATAAAAATCGCATATATTTAAGGTATACAAAACGATGTGTTGATATATGTATACACTGTAAAATAATTACCAAAATCTATCTAATTAATATATTCATAACCTCACATAATTACCTTTTTAGCAAACTTCAAGGATACAATACATTGCCAATCAATACAGTCACCTCTGCACATTAGTTACCCAGAATTTATTCATCTTATAACTGAAACGTTGGCCAACATCTTCCCATTTTCCCCATTCCCCAAGCCCGGGGACCCATTCCTCTACTTTCTGTTTCTGTCAGTTCGACTTTTTTAGATTTTACATATAAGTGATATCATGCAGTACGAGCGGTCCTCAAAAAGTTCATGGGAAGATAGTATTATCTTTTAATTATATTTTCTATGAACTTTTTGAAGTTCCCTCATATTTGTCTTTTTGTGTCTTGTTTATTTCACTTAGTACAGCATCCTCCTGGTTCATCCATGTTGTGATAAATTCTGTTATGGCAGGATTTCCTTCTTTTTAACATTATGTTTAAATAACATTTAAATATTTAAAATAATGTTCCATTTCATATGTGTGTATAATAATTAAACATTTAAAAATAATATTTCATTTCATATATGTGTGTGTGCATCTCACGATTTTTTTTATCCATTCATCTGTTGACAGACACTTTAGTTTGTTTTCATATCTGGGTATTGAGAATAATGCTGCCATGAACATGGGGGTACAGATCTCTCTTCTAGGTACTGATTTTATTTTCTTTAAATATATACCCAGGAGTAGGATTGCTGCATCATATGGTAGTTCTTTTTTAATTGTCTGAGGAACCTCCATACTATGTTCCATTATGGCTGTATCAACTTGCATTTCCATGACCAGGGTATAAGGATACCCTTTTCTCCACATCTTCGCCAACACTTGTTACTTTTTTTGACTTTTTGATAATAGTCATCCTAACGGGTGGGGGGAAATATCTCACTGTGGTTTGATTTGCATTTCCCTGATGATTAGTGCTATCGATTGAGCGTTCCCCTCAAACTCATTGAAGCTTCATCACCACTGTAACTGATAAGAGGGTGGAAAATCCTATTATGGTCACTGAAAGGTGGGCCCTTGAAGAGATGATTAGATTGTGAGAACTGTGCCCTTGTGAATGGATTGATCTATTCATGGGGTAATGGGCATGATTCTGATGGCTTTAAACGGACAGCTAGTGAGGAGATTATGCCCTCTCTCACTCAGCCATTCTTGCCATGTGCTTCTCTATGGAGAGTCACCACCCACCAACAAGGCCCACACTAGAGTTGTCCCCTTGACTTTGGGCTTCTCAGCCTCTAAAACTGTAAGTAATAAATTTTATACATTTATAAATTACCCAGTTTCAGATATTTTGTTGTAAGCCACAGAAACAGATTAACACAGAAAATCAATACTGAGAAGTGGGGTGTTGCTTATAACAAACAAATACCTGAAAATGTGGAAGCAGCTTTGGAACAGGGTGTTGGGCAGAGGCTAGAAGAATTGGGAGGAACAGGCTAGAAAAAGCCTAGATGCTGGTGAGGGCTTAGAACACAAGAACACCAGGGAAAGTTTGTAATGTCTTAGAGACTGGTTAAATGGTGGTAACCAGAATGCGGACAGAAACATGGACCCTAAAGGCCACTCTAGGAAGGTCTCAGATGTAAATGAGAAGGAGCTTATTGTAAACTGGGCAGTGACCACCCTCGTTATGAACTGGCAAAGGAATTGGTTGAATCGTGTCCATGCTGGAGGGCTTTACGGAATGCAGAACTTAAGAGTTTTGAACAAGGATGTTTGGCAGAAGAAATTTCTAAGCAGCAAAGCATTCAGGAAGCTGTGTGGATACTTGCCACAGCCTGTGCTGAGTTATGGTAGCAAAGGCACGAGGTAAAGCTGAAATTTGTAATTAAACGGGAAGCAGAGGGTAAAAATTTGGAAAACTTGTAGCCTGGTCACTTAGACAGTGAGAAAGTCTGTTTGAGAGGGGAAACCAAGGGTGTGGCTCAATGACCATTTGCTGGGGAGATTAGCGCAAAAGGAAGGGATTATCAAGAGAACAGAAAAAAGACCTTGAAGGCATTTTGGAGATCTTTGAGGCTGTACTTCCCATCACAGGGCTAGAGGCCTAGGGAGACAGGATGGTTTTGGAGAACAGCCTGAGGTGCCCTCCACAGGCTCACTGCCCAGGGCCATCTAAAGATGCTGTTTCCCTTAGCCTGGCTGCTCTGGTTGCTCCAGCTGTACCTCAACTGGCCCCAGCTGTGGCTGGACCCGCAGCTTCCAAAGACACAAACCAGAAGCCCTGGCAGTGTCAATGTTGTGTTAGGTCTGCAGGTTCACAGAATGCCAGAGCTGTGGAGGCTTGGGATCTCCACCCAGATTTAAAGGATGTATGGAAAAGCCTGGGGATCCAGGAAGAGATCTGTCACAGGAACAGAGTCACCACAGAGAGCTTTCAGTAGGGCGATGCCGGGTGGAAATGTGAGGTTGGAGTTACAGCAGGGAAACCCCACCAAGGCCATACCTAATAGAGCCATGGAGTAGGACTGCTGTGGAGACCCCAGAACCAATGAGCTACCTGCATGCAATGCCAGCATGGGAGAGCTGAAGCATACCCTGAGACTAGGAAAGCCATAGGAGTGCGGCTGCCTGGGGCTTGGGGACCCAACCCCCACACCAGTGTGCAGAGAATGCCAATCATGGAGTCAAGGTATGTGATTCTCCAGCTTGGAGATTTGATGCCTGTCCTGCTGGGTTTCAGACTTGCTCAGGACCTGTTGCCCCTTTCCTTTGGCCTATTTCTCCCTTTTTGAATGGGAATATATACCCTATGTTTGTCTCACCACTGTATCTTGGAAGTAGATAACTTGTTTTGATTTCACAGATGGGACCTCAAGACTTTGGACTTTTGAGTTAAAACAAATTAAAACTTTAGATATGAAATGAGCGTATTTGTATGTGAAAAGTCCATAAGTTTTGGGGGGCCAGGGATGGAATGCTATGGATTGAATGTCCCCCCAAAACTTACTGAAACATAATCCCCAGTATAATGGTTAAGAGAATGGGAAATCCTATTATGGCAATAGAACGGCAGAGCCTTGAGGTGGTGATTACATTGTGAGGACTACGACCTTGTGAATGGATTGGTCCATTCATGGAGGAATGGACATGGTTCTGACGGCTTTAAAAGGAGGGCAAGTGAAAAGCTTAGCTCTCTCTTGCTCAGCCATTTTCTCCATGTGAAAACCTGCATCTCTGGAGAGTCATAACCCACCAATAAGGCCCCCACCAGATGTGTTTCCTGGACTTTGGACTTCCCAGCCTCTGAAAGTGTAAGAAATAAATTTTATTTATCAATTACATGGTTTCAGGTATTTATGGACTAATACAATTAATGATGTCAAGCCCTTTTTCATGTACCTGCTGATCATGTGTTGTCTTCTTTGGAAAAATGTCTGTTCAGGACCTTTATCTATTTTTTAATCAGGGTATGGGTTTTTTTTTTTTGTTTTTTTTTTTGCTATTGAGTTGTATGAGTTCCTTATATATTTTAGATATTAACCCCTTGTAAGATGCATGGTTTGCAGACATTTTTTCCCATCTCATAGGCTTCATTTTCACTTTCTTGACTGTTTTCTTTGCAGTGCAGAAGCTTTTAGCTTGATGTAGTCCCACTTGTTTATATTCGCTTTTGTCACTGTGCTTTTGGTGTCATATCCAAAGAGTCATTGGCAAGGCAAATGTTTAGGAGATTTTTTTCTATGTTTTCTTCTGGAAATTTTACAGTTTCACATCTTACATTTCAGTTTTTAATTTGTTTTGAGTTGATTTTTGTGTATGGTGTAAGATACAGATTCAATTTTATTTTTCTGTGTGGGAATATTTAGTCTTCTCAATACTATTTATTGAAAGACTATCTTTTCCCCATTGTGTGTTCTTGGCTTCTTTGTTGAAGGTTAGTTGACCATACATACATGGGTTTATTTCCGGGCTTTCTGTTCTGTTCCATTAGCCTGTGTATCCATGTTTATGTCAATACCATACTGTTTTGATCAGAGTAGCTTTGTAATGTCATTTGAAATCAGGAAGTGTGATGCCTCTAGCTGCTGCCTTCTTTCTCAAGATTGCTTTAGCTATTGAGTATTTTGTGGTTCCATATGACTTTTAGGATTGTTTTATCTATTTCTATAAAAAATGCCTTTGGAATTTTGATAGGAATTACATTAAATAGGTTGCTTTGGGCAGTATGCAGGTTTTGACAATATTGATTCTTCTGATTCATGAACACAGAATATCTTTCCATTTATTTGTGTTTTCTTCAATTTCTCTCATCAATGTTTTATAGCTTTTCATGCACAGGTCTTTTACTTTCTTGGTTAAATTTTTTTCTAAGTATTTTATTCTTCTTGACGCTATTGTAAATGGGATTGTTTTCTTAATTTATTTTTTGAATAGTTTATTTTTAGTGTGTAGACACGGCTAACTTTTGTTTGTTGATTTTGTATCCTGCAACTTTACAAAATTCATTTATTCTAAATTTATTTTTGATGGAGTTTTTAAAAGGAAATGGGGTTCAAAGCAGAAATGTTTTGGTTTGATTTTTGCCTCCACTGTGGTATCAGCATGTGTAAGTCATAAAATTTCTCGGAATGTCAGTTCCTACATCTGTAAAATAGAGATAACATTAGGATTAAAACATTTTAATTATCTATAACCTGGTGCCTGGCCCATAATAAGCCATTCAATGCCTAATAAATAATAACTCTTAATATTATTATTTCCCTAAATTTTTAGATGCCAGTGACATCTCCAGTTAAAGTCAGAAGGATCCCTTGAGTAGTGGTTCTTTCTGATATTTTCTAACATCCACAAAGCAAACAAAGAAAGCAAACTCTTCCTTAGGGGTGGAAACTTCTCAAACTTAACCCAAGCCAAAAACATTGACTAATTTTGGAAAGTTTCTTTAAAAATTCATCAGGCTATTGTTTCTGAGGTTGGAGCTTGATTTGGTTTGAATTATGTCAGTACAAAACAAATACTGTAAATAAATAACAGAGATACCCTTTAATTTGGGAGATGAGGAAGAAAAGTACACTCCGTGCTGGATTTGTAAACACCCAGCCAGTTTCCAGATAGAGTTCCTGAAGACCAGGCCTCTTCTAATCAGCCCTGTGTGGAAAGCAGGCAGTGCAGGAACACTTCTACAGCCAGCACCTGACTAAGCAGAGGTCAAAGAATGCATCAGTGCAGGTCCCCAGCCAGAGGAGCTGTAGTGTCACAGAGCTCTTAAGAAATTTGAAAAATCACCACCAATGTGCATTTGGGTCCATCGGTTGATGAAGATGGAAGAAGAGGCCTTAGGAATGGTCACACATGGGGCTCTCGTGGATTATTAGCAGAGCCATCATGCTGTCTTTTGCTTGTATAGCACTTTGCAGTTTATAAAGGGTTCCCGTTTATATGATCTCTCCTGAACTTCAGAGGAGTTACCTGATCCCATGAAGCAGGGTCTCATTGCACAACCAAATACAGCGTATAATTTCTGAGCACTTAATATATGCCAGACATACATATATTCTTATACATATTCCCTCATTTGACCCATTTGAGTGCTCCCATTTTACAGACGAGAGAATGGAGGCCAGAATGCTGAAGTCACAGGCCTGCCCCGAGGTGTGATACCGAGATAAGAATTGGACACATCTCTCTTTCTGATTGCAAACCTGGTCACTTTCTTACTATGGTATTAAACTGTAAATGCAGTAAATTGTTACTGACTTATTTTCATGCTTCTCCCACTGGACAAAAGGAACAAAGGAGAAACCGGAGGAGAAGAATGAGAGAAGCAAGGAAATATATTTTGAAAATCTGTAATAACTCATTGAGGAAGGAAATGCCTTATGACCAAAGGGAGGAGTTAAATCTAACATCCCAGTGCTATTTTCCCCCTTGGTTTCTGGAAAATCATTTGCTTTAATTTATGAACTCTATGTTCAGATCCCAGAGTAGGACTCACTACTCCTTTGAGTATGCACGGACCCTCTCAGTGTGGCTCACAGTACAGGACAAGGGTAAGATAAAGGGAACAGAGGTGGCATTGGGGGCCAACCTTCTGTGAGGACCAGGGTCTGGCATCCTCTGGTTTCTCCTACTAACATATGGGTAGGGTGGTAGGGACAGAGGGTGACAAGGTGGCTCTTGAGATCCGTTGCTTTAATCAAGCGTTCCCAGAGCTTGTCTTTGAGTGAACCAAACACAACCTAGTAACACGAAACATCACAGAAAGCTGAGGGCTCTTTGCTTGATTTAGAAGGAGGGTAGGAGGTTCCAGCTGCATCCCAGAGGAGCCCAAGGGCAAGATTTTGGGTTCCAGAGAATCTGGGCTGATCAATGTCTGGCCAGAATCCAGGACAAGGTAGCAGGGGAGCGTGAACATCCTTTGCCTGGAGGCTCTTTCAATCACCAGACTTTTGTATGAAGTTGGTTTCTTTCAAGTGATGTGAAAGTATGAAAGTATGGTAAGCTACAGTGTTGAAGGAAACATCTTGTTTACAAATGTCAGGCATTAATTAGCATATTTTAAAGAGAGGAGCCACCACTGCTGGCTTTCGTTAGTTGAAAACCTCAGCGCTTTCTTGTGGCTGTGCTTTAAGAGGCAGGGTAGACAGGGAGACTCTGAACCCAGTTCATAAATAGTTGATTTCATATTTTAAAATCTTGCACTGAAACTGTCACCCCCTCTCATGGATCACAGATGGTGAAGAACTAATTTGTTACTGTTTGATAACTGCTTTTATGTATCAAAGCTCTTATTTACTACTCTGTGGGGGAAATGACAGACTAAGAGCAATTGTGTGTTTTCTTTCCGTTTTTCTTTAACCGCGAGGCTTCCTGTTTCCCCCTCTGACATGTTTCTTGTTTGCAGTGTAAAATTGTGAATCTTTTGCATATGCTGGCTTGATAGAACACACTTTGGGGAGGATTTGAAGGACACCTCTCCCAATACAGACCGGCGGGCTTCTTTCTTGATCCTTTTTAATGTCCCTGTGCTACCTAATAACATCCAGGCCAGTCTGTCTTCTCTCTCAAGTCACAAACTGTTTCTTATTAGCTATGCAAATTGGGGCTTTGCTTTCGAAAACTGTCAGGGAAATGTATGGAAGTGCTAGAACATTCCTAAGATGGATCCAGATCATATGCTCCTAGTACACAAGCAAACCTTTCCTTTATCTACTCATTTCATTCATTTACTCATTCATTCATTCATTTCCTATTTGGTTCACTTTTTCATTCAAACAGCCAGTTGTTAGTTCTTTCCTCTGTGGTAGACCTTTTGGCTAGATCGGAGCTGAGATGTAGGTGATGGGAGGCTGATACCCGTGAATGCTCACAAACACCACCCTGCCCTGCATCCTTGGAGTGCCTCGGGCATAACATGAAATGCCTAGAAGATAATCCAACAACGAGCTAGCTCAGTTTGGCAAACTACAGACAATGAGCTACAAATTATTTTCATGTTTTCAAAGGGTTGAAAAAAAAATCCAAAGAAGACTATTTCTTCATGTAAAACTTACATGGAATTCAAGTTTTACTGGAACACTACTCCATCCCCATGTTAACATATTGTGTGTGGTCACTTTCTGCTCCAGTGGCAGAGATGAGTAGTTGCAACGAGGGATGTGGTCTGCAAAGCCTGAAATATTTATGACCTGGCTGTTGACAGAAAAAGTTTAGCAACCTCTGAGCTAGCTGATTCCCTGATTTCTTTGACATGATGGGAAGGAATCTGAATCGTAACCATGGTTGTGATTCAGACATACCTCGTCCTATCCCTTGTCACTTCTCCTTTGCTCACTGAACACCAGCCACCCTGCATAAGGTTGCCGTCTGCTCCAGGGCCTTTGCACATCCTATTCTGTTTGCACAAACAGATGTTCTCTCGCTGCACCAACTTTATCTATTAGTTCTGTTATTTCAGATTTTATGTCAAATATAACTTTGCCAGAGGAGACTTCAGAAGTGCCCAGACTAAATCAGGTGTTTGCCTTGTGTTCTTTCATTGATTTTAATTTCATCTTCTTTTCTTTGATAAGAGCAATTATTAAAGTTTTCAATTTTATTTTTATTAGTGCTACTATTTAATTATATTCCCACACTAGTCTTTAAGATCCCTGAAAGTAAAAAACAAACAAACAAACAAACAACCTCCTCCCCCCCAAAAAAAGAAGACTGTTCATTTTGTCATTATATCCTTGGTGCCCAGAAAAGAGCTGGTACGCAGTACTGAGTACCAGTCTTGATGAGAGAACTGTGCATATCCTTGGGCTTGCTTTGGTCCAAGCTCTGTGTTAAGTGTCGTACACAGAATACTGCATGCCCTGCTCCATGATAAGGTATTAATCTTATTTTACAGATGGAGGAAATAAGGATGCTTTTTAGAATTGGCAGAGTTTTGACAGATAGAACCCATTTCTATCTGCCTCCAAGTCTCTCATTCTTATGACTATTTTACAGATAAGGAAATTGTGTGTAACGCATCATGATTCAAATCAATTCCCACTGGGAAAGAAAAATGCCATAGAAAATATTTTATTCTATGCACAAAAAGGTTTTCTCAGCATGTTTTATCAACATAATCATCGTCACATTATCATCATTAAGACATGAAAGAAGAGTGTACAATTGAGAACCTCTCTTCCCTCCCCGTCACTCAGGAAGTAGATGGTAAATGGAATTTTAAGCTGTGTTTTGCTCTACTTTTAATCGTGTTTCCTTTCTTGAATAATCACAAGATGCTGGAGTGTTAGAAAAAACATTAGCAAGAACCCCACTCACCGGCTTGTTTGTCACAGCCGGAAGAGTGAGATGACTTCTCCTGGTCACAAAGCCTGGGGCGGACTGAGAATCACAGGACAGATCTCCTGCCGTGTTGGCTCCCAGGACCCCTCCTCAATTCCTCTACTGTGAAAGCACAAAGAAAAACCTCTGTGACATTTTCTGTATTTGAGAATAAATCACCTGCTTACAACTTCATCATGTCCTATTTTGAGATTCAAGATTTTAAATGCATTTTCATGGATGTTACTTCAACTCTGTCCCCCCACTTATTCTGTTGCCATGTTAGATTTTGGAGCACTGAGCACATGAAACCAAGAAAATGGATTTCACTTGCCACTCTTCGGAAGATGTTCATGCCTCATAAATCCTGGTATGTGGGAGTCATCATGAGTCGGTCTGTGTTGTGACCAGTCTGTTCTTAGCTCATACTTTTGTGTTACCCTTTGTCCAAGTGAAAAACAGATGGGTTAAATATCATATTATAAACAACGCGACACCATAACAAACAAATATGAACAGTGATTCCTAATTTAGCAAGTGGTTTCAGAGTGTCCTTTAGCCTTTGCTAGAGTGGAGCTGATGAGAGCAATGATGGCAGTTGTGACAATTAAAGTGATAGACATCAGGAGCTACTTTACCTGAGAGTCCTTCAAAATGTTCATGCAGATATTCATGTTATGTTTTAATTCTATATTTCCACAAAAATAAAAGCCAAGCCCCTTCCTGATGACTTTTCTCATGGAATCGTCAAAACGCTTCTTGGTAGTGTCGTTTAATATTATCACTGCCTCATTCAGATGAGGAAATAAAGGTTCGGAGAGTTTATGGGAATTTCCACTAATCGTACAATAAACAAGTGAGAGAGCCAGGGACACTGCTCTGTTGACTTCTGAGGAGTGGAGAGACATTGCTCTGCCATCTAAAATATCTCTGCATCTGCTCTCTAATTCCTAAAATCACAGTAATATGAGAGAAAATCTACAAAACAAATGTGCCAGTGAGAGACTAAAATATTGACTTAACTCACATTGGAGTGAAAACAGAGTGAACACATGTTTGCCTGGGAGAGTCCCCGTTTCCACGTGAGCGTCACTGGGAGCAGGCCACCCTCGCTGTCTCAAAAGTGGCCCGGCGTGGACAGTAAATCCTGCACTCATGTGACCAGCCTACGAAGGACTGAGCAGGCTTATTTGGGGCAGGGGAAGGAAAGGAGAGGAGATCAAGAGTATTTGAAGGAGACCAGGAGAAGGGGGCCTGGGTCACCTCCTCAAAGCTGGATCTGAAGTGGCAGAAGAACGAGCTGCATCCCACAGCTGTCACTGGCGTCTGTGGAGGCCTTTCTTGACACAGCATCCATGAGCCCCTCGTGTACAGCCCCCAGTCACGCCTGACGTGAGTGTCTCCCTGTCCCCCAGTCCCCTTCCGGCCCTTCCACACATTCTCTGTCCATCTCCAGCCATTCTTAGATTTGCTCACAAAGGAAGTGGCACTTCCTTTCTCTTTGTGCCACAGTCTCTCCCTTTATTCTTACCCAGGATACCTCTCAGATCAGCTGGTTTAGGCACATCTCATAGGCACCCTTCATTCAGCACCACTTTTTGACGGTCTGCAGCCAGAGGCGTCCAAGAGAAGCTCCCACCTCCGGTCCTATCAGGCAAGATCACATTCCACACCCACCCCGGGAAGGCCCCCTGTCAATCCCACAGGTCCCCAGAACCCCCTTGTCCTCATTCCCTGCATTCCTGAGACTCACCATCCTGACCTTTCTACCAGGCCCTGCACCCACACCTGCACGGCTTCACACATGTGGCTCACACGGGTGTGCACACACACACGTGTGTGTAAGGGAGGGGGAGAGAACAGAAACCCCAGATAAAGAACACGTTTTAATGTCATTCTATTTCTACCTTCCCTCATGTGTTTCTGTTTTCCAACTTAAAGTGACAATATGTTTAATATTACTCTGAGCTACACATGGCAAAAGAAAAGCTCATTTTATACATTCCTTTTTGCACATTCTTCTAAGAAAGTACTGATGTGGATACTTTTCACCCAAAAGCAATCAACAGTGCCTTTCTAAAGTACAGCTGGTCCACGCAACTGCTGTGCACTCGTATCTTAAATATCTGGAAGTGAAGAGGAAGATTTCTGTATGCTCCTTGTATATGTTTACATTCTAACATGGGAAACAGATGTGGATATAAAGAGAAGAGATGTGTTTCCACAAAGCCAGAAGTACGTGAGAAATGTTTAAACTGGTCACAGAATTGCTCTCGAAATCCCCGTGGAGGACTCCAGGCCCTCGCTGTCTTCTGTGCACTTTCTCTATCACTCTGGAGAGCATGCTGGTTTCACTTCTCAGGTCTTCATGCCTGGACCAGGGTGCTGCCATCTGAGCAGGGCACCGTCAGGGCTTCTGGGCTTGCCAGTGCTGTCCTTCTCCACTGGCACAGGTTTTATAACCTTGAAGGTATCAGTTTCCACCTAAGTGGAGGATTTAGAGATGCCAGGCCAAGGCATCATTTGCCAGCATTTTACCATTATACACAAATAAGTTCTGAATTTCTGCCTGGAAACAGGAAAAGGGTCATTTAAACAGTTTAAAATATCATTAACTTGTTTAGAAAAAGAAAAAGAAATAAAAACCCTAAAGCTATAATGGCATCTACAGCTGACTGGATAGATTTATTGAAGTTTTTGTTCCATGTTAGAAATATATCTACAGATGCCCCATGGTAAAATTAGGTAGGCTTATGGCACTTAGAAAACTGAAATCTAGAAACACATGGAATGGGTAAGATGACTTCCGGCAATCAATGCATTCCACAAAATGATTGAAGAGAGCTTCCTCTACACAACCATTTTGGACTTAAGGATCCAGTTCAGTGTTTCTTGCCCTAAATTATAGTAAAGGCTAAATCCCATTATGACAAACTGTAATAGATCATCAAAATTCTTGAGTCAGACCTAGAAATCTGTTGTTACTGCGCCTTGATCTAAATGTGACTGGGACTTGGAAATCTTTTTGTTATACTGAAATGTCTGGCTATAAAGATCCTTGGCTGACGTTAAGTTATTCCCATTCCTAGAGCAGGAAAGAAAATGGAGGATAAAAGTCTCAGATTGTGCAGTGAGCCTGACCAGGTCTCAAAGTCAGTCCTGGTCCAGACTGGGGGACCAAAGACCCACTGAAGGCTGGTTTCATGCCCATTTCTTGCTCATCCAGCAAACAAGCCAGACTGTAAGAAATCTTAGAACTCACTGGGTGGATCTGGCCCCTGAAGCTCTGCCTTTGTTTCTCACAGATGTAGGACTGGCATCTGGCAGTCTCAGCACAGTCTGAGCAGAGTGTAGAATCTGCCAGGTCTCCAGAGCCATGGGTCAGTGAACTTCCCTCTAGGCTGGGCAGGCTCCCTTTCAGTGCTCAGCCACTTATTATCATGCAAAAGAATCCTTGCTGCAAAGGCACTATCAGCAACCCTCTACGGGTCTACTAAAGGCTGCAGTGCGGGAGCACTAGCTAAAAACATTACTGCTAAAGTAGTTTTCTGAAATAAAAGACTACACTGATACCCGTTTTTGAGAAAACACATCTCTTTTGAAGAGCAAGGTATTAAGGAAACTTAAAAAAATATCCAGCATTTTAGAACCCAATAATTTTTTTCTCTTTGATGATAGACAACCCAATTCCTTTGGACAAGCTCAGAAAAAAGCATATATATATATTTATGTATATATATAAATATATGTATATGTATGTGTGTGTGTGTATATATATATATATATATATATATATATATGAATAGGGCATTTTTTCTGAGATGCATAGCTTAGTGTAATCATCCTATATAGAAACAAAGATCAACTAACCCTTCATTCTTTAGAGAACTAGCAAAAAAAATGCATTCCCATGGTAGTTTGTGTTGCAAGAAGTCCTTCCATCTGTGACAGCAGGAGAAGAAATATCCTCTCGTACACGTGCCGCTGAGCGGTCTGTTCTTTTAACGTGGCCAGATGCTATCTAGGCTCTGCTTGAAGCCTCATTCATGGTATGTTTATCACCACATCCTATCGTTATTTTAAGGTATTTTGTGAAATTAGTAAGATATGTGAACTGTCTTTTGTAGTTTGTGCAATATAGTTTTGTCTGAGAATCCAAAGTGGAGATACCTGAGAGTTTTTTAGTATGAGAAAAATTATCTGAAATTTGGAATTTGGAACAAAAAAATAGTAAGTCTTTTTTCAGTGCAAGTGTGGGTTTGCACTTTTGATTGACTTTCTGTTGACTGTGCTATTTGGCAGTATTTTGAGGGGCAGAAGTTAACTTGTAGATGCAAATAATTTCTATTCAGTGGGGAAAAAATAACCCCAAATATTATGGTGTATGGCCCTACAGAATATCAATCAGTGATGTATTTAACCTAGCAATCTCTTCCTAACATTCCTAAATTAAATTGTCTATAAATATCCAGTTCCTCAAATTCTTCTTTGACCCAGTGTTAACATCTTAGTGGCTTCCTCACTAACAGGATCTGAATAAATCTTTGGCATGTGTTTGTATTTGTACAAAAGTTGTATTTTTTTAACCTTTTGAAAATTAGACTATAGCACTAAGAAATAATTTGGTCCTGGTGCCTGGAAATTTCCTTTTAAAATCCTTCACAATTCTCTGAATAGCATTCACTTTCTATCCCTATTCTCTACCCATGGAGCTTTTCAGTAACTTCCACTCTTCCCAAGAAAGATGTACAAGTTTATCTGCACATGCCAGTGCCATCTGGGTGGAGATGAGATTCCAAAGAAAAGAGAATGGAGTGGAAGGAAGCTCAGTGGCTGTTCCCTCCCTTAGAAATTCTGGCAGCAGGTGTGGAAGTGCAACCTGATCATGTACTGCTCGTGACCTTCAGCACGGCTGCCGGGCAGCAGAAGTCCAGAGGCACCCCCTGTGGTCCTCTCAGTCCTCAATCAGATCCACCTGCCCAGAGTGGCCTGTGTTTGCCCCGTTCACTTAACGTGGGGTTTTGCCCACCTGCTGCCTTTCCCATGGGAGCCCCGGCCTCACTGCCTGGGTGCTGGCTTCATGCCTGCCTCCTGTCTGCCCCCTCAAGACTCTGCTTTGTTTCAGATGGCACAGGCTACAAACACAACCCTTTTCTGATCATTATTCGTGGTAATTTGCTCCTCTGGCTTCACCATCATCTATAAAAATGTGCTCCGTGACTCATTTTTGCTCCTTTTGGGGTATTGTAAGCCCTCCCAGGGGGCCCAAGCTTACTCCAAATCCTTTTATTTTGTGTTGTTGAGTAATTCACTTCATTTCCAGACCACGTGTGGGGTCTTCGAGTTCCAGCACAGGCCCACTAAGTATTTTTCTAAGTAAAGAAATTGTGGGCTCCAAGAGATAAAGTAAGTCAGTTCTCTAGGAATCAGAAATGGCCATAATTAGTGTTTCTATCAGTCTAAATAGTAACATTTTTAATGTTCGCTCTACACTAGCACAGGGGATTTGATGAGAGGTGGTGCCAGCCACCGAGGAAGAATCCTGGAGAAGGACCAGGTATGGAAAGAAAGTAGGAAATTCAGATTTGAAGCAGTTCTGAGGGAAGTTCCAATGTGACATCCAGAGCACCGTGTGATGGCTTCCAGGGCTTGGAGAAGCTTTTTCCACTTTGAAACTTTCTGTCCTTCTTCAGAAGTGGAGAGAAGCCTTCTCTCATTTTGGTTTCTAGCTATTAAAATCCATTGATTCCTTTCTCCCTAAAACCCTTCCATTTGGCTCTGCTGTTCTGAATTACGAACGGGTAGTCCCATTCTGGGCAGAAGGTTCTGCAAAGTAAGCAGGAGCTACAGACTCCTGAGTGTGGCCCACTCCCCAGCCCCCGGCCCACAGCAGCCTTCCCCATTCTGCACACATGCCCACCCCAGTTCCCTGTGGTCTTGGCTGCAGTGGTTGAATGTAAAGCTTCAGCTGCTGTTTCACAGCTTGGATTTTAAAGAGCCCACAAGGAGAGACTGAAAGCAGAATGTCTGATGCTGCCTTTGGATGCCACATGCATCACCCCAACAGTCTGCGAGTAGCATTAGTTGCTAGAAAACTGTCCCAAACATGCTTTTTATGTCTCACCCTCATCCAGAACGAACCATTCAGATGTATCAACCAGCCAGCATGTGCCCAAATGGGCCAGAGCAAATTAAAATAGTTTAAGTTCTAAACCTGCATGTATGAGAAGTGAAATTACCCTAAAGTATTGTGTTGGGTCTCGTAAAAATGATGGCCTGGAGGATCTTGGAAATTTCCTGGGAAATATTTAATTAAATTATATGTTTTAGAGTTGGATAGTTAAGTGTAGTTACTATGGAACAGATTCACTAGATACCATTTTGACTAGCCATAGACCAACCTGCCTAGGAATGTATATTGTGCCAAGAGTCTTTCAGAGGTAATTTGGAGAATAAACATTTTCAAAATATGAATTAGGGGGCCGAGCCCGTGGCACACTCGGTAGAGTGCTGCGCTGGGAGCGCGGCGATGCTCCCGCCGCGGGTTCGGATCCTATATAGGAATGACCGGTGCACTCACTGGCTGAGTGCCGGTCACGAAAAAAACGACAACAAAATATGAATTAGTAGACAGATAACTGGATAGAGAGCTGGAGATTCAGACTCTGGTTTGGGCTTGACTCTTAACCAGCCACGTGCCCTTTGGGTGGCCCCCAGGCTTTCAAGGCCCCGGTTTAATTTACAAGGAAAGGTATTTGGATGAAACACTTTCTAGGGTTCCTTTCCAACCTATACTTAATTCTTTGTGTATTTCTGTTGATGACCCTTGTAAGGAAGAGGAGAAAGATAGTGCTTGCACATTTCCCCCTGCTCTCCTTTCCCTCCCCAGTCTAAGGGATTGTTGGGGTCCTGCTCTCAGGTGGACATTGCCCCAGGACGTTGTTATGAGCGCCCCACAAACTTCTTGCTTCCCTGGCAAGGTATTTATCATAATAGATACGTGCCATATTTTTGACTGCTCAGCATCTGAGCATCTCTTCTCTGTTTGGAGACCTTTATTACTTTATAGGGTCACCAGGAGCCCTGTGAAACATAGACGCTACCTCCCAGCAGAGAACCTTCATGCCAGGTGCTGACTTTGACACCTTCCTCGCAGCTTGGGTGCAGTCGTAGGATCCACCATCAGACAAACCTGCCATGGGCTGTAAATCTCCAGAGATGACAGAGAATCCATGGTGTGGCCATGCTGGCCGTGCCTAGCTGCTTGTTGGGGAGGTGTTGCTCGTACCAGCATCCAGGGACCAGCTAATTGGTGTTCAGGTGCTTGGCAGCAGCAGCAGCCAGGCTGTCTTCAGCAGACCCCTTCTGTGGCCTGATTTAGGGGAATTGCTCCTGGTGATCCACCTGTAAGTCTGGTGTTCAAGTCCTCCCAGTGGTTTTTCCAAGTTAGTCTGCAACATTTTAATACAATCTCTTTATGTCTAATTGAGGCAGACTCAGTTTCTTTGGCTTGCAACTAAGTACTGCGACTTATATGGTTATAATTAGCCCCCAAAATATTGGGGTTTTCTTATTACAGTCCTTTCCAGAGATCAAAGCTAAATTAAATCATAAGTTTAAATTCCTGCCTTCACAAATCTGTTGGATCTTCAAGAGCAGGGATGGTGCTTATTTATCCTCATGGCCTTGGAACCTAATGTCCTGTGTTACCTTGCCCCAAAAATGTTCCATCATAGGCATGTGAGCACAATGTAACGGATGTTCTAAGGACCTCCTAAAGGACTCAAGGAAGTTATGAGAAAAATAACATTTGGGTTGGGTCTTGAATACCAGTAAATATATGTCAAGTAGGCAAGTCTAGGAAGGGCATCCCAGTAGAGAAAAACAAGTTTGAAAATGCAGAATGAAACACTCAGGGTACAGCAATTAATTTAGTGCTGGAGGGCCAGAGCAAGATGCTTCTTCCCCAAAAATCCAGCAGTGGAGTTACAGTGTCCCTCATGAGATCAGCACAGGTAGGGAGGGCAGTATGGTGAAGAACAACTTCACAACTCAGAACAGCTCCCAGGGTTGCAAATCTTAGCCCTAACTGGAGTAAGTGCATTAAATGATTGCATTGCTATGTCTAAAGGTAGAGCTGGCACCTAAGAGGTGAATGGATCGGCCACATACTGGCATCTCGTTTGTAAATCAGTCTTGCTAGCTCAGTTGATGGGAGACTGTTACAAAAGATAAACCCTCTCTATTCTGATCATGATAAATTAAGGCTTCTAATGGGTAAGGGCCAGGAGCTAACTAAGCAGGGAGGGAAAGCAGCCCTGAGTGTGCATGCATTATATAATGGGCAAGAAAGAAGCTTCCAGGCCATGGATGGGGACAAAAGACAAATTAAAATAATCACTTTACTTCAACAAACATGATTTGAGCAGGCTGTGGAGATCATAGGTTTAGTAAGACGACAAAAGCCTGATCCTGTTCTCCAGGAGGTCATGGTCTAGTGGGAGCCAGACAAGCATCCCAGAGTCACATGGCAAGGCCAACAATGGTGCATACCTGGGATAGCGGTTTGACTGATGGCCTGTGGGAGAAGGACATGGGACACCGACTAAACCCAAACTGACAGTCCTGTGGGCAGGTCAGCTCAGGAGCTGCGTGCTGAATGGAACAGTGGCCGTTAGTTAATGTCCAGCTCAGACTCTCCAGGAGGGTGTCCTGGGAAGAGGGGATCTCACCACACCCCGCTTCCTTAGTCATTCTCTGGACTATAGCTTCCCCTGCTGGTTCAGTCACCAACAGGCGTCCAGCCATTTTCCATCTTTCAGAAGTTGGTTGAAATTGTGTACCGTCTGACAGCCGGCCGCTCTTCCTGCTCCTTTGGGGATAATTTGGGTTTTATGGCCATTTCCGTAGTGCTAGTTCACTGGTTCTTCCGAGGGAGGAGACGCAAGAGAGTTTGTCCAGACAATCATCTTTTGCAGGTCCCAGGACAGGCAGGTGCTATTAGTGTCCCCCTCTTTTTGAAGATAAGTTTGCCTGTGTGGTTAGGAAACTTGCTGGGGCAGCACAGCTGGAAAAGGCAGAGCCAGACTGGAGCCCCATCTCCCCTCTGTGTTTCCCTGGGTGGTGTGGGGAGGACAGGGCCATGCAGGCAGGACATAACCCAGAGTGAGCCAGGGTGCATGTGGTGTGAGCTGCAAGGGGCTTGGAGTGGTTGGTGGGCTTCCAGGAGACCAGCGAGGGGCGGAGGTGTGTCATAGAGCAGTGGTTCTAACACTTGGCTGAGTATTAGAGCTTTTAAAAGTCCCTGTGCACAGCCATAGCTCAGACTGATTAAATGAGAATTTCTGGAGGCAGGATCCAGGCATCTGAAACATCTAAAGCCCCCCAGGTGAATCGGCTGCTGCTGGGTTTGAGAACCAAGGCTTTATGCAGCGCTTCTCAGACGCAGGAATGACCTGGAGACCTTGCTAAAGTGCAGATTCAAACTCAGTTTTTCTAAAATGGGATCTGAGAGTCCACATTCCTAACAAGTTCTAGGTGGTGCCCACGCATCTGAACCCCACACCACATGTTGGGGAGTAAGACCTCAGAAACATGCAAGGCCCTTTATTCCAGAGTTAACTTTTGGAGAAATGACCTGGTTTCCTTGGAGCATTCTTTGCTGGTCATTATTCGGCCCTCAGCTGGTGCTGCCTTGCCAGGTGATGTTCCCAGGATCAGAGCTGCTCTCCAAGCTGGTGGTCATTTGGGCAACACTTTCTGCCTGCCCCACAGGTCCTGCCAGGTCCAGGCCTATGCTTTGCTCTGACATCTGGAAGTGTCAGACACACGCATTGTGTAGAAACATCACTTTACAGGGAAAGCCCCTTTGACTGAGAGAAGAGCAATATTTCAGTTGGAAATGGGGGAAAATTTTTCACTGGTGGCCTTTTATTAGACTGTGGCATGATTTTTCCGGGCGGTAGTGGCTGCCTGTTTCATTTAAAAAATTGGCTTAGGTGATATACAAGAGGTGCTGGCAGAGGGACAGATGAAGTGACCTGAGAGGGTTTTTGTTCCTCTAGCTTCTGTCACCAAATGAAACTCAAATAGCTTTTTCATATCTTAAACAGACCTATGTAAAGCAATTATGAAAATTCCATCTATTACAAAATACCTCCTTTAAGAGCATTTTAGAAATGTGCCACCTGGGTCCCACTAATCCCCAGTGGATGGAGTGTGATGGGATTTGACCGATCTGGAGGGAGAGAACTTTAGACACAGGAGGAGGAGGTGGCATGACCCTTCAGCACCCTGCAGATCCTCCACGCACTGCCGTGGGCTGGAGCAGGGGAGGTGAGAGGGTTGTGGTTTCTTCATCCTCTTCTACCATTGCTTTGTGAGATGACACGGCCATATGTGCTGCTTTATTTAAACAGCAGATGCAGAAAACTCACCCAGTGCAAAAATGCAGAAGTTGGGTACCATTTGCAAACAGGTTTTCCAGGGAAAGCTGACTTCCTCAGAAGGCTTTGAGTTGATGGCATCCGTGGTTGCTAATGACAGTGGGCCATCCCAGGAAGAGGGGTTTGTGGTCCCCGCTCACTCGGGCTGCCTCGTAGATGGAGTGGGCAGCTCTGAAATAGGCGTGTGTGAAACTGCTTTTCACACCACGAGGGAGCTGTGATGATCTCTGCAGCAGCTGAACACTGGCTGGAATATTTTCATTTCAGAAATGATGGAAGCAAAGTCCTCATTTTACATCAGAGAGACACTCAAGTAGGCAGAAGGTGAGGGCAGAACACAGGAACCGTCCAAGAAACAGATTAGACAATTAACAATAAGAAAAACACCATCCCTAACCAATTCACATTTATGGATTTGATTAGTGCCACAGAAAATGCAGGAAAATGACAGATCTGGGTTCAAATATTGTTTCTATAAGTTATTAACTGATTTGGGGTAAGTACCTCAAACTGCCTTGGTTTCCGATGCTTCCTCCATATTGGTGGGAACAATTACACCTGTCCCTCAAGGTTGTGGTTGGAGTTTAATCCAGCAGGACATGTAATGAAGCCTGTTCATTCTATACAAGCCAATGGTTATTAGTATTAATTAAATATGATTTGTTAGCTCAGTTCCTAGGGAAAAAAGCACCAATAATTAATTATAAAGTTCGCCATAAGTTTTAAATCCAATATTAATGCTCGTTCTATGGTAGCTGGGGAAATAGTTTAAGATATCAATATGTTGCATAAAATGCCATCAAATTAAACATCAGTGAAAACAGCTTAGGTGGAAAATAAGAAATATTAGTCATTATCATTTAATCATTTACTATGGACTGTAAGTACTAAATTAAAGTGTTCATGGTGGATGTGTTAGTGAAGACAAGGCTGCTTTGACTCAGTAGGCATTTTAGTATTCATATCCACTTCATTATTTAAGGTAAAAATCACTTTAAATTATCATTTATTAAAAAGGAAATCGTAAAGTAATGTATGGAGCAGAAATCTCACCTCATGCTTGCCCTTTAGCCCCCTGCTAATGCTGGGTGAGGGGTGGCCTTCAGGAGTGGCTAAGGATGGCAGGGTAATAAAGGACTGGGGGAGGATGCAATCTAAAAATAGTCAACTTTACGTACAGTTAATGAGTATGCATTTTACTATACCCATGGGACATCTGTTGCTATACTCATGGTATACATTACTGGGAAATTAATTTTTTAAAAAAACTGAATGATTTGTTTTTAGATTTAAAACCTATTTGTCCCAATGCCCACATTCTTAAATGTTAAACAGTCTTTCAAAGTGCCATGTGATCGTAGCAGGGCCACAGGGTGACTCCCACATGAATCCTACCTTCGGCTGCTTATGGCCCATCAGGTAGAGGAGACGTGTGCCAGCCCACCGTGATGTCACATCAGAGGTGCCCAGGGTGTTGCATAGGCTGAGTCCATTTCTGTGGGAGGAAAGGGGAAAAGACCCCCTTTGTAACTAAGGAGGAAAGACAAGATTCACGGAGGAGGAGACACTAGAACTGGATCTTAAGGTTTTATCAGGATTTGAATCTCAAATTGAAAGAAAGGGCATGAGCTCAGGATTGGGGCAGAAGTTTTGAGAAGGGGAAATGGTAGGAACTTAAGCTCGGGTGGGGGGTGAGTAAATGAGATTAGCTGTCAGTACCAGGCTAAGGAGCTGGGTGGTCATTTCCTGGGTACAGAGGAGCAGGTGAGCTACATGACGAGGATACTGTTTACAGAAATAGGTGTCTCAGCATTTAGCAGGGCAGAATGGGTAGGAGGGTCTTGGGGCGGGGAGGAAGGTAGGAGTATTGTAATTGTCCCCACTGGGTGACAGGTCTCTCCCTGATTCAGACAACGGATGCTGAGTGACAAGAGCTGTAGGTGGGCATCTTCCACAGAAGTGGAGAAGACCTGCTAGGACCAGCTCTTGATACTGGCATGGGTTACATCAGATCACTCCGAGCCATTCCCTAAAAAGAGCCTCAGCAACTTCCCACAATAGAAAGGGCACATTTTCCCCTTGAGACTGAACAAGCATGATTTCTAAAACACTGTTAACAAAAGTCCGGTGGGAAAAAACGCATTCAGCAGAATTGGGTGAATATATTATGTTTGGAGTTTTTCAAGCAAAATACAATTGAAGAAAAAAGGCTGTATCAACAAATCCAATAAGGTCTTGTATGGGGCCAAGGGAAAAACTTCTTTGCCCTCTGAATGTTAACTGAAAATAAACAGACAAAATTCAGATTAAGAAAAAGAAAAGGCATAACACATTATATTTTAACAAGCTGATGGAGGTAGGGTGCAATGCACAGGGGAATCAAAATTTTTCCACAAAAGGAAGATTTCTAGCAAAACCTGTGTTTCCAGTATCGCTGAATTAGCCATCTTGAAATATGTCAAAGAAGTACATTTTGGGCTAATATATTTTGTTTTCCTATAGTCTCATTATGAGAATGATGCTCTAGGTCTGGGAAGTTCAGAAAGTAGGAGAAAGAAAGGAAACTAATATATATTAATCTGCCTACTAATCAATGCATCTAAGTACATTATCCCTTATTTTTACAAAAAATGCAAAATCAATTATAACAAGTTTAGAGTAAACAATTAGTAGAAGGCCACAGAACTCTCACACTTGTTGAAACTGAAGCTTGACCTTTGGTCAGACTGACTCCCAATGTCTTTCCGCCAGACTCCTCACTTCAAGGAGATTAGAATGTTCCCTAACTTTCATTTGTGGAAACCATTATAACACACAAAAGTAAATACAAAATTCATGACAGTATAGTACATGAAAAGCATCAGGGGTAGTGTTTGAAATAAAATTATTTACAAATTTAAATTCCTCTTTTCTATGTTTTTTCCACTGCTTCTACCAGCAGGGTTCCAGAAAGACATTAGTCGTAGCTTGGTTTCAAAATTTTGTGTTTTGAAATTTAACTTTGATTATCAGGAGCCAAAATTTGAACAAATTAGCATCAAGTTTATCTCTGAATTATAGGATTTCATAGAACATAAGCCTAATTGGTCCCTATTCTCTCCTATGTCCCACCCCTATCCCAGGGAAGGGGAATCAAAATTCTTCGTGGATTAGTTGTGCATGTAGGATTTATCCAAAGAGTTCTAGACAAGCGAGAATTAGACATAGGTGTGGGTTTCCTGCTCCCCATGCTAACTCCAGATTCTTCCTAGAAAGGGAGGAGTTGGGGAAGTTAGTGATAAAACCTTAATGTAAAGAAATCCAAAGACAGGAGAACTTATGTTTAGCTTCTATAGAATCTGGCCTAGGGACTTACTTATAGTGGCGTTATTTGTCATATCTGTGCTATTTGAGATTTTTTGAGATTAACATCTGCCTCCCCTTTCTCTTAATGCTAGGGAAAATATTTTGCTTTTATAGATTCAACTTCTAAATGGATACGCTGAGAGACAGAAGAATATGGCAGGGGCTTCAGGTAGTTCCTTACGAAGTCTAATTGTTGGTCAGATACATCTCCTGGAAGAAAGAAAAATTTGCCTGTGGTGTAGTGTAAAGAAAATTGCTCCAGCGGTTTTAACTTCTCTAGGTCGCAGGTGATCTATCTACGTGATGCTGGCCAGCTATGGGAAGCTAGGGGGCTTGGTGCTCTCTGCAGCCATCTCCCTATCTGGAACCCTACGGGAAGGGTCTAGAAGGAATACGTCCTATGGCGGACAGTGGATACACCTCTGTTTCTGTTTGTTTCTCAACTCCCCTGAGTGGTAAGGTCCATCAAGGGATAGTCAAAGGAATACGTGCAAGGCAGTTCCTTACAAAGCTCCACCTTCTTCAGTAGCCTCCTCCCCTCACCTGGGGCAGCTGGCTCTACTGATGGACCTTAGCAGATTCCCCTTGAATCTCAGTCCCAGCTTCTCATGCCCGTGTCTGTCCTCCGCTTTGAATTGTTTCCACATTCATCTTATTTCTGTCCCACTGCCTCGTCCCTGGCTGCTTGCATTTCCCCTTCTCTTTTGGTCCTCACGGGTTGCTGGAAGTTCACTTCTTGTATGTTCAGGGTTCCAGCTCTGGTTTTCCTCTTCAGCACTCCACAGTGAAGCTGAGGGATTGGTCCTGACTAGCCATCCTGGGCCTGGACCCCAGGTTCCCACCTACTTGGAAGGGGTACCAGAAATACAGTTCCAGAGGACAGAGATGAGATTTGGATTTCTATCATCCAGATATTCAGATAGTCTTGTGATTATGGGAGGGAGGTTGTGGGACTTAGCTGGAAACAATGACATTTCTAGCCTCATCATGAGCTACTCACCTCTCTGAATCCTCCTCAGCAGCAATATTCTTCTGGTTCTCCAAACAGCCCTGGAGCTCCCTCCTGGGCTGTGCACCCTAACTGCCAGCTCTCCTGCCCCACTCCCACCCTGCCTGCAACGTCATGCTCTCTCTGCTGGACCTGCTGCTCCTCCTGAGATTTGTCCTCATCATTTCAGCTCATGCAGTGCTCCATCTTTGAAGTCCTTGCTCCTTGACACGTAATCATTAAACACACAGCTCATGGGATTCTAACTGGAGACAATGTCTGGTTAGGTAAATGCTTTCTTCTATGAGAGAAATTATTGATGTCTTCAGCTAGGAGGTTATTGATGTGGGGGAGGGCAGGGAGGTGGGTGAGCAAATTTACACAGCAGAACTTAAGGATCCTTTGAGAAAACAGGAAGCAAAAGCCCAACCCCTCATCCCAACGTTAAGTTATTAAAACTTATTGCTTGTCTTAGTGTGAGCTTGGTACAATATAAGTCAGCTCAGAGAGGTGCTGACCAAGGGTGCCCTGGAAGAAAAAATTGATGAGCCTCCTGAGATAAAAGCACCATGGTATACAAAGGAAGACAACCAGTGGGCTGATCCCACAGAGAATCTTCCATTAAAAGGAAAATGTGGATTACCTTCTCTAGGGAGGTGATGTTCCAAAACTACCCAGAGCAGCTCTCCTGGGATTCCAGGCTAATGTTGGTGGGGCGTCCATGTGGAGGTAGCTTCTGTGGGCAACAATGTTCTGTTTCTCCGCTTGAAGAATCACAGAGCCTGGTCCAATGAAGTGGGCCAAGAGCAGGAGTCTGGGGTCCAGGCACATCTCCCAGGATACTTTGGAAGCAACTAGCTTCTGGGGTGGTGTAGATTTCACCAGCCATGAGGGGTGTTTCTGATTCCCAGCTACAGTAATGAGATGGATGCCTTTAGGGTGACCTTTGAAGACTAAAAAACACTCAGGAAATTCTGGAGATTTTCCTAGGAAACATGGCCCTACAGAAGGAGTGCCTCACAATCTGGAGTACGAGACACTGAATAAGAATGTTTAAAATAGCTGTGATCTGTGTATATCTAGCTTGGAGCCAGTGGGACATGCTTGTCATACTTACATTGTTGCTGAGCTTTTAAAGTCTCTTCAGGCACAGCATTGTTCATTTTCCACAAGGGAGGAGCTCCATTTTCTCCCTGGGAGGCCAGAAAGCACAGTCATTAAATCGTTATTATTTTCCCACCTCTGCATTCTAGAATTTATCTGATTATCACAAATTCAAATTTTATTTTGGTTTCTCCATAAACATTTGCCTGTTGAATTTGTCCTTTGGGTATCTTTGGACAAAACCCATCTTGTGTTGTTCATACCTTTTCCCTCTGTGTCAGAGGTTTTCACAGAATCCAGATTTTGAATATATAGCTGTTCACATAATTATCAGGATACATCTCAGAAAATCTGCCCTCTGGGCCAGCCTGTGGCTCACTCGGGAGAGTGTGGTGCTGATAACACCAAGGCCATGGGTTTGGATCCCATATAGGGATGGCCGGTTAGCTCACTGGGTGAGTGTGGTGCTGACAACACCAAGTCAAGCATTAAGATCCCCTCACCAGTCATCTTTAAAAAAAAAAAAAAAAAAAATCTTCCCTAAATTTAATTTCAAAAATCCACAACTTTTTGTATATAACATGTAATCACCATAGCACCTCCCCAAGACTTTAGTGCTAATGTATATTTAGATGAATGATTTGATCAAGAGGTTATGCACATTTACATAATATATTCTATTGTATATATTCATGTATCTATGATATTTATATATTTTATAAAGAGTCAGCTCCACCTATCCCACAGGTTGAATGATTTGGATGAGCCCTTTGCCCCATCAACTTCATAAAAGCAGTTACAAGAGTCCCTGTTAGAATGGGCAAGGGCCTGGTGCTTAGATAATGAGAGTTCCTTCTGGCCTTAGACTCCAGTTAGACGGAAGGGCTTTTCCTGATCCCTCCAGGGGACTAATGGATAACCATTTGGACCTGAAAGCTATTGTCCTCGGGAAGGCAATACGACGGATACTTCATGTTTGTCGTGCGCTAGAATTACATTAGCTTATAGTGATAAGTCTGATTTTCTCATTCAACAAATATTTTTAAAGTACCTACCTCTGCACAGCACAGTGTGGTTGCTGGAGCTGTACGAAGTCCTCCCCAACTTCCATTGCCCCCTCTCTCCTCCACAATGGTCCCATGAGAGAGTTCTCTAGTGCTCTCCATTTTCAGGTAAGAAAACTGAGGTTTAGCAAGGTTAAGGAGCATGCTCCCTAATCCTATAGTTCATAAGTAGTAAATCTGGGATATAAACCAGATTTGCCTAATTCAGGTCTTCTGAATTTAGCACTACTGACATTTTGGCTGCATCAGTCATTGTTGGGGGTGTGTGTGTGTGTTTGTGTGTGTGTGTGTGTGTGTGTGTGTGTGTGTGTGTGTGATGGGGCTGTCCTATTCATTGTAGGATGTTTAACAGCATCCTCGGCCTCTGCTCACAAGATGTCAACAGCAGTCTGCCATTGTCCCCAGTTGTGAAAAGAAAAGGATATTCCCCAGAGCAAAATCCCCTCCATTGAGAAGGACTGGTTCAACTCCATCACCCCGCTTTAACCATCATGCAGTGTTTCGTCTCATGGGAGGACACATTTTATCTAATAAATGCAGTTTGGTAGAAAATGTTTTCTCGCAATGTGACTCTCTAGTTGGTTAGTGTTTCTCAGAGGGAAGAACGGCAGAAGGAGAAATCGTGCTTTCTAGCTCACCAGCAGCAGATAGGCAGGTTTTTCTTCTCAGCGTGGTTAATTTTATTCCAGTTCTCAGAGACAGCACTTTTTTTTTCTTTCCTATCAAGTAACATGCTGGTCAAAATAGGAATCTTTTTATTAACATTCTGAACGTCTGATAATTTTATTCATTCCCATCTTCTTCATGCTCCAGATTGCTGCCTTTTCCTTTTCACAAGCTGCCTCGATGTTTCCCAATCATTTTATACCTGGCACGAGGGGGAAAAAGGCAGCTTGTGAAAATGCCTACTCTTGCTTCCAAGTTCTCGTGCAGAAGAACGAAAGTTTACATGAGTTGAAAAAGTCAGTTCCTGAAATTAAACGGCAATTGCTTCTCCTTAGTTGTCCAGGGAGGAACCAGAAGTGGCCGATGATCTCTGTCCAAATTGGTCATTAATGGGATCTGATGGCAACTTGAATATTACCAGCAGAAACTGCAAATTTTATTGCTACGTGGGCCTGAAAGCCCGTGTTCTGCATTCAAATATAGCTGCAAACAGCTGTGATAGAAAATTGGTCATTTACCAGTGCTTAATGACTAGCCCTACCCAATCTGAATTAGCAAGATTTATGACAGAATTGCATTGTTCGGCTGAACTTTCTGTTGTTCCCAAAGAAATCACAAACGCCCAACATGAGTGAGCAATAGCGTTGTCTGTGCCAATAGCCTAAGACTGGCATTTGTCCCACACCTCAGAGGAAAGGGGCCTGGACAATCCACTGGCTCTTGGTGCATTTTAAAATTGAGTCACACATCTCAAGAGCAGACTTGGTCAATCCCTCTTGAGAGTTGCCTTTGACAACACTGGTTGAAAGGTAACTGTGGTCAACTCCAACGTCAGCTTGTCAAGGCAAAGGGATTAACTCTATTCAGGCCAGATTCTGGTTTATCTATTGCTGCCCATACGGACTACACAGTAAAGGATGCTATAAATTGGGTGTTGAAGCCAGATTGCATTGGGTCCTGACCCTGGCTCTGTCACTTGAGAAACCTTGAACAATGTTTCCTCATCTGTAAAACAAAGACAATTAGAATACTTTCTTCATGGAAACGTGGGTAGGATTGAATGACTTAAGCAATGCAGTTTTTAGAACATTTCCTGGCTCACGGTATGCATTCAATAAATGTGCACAGCTATCATCATCACCATCATCATCTTCCATTAACAGAAGACCTGCTTTTAAAGATTAATAATATATTAAACACGTAGACCTGAATGTTCTATTGATTCACTTGTTTATTCGCTTCCTATTTTAATCATCTATTGACATAGTCACTCAGTCTTTATTCCTAATTGCCAATAAGCATGTGTCCAACACTGAATTAGGCTCTGCAGAAGCAGAGATGAGAAAGCGTTGCTGTCTTTGTGGAGCTCAGGAACTAGTGGGAAATGAGCATGAAGCAGATCAGATGCAGCATGCTGTGCTAGGAGCAGGAACGGAGGCCTGAGGGCCACCTTGGGGACGAGAGCAAGGAACGTGTCTGTGGAAACGCTGGTACCGGAGGCTGGAGCTGTGTTACTTCACTCATTGCACAAACCCGTGGAGGACATTTGATTCTCTCCATTTCACAGACGAGGAAAGTGAGGCTCAGTGTCTACAGACTACCTCCTGGTGGTAGAGCTGAGCTCCTCTGAATTGATGCAGAGGAGCAGAAATTCAACACGGAGTCACCAAAAGTTAGAGACCCATATTCTTCTTGTTTCATCAACTTGTTCATAATGAACATCATCTATCAATACTTTTTTAATACACACCTTACACTGGAGACAAATAGGACAGATTGTACACAGAGGAACGCGGAGGACCGCAGCCCTCTCACTCCCTTTTTCTTCACATGGTTGGCCTCTGTTACAGTACATTCTGCCTTCTTCCAGGCCTTTCTATGCATTTACAAAACACACATAAATACACACACATATAGGGCCGACCCCGTGGCTCACTCGGGAGAGTGCGGCGCTGGGAGCTCAGCAGCGCTCCCGCCGCGGGTTTGGATCCTATATAGGGATGGCCGGTTGGCTCACTGGCTGAGCGCGGTCACAAAAAAGGACAAAAAACAAACAAAAAAATACACACACATATACACACTTCACCTAGCTCTTCTTTAATAACACAACAGAACTTTGAGGGCTTATGAATGGATAGACAAGTTGATATCTCTCAAAAAAAATTATTTTAACCAACTTAACTTTCTCAACATGGCCCCAAAATTATTTCTATATTTTACCTGCTTTGGCAGAAGTATTTTCAATCAAAAGAGCAGGAGACCATCATAACCCAAGGGCTTGGCCACATTTAGCTGTCTGTGAGGCAGCACTGTTGCCCCGTGTGACAAGCTCAACAATCTTGATCATATGTCTCCTGGGAGCAAAGGATGCCCATGTGCAAATGCCTGCTCTTGTGGAATTAATAAATTATACAATTATTTTCTTTTGATGCCACATACCCCAGAGCCAGGTGGCAAGCTCATGACAGGCAGCCTTTTTCTTCAGGAATGTTTTGGTCCCAAGCCACGGGAGGTGATCCACTGGGGGACCCGCCTCTGTCAGATTGTGGCATTGTCATTGATTAGACCCTCCCCCAAGTCTGGCTGGAACCTGAGTGCATCTCAGAGACGAATGGACAAAGGCTTCCCAGAACAGATGTTGCTGCTGGAAGCAAGGATCACTCTCTGGCTGCCTGGAGCTGCAGGAGCCCAGCTGGGCACAGCAGAGCCCGGCTTCAGCCACACACATGCCCTGGGCTCTGGCTCCCTTGCAGGTAGCCGGACGTGCAGAGGCCAACAGATAAAAGACTGTTTTCCAGATGTCCCCTGCTGGGGGGAGGCAGGCTGTCCAGAAACGTCATGTTTGGCAGCTGCTGAAAACCCCCTCCTACTGCTACTGCTCATGGGCTCCTGTGGGGACAAGAACAAGGGCAGCATTAGAGTCTCCTAAAGAGACAACATTAAAGAGAATTTTTGGCTTCATTCATGTTGATACTAAGCTGACAATGTGATGTTCCTTCTTGGTGTCTCATTAATGACATTTTATCATGTCATGGGAGCCATAGGAACTGTGCTAAAATGTACCCCTGGTTATGTCACCCATCATTGGCTCCCCAGTGATGTCACGATAGAGCCAACTTGATGAGCTGGCTTCAGTTTCAGGGTCAAAAAATCTCACACTCCCTCAACTTGCGTTTGTAAATAAAACATGACTTTTTGACTTTCTATCGCTTACATATCCTTCCTTGTGAGCTCTCTCCCTGCTGGGCAGCAGAAAAACAGAGTTGCCGGTGGATGAGACGCAGTCTCTTCTAGTCTGAACGTACACTTCTAGGTCAAATATTGACTAGTGACAAAATTCAACTCTTTCTCGTTGCTTATTTCAGTGGCTGCTTTTATATATTGTAGTACCCTGAAAATGCTCACATTTTTCTCGTAAAGACCCTTTCTATTCCTCCTCCTCCAGCTGGCACCGGGGTGAGTGAGGGCACCTGCTTGTTCTCCCAGGAGCCGGGAAGCAGATGGCCCTGGATCCATGGAGCCTCAGCTGGACGTTCCCTGTTCTCTGCTTCAGGGACTTCTCTGGTTTGCTGGTTTGTCTGGACAGATGACAGCTGAGCTGCCACAGCCACTATTTGTCCTTCTAAGTGGTTTGCTGGCAGCCACCACAGAAGGGGCTCCACCCTTCCCCTGCTCTAGAAGCCCCACATAATTTATCCTTTCCAGCTGTGACCCTAGGTAGGCCTCATCTGTTCTACCGACTTTTCAGCACCTTTGCATTTTCTAAATGGGGCCCACTGAGAATTCTAGATCCTGTCCATGCCAGGTATGGCCACTCTGTGGAGGCTGGAACCCTGTGGGAGGCTCATCCGGTCAGGTGCTCTGTGCCACTGCTCCTGTGGGGCCTGGTGCCAAGTCAAAGGCGAGGATTCCCCTGGGATCTCTGACCTCCCCTGTTTTCCCACTCTGGAATCCTTGACTTTGTTTATTTTTATTTTTTTTAGCTCCCACTTATGAGTAAGGACATGCAATATTTTTCTTTCTGTGCCTGTTTTATTTCATTTAACATAAGATTCTCTAAGTGTAGCCATGTTGCTGCGAATGGCAGAATTCTGCTCTTTTTTATGGCTAAATAGTATTCCGTTCAGTATATATACCACATTTTCCTTACCTAGTCATCCACTGATGGACATTTCGGTTGATTCCAACGCTTGGCTATTGTAAATAGAGCTGCGATAAACGTGGGAGTGCAGGTATCCCTTCAACATGATGATTTCCATTCCTTTGGGTATATACTCAACAGTGGGATTGCTGGATCATATGAGAGTTCTATCTGTAGTTGTCTGAGAAACCTCCATACTGTTTTCCATAGTGGCTGCACTAATTTACAGTCCCACTAACAGTGAAGGAGGGGCATCTTCACCAGCATTTGTTATTCTCTGCCTTTTTCATAATAGTTTAACTAGGGTGAGGTGATATCTCAGTGTGGTTTTGATTTGCATTTCTCTGATGTTTAGTGATGTTGAGCATTTTCTCATGTGTCTGTTGCTATTTGTTTATCTTCCTCTGAGAAATGCCTATTCAGTTCCTTTTCCCATTTTTAAATTGGGTTACTTATTTTTGTACTGTTAAGTTGTTTGAGTTGCTTGTATATTCTAGATATTAATCTGTTGTTGGATGCACGGTTTGCAAATATTTTCTGCCATTCTGTAGGTTGTCTTTTCCCTCTGGTAATTGTTTTTTTGCTGTGTAGAGATTTTTAGTTTGATATAATAATCCCATTTGTTTGTTTTTTTTCTTTCATTGTCTGTGCTTTTGCAGTCTCATTCATTAAGTCTTTGCCCAGTCCTGCTTCCTGAAGTGTTTTCCCTATGTTTTCTTTTAGGAGTTTAATAGGTTCAGGTCTTATATTTCAGACTTTAATCCATTTTGGGTTGATTTTGGTACATGGCAAGAGGTACAGGTCTAGTTTCATACTTCTACTTATGGATGTCCACTTTTCCCAGTACCACTTATTGAAGAAGCAGTCTTTTCCCCAATGTATGTTCTTGGTGCCTTTGTCAAAGATCATAAGTATGTGGACTGATTTCTGGGTTCTCTATTCTGTTCCATTAGTCCAAGTGTCTGTTTTTGTGCCAATACCATGCTGTTTTGTTTACTATAGCTTTGTAGTATAATTTAAGGTCATGTAGTGTAATGCCTCCATCTTTATTATTATTATTTTTTTTGGTCAGGACTGCTTTGGCTATTTTGGGTCTTTTGTCGTTCCATATGAATGTTAGGCTTATTTTTTCTATTTCTGTGAAGAATGTCATTGGTAGTTTGTGAGATTGCATTGAATCTATACATCATTTTGGGTAGTATGGACATTTTCACAATATTGATTCTTCCAATCTAAGAGCATGGAATATCTTTCTATCTTTTTGTGTCCTCTTTAATTTCTTTCAGCAATGATTTGTAGTTCTCATTGTAGAGATATTTCACCTCCCTGGTTAAATTAATTTCTGGGTATTTTATTTTTTTTAATGACTACTGTAAATGGGCTTGCTTTTTTGATTTCTTTTTCTGCTATTTCATTGTGGTAGTATAAAACCACTACTGATTTTTGCACGTTGATTTTGCATCCTGCAACTTTGCTGAAATCATTTATCAGCTCTAAGGGTTTTTTGGTAGATAACCCCATGGATACTGGAGGACTGTATAGAGGGAGAATCTGACTTGCAGAAAACATTTCAAAAATAATACACTACATATCTGTGCATATGTGTATATATATATATATGTGGCTACTTCAAAAACTTCATGCAAAGATTTGTTCTATCTTTTAATTCTACTTTTTCCATGAACTTTTTGAAGTACTTTTGTATGCATAGTATATATACACATAATACATACATGTCCCTTTGCATATGTCCTTTACACATATGCACATATATATACACGCATATGTACACCTCCTGTTACTCCTTACTCCCCAGCCCCATCTCCCCTCTCCCACTCTCACAATTGGGCCTAGCTATGCTGGCCTTCCTCACAGTGCTCTGCTCTCTCCTGCCCATGTGTGGTGCTGGATTGTTCCTTCTCCTCTTCCCCTGGATAACTTCTGACCACCTTCCGGATCATCCCACAGTCACACCTGTGCCAAGTTTCCTTCCTCTTACTAGGGAAGGCTGGGAATGGGCTATATCCCTGAGGGTGACCCATCACATACCTGTTGTCACTGTCTGTGTAATGTCCTCATTAACTGCATGCACACAGGGGCCACGTCCACTTACTGACCTCCTGGGCCTGTAGGGAATGGCCTAAGAATGAATGAAGAAGTAAATGACTGGAGAAGTGAGAATGCTGCCACAGGTCATTGGCATGCAGAGGGGGCCGAGTCTCTTGGGTCTGTGAGTGGTTAGATTCAGGGGAAGGTTTATCAGGAGTCTGATGGGACACAGAGGGGATGGGGACCCCATATTCTCTCTGGAGTTACAGCCCTCAGGACCTTGAATGACTGGATTCTTGGCATCTTGATCTCATTTTCCCTTCTTGTTTCCTAGAAATATGGCTAGAACATGAGCAGTTGCCACTGGCCAGCTGACCCCGCTGTGGCTCTGAGCCTCACAGGCACAGTGCTCAGCCACAGCAGCTGGACATTTCAGGTGAGGAGCAGGAGGCAGCAGGAGGGAGGGCCCAGGTCAAGTTCATTATCTCACATGTGGACAGCGCTTGACTGTTCCATAGCCTCGTCTCTCGCTTTGTGAGTCTGCACAGCCAGCTTCTGCGAAGGTCATCTAGACAACTCTTTCTCCAAAATGTAATTTGGAACAGCAGTCATTTCCCACTATTTCCATGGCAATAGGCAAACGTCAAGGAAACAGGGTTGCCGTCTCCTTAAATGTTTTTATCTGGCTGCGTATCCTACATCATCATAATTCTCTCCTTAATAATTTTCTTCATAGCAGATATTCACATAAAATTTATAAGAAAGAAAAATTTTAATTCAGGATGATTTATCTCTAGAATTTTCTGTGAAATTAATTAAATAAATAAAATAATAGCCAACATTTAGTTTATGTTAAGGACTCTCCTAAGTGCCTGACATTCATTAATTCACTTAATCCTCACAACAACCCTATGAGATAGGCCCTCTTATTACCCCACTTACAGATGAGGAAACTGAGGCACAGAGACATTAAGGAACTCCCCTGAGGCTACAAAGCTGGTCAGTGGTAAGATCATGCTTCGGGGTGGTCTGGCTCAGAGTCTGTGCTCCTAACAGCCTCCCCACGCTGCCTCTCAAGGGAAAACTCTATGTCGTGCCATTTCTGTGAGAGTGGCCACCACTGCAGGTTAACTCACTTTCAGAGAGCTGAGGGGAGGAGGCAGGGTGACCCTCTTTCTTGGCTTTTTTGAGGGAAAGCAGCTCCAGCATGCAGGATATGCAGGAAAGCTCACCAAGGCAGCCCCTTGAAGAAGCTCGATAAACCAAACTTCACATGTCCCATGAAAGGCCTTGGCTACCCGAAAACATCTCAGGAGAGGGCCTTCCTTGTCTTGTTGGCCTAAGTCCCGGCCTGAGAACTGGAAGGATGCTCTGCAGCAGGTAGAAGGCCGAGTCACTGTAGATCTTCCCAGGCACAGCGACTTGAATGTGGATGAGTGTACATACAGTGCACACAGAATGGCAAGGCCAGCCCCTGCGATGGCTGAGCGGGGACCCCGTGGCTGGTGCTCACACCACACACCCTGCTGAAGGGGAGCCCCCTAAGGGGCCCCATTCTGTCCCCCTTGGACACACCTGATCTAATGAAAGGTCTGAATAGAACATGATCGGCACTCCTGGGGCCCAGGCTAACACATGCACCGAGATGTCCTGTATACTCTACCACGCCTCACGCACGTGGGGAAACCCTGCCATGGGCTGTGGAGAGAAGAATAAGGAAAACGGTGTTGTTCAGCTCTGCCCGCCCCAGGTGTCATGTCACAAGGGTGGCTGCGTGGGTTCTCATCACAGCCCTGTGAGGTGGCATCATTGCTTCATTGTCTGTCTCACAGAGGAAGTGATCTCAGAACCCTCGTGATCCTACCTGAGCTGGCAAATGTCAGAGCTGGAATAAGATTTCAGGTGCCATGCCCCCGAGGCCCTTGCTTTCCCTCGCTTGCCACCCTGATGTCTACATAACCTCATGTGACAACCCGGAGTAGTCACGGTGGAGCGTACAAGACTCACTTTCCTGTTTCAGTAGGAATCTGAGCTCCCCAAACCAGAGCCCCCCAGCAGATGAACTCTCTCTCTCCTATGCAGAAGTCAAACTTGATTTTCATTGGGCCAATTAATTTTCCACCTCTGCTTTACAGAGAGATAGGACACAATGGAAGAAAAACTAAAAACTAAATAATAATAATAATAATAATAAAAATGCTAACACCCCCTGTGACTGACTCAAAATGTCTCCGAGTACCCTGTATTTATAGCTGGGAAGAGGGACAGAGAACAGCAGCTGCTTGCTGTTATTTCGAAGAACTTCAGGCTTCTGACCAAAATAGTCTCTGAACTTTTGAAACTCATTCTAATAGTCTCGAGGAGGAGTGAACCAATATCCTACAATCTGAGATGATATTTTTAGTCTTGAAATAAAGTGTGCCCTTCCCTCCCTCACTCACTGTTCACGCCGCTGCATGCTGGGCTGAGGTTCCTGACACAGGGTGGGGTCCCTTGTGGGGCCAGTGCCCAGGGAAGCATGAATTTGGCTCTGCTTTTTAAATATGAGAGAGAGAGAAAAAGAAAAGCAGACCTCAAAATACTTATAAGTTAAGAAATGCTCCATCGAGTCAAGAAATAATTTTAAATATGTTCATCTGACTAAGAAAAAAATAGGAAGGGTGTTTTTAAGCTTAATAAAAAGTGCTTATTAAAATAGATTTGCAGATGCTATGGCCCATATGTATATTGCATATCTGTGTTCCCTATATGAATATATTAAGCTCAACATGTTATATGCCATATGCATATATTCTTTCTTTATTAAAGGCAGTACCAGTAACAGAATGATGAATCACAGACCACTGAGTCCCCTGATCACCACATTCACCCAGAAACCCTTCCTCAACCCCCAGGTGGAGCCCAGCAGAGACTCCTGCTGGTTCCGTGGCTGTGTTTTAGTCGCAGCCACCTTTAGCTCCTGCCCAGATCTCTGAAGCAGCTTCTAAGCCACATTCTCTTCCATTCTTGATTTGCTCCACTCCATTACCCTCAAATCGGCAACTGCGATGGCAGCTGGTGTTGACTGCTTTGCCTTCTGAGTATCAAAACTCCCAATTTTAATGAAGACACCTTAATTGTCCCCTGAGAGCAGTTCCACTCCATTGCATCAGCCTTGGTGGGGCTGTTCATTGAGGACACCCCCCACCCCAAGGGCATGTGAGTCAGGCTGGACACTAAGGTGCTGACTCCAGAACTGGAATCTTCAGCAAAGGTGGCAATAACTGGGAGTGTTGGAAGCTCAGGACCAATCCCTTCCTGCCGATTAGATGCCACAGTACCTTGCTTTTTACAGACTTTCTAAGAGCTAGTTATTTAGAGAGTTTATCATTTCAGATTTCTTCACTCCCTTTAGCCAGAATTTGTTTCTTTTTGTAATTGAAAAGTCCTCACTGATCCAGAGGTCTACTGAGAATGTAGTGAGGACACAGTACTCGTCTGCTTAAAAGTTTATGGGGTCCCAGTGTGCCGCGAATAAGACCCATGCATTAGCGTGGTGCTTGACGATCTGGCCCTGACTCTGTCTCCAGTGTAAGATTTGATGAACACTAGTAGGCTCATTGTACACATCAGGAAGTTGAAGCTCAGATGGATTAAATGACTTGCACTAAATTACACAATTATAAGCAATAGAGCAAAAATTGAATTCTTTCTGACTACAAAAATCTTTGCTCTTTTCTTTACTTCATAGGAGTTCTGGTTTCTTTTTCTCACTAACTTGTCCCCTAGAATCATGGCACAGAGACCCATACATTCAATTTTGCTCCTGGCAAGGTCATTTCGAGAGGCCCTAGCCGAGCTTATACGTCCATCTTCTGTCAAACCCCACGGGTGTCAAATGGCCCCAAACTCCAAATTCTTTGCAAGTTTACAGTAATATAAACTTACTTGTTGAGTTTGTGTAACATCTTTGAAGATGCTGTGTAAATTTTTTTAGTTACATGGAAAAGTATGTTTGTGATGCAGCAATTATGGAGGAATTAGTTCAACATATTACCATTTGGGGGGTAATAGGCATGGCAGAGATCTTGTTGCAGACCATTAAATATTTGTCCCTCTGAGTGAAAGGGCATTGTGAAATTCTCCTGCACTTACGATCCCCAGTTTTCCTTTCTCTCATACGTTATTTGCATAAAATTGGAAGAAGACTTTACAGGAACTGGCTGGGAACAAAGTGGGCCATGGCTCACTCGTTTTGCTCCTGCCAAATCATCTGTAAATTATAGTCCATTGCTGTTTTTTCATTAATTGCACATATTCTTTTTCATTTGGCTGCAAATTCCATCACTTTGGCCAAAAATGTGTACTTCTGTGACAGCACAAAGTAAGCACTTTGAAAGGACAGGCAGTTCAGAAAAAGTAGGTAATTACACCAAGAAACCAAATGCAAGAGGCAAATAAGGGCTCCAAGGTTGAAGTGAGAGAAAAAGACTTAAATGAAGTCACCTTACAGCATTTTAAATGACCAGATGCATGACTGGTGCAAGAGTTCAGGGTGAGATGTGCTTGCTGGCTCCTGTTCTCTCTTCTTTTTTCATGTTTTCATGTCTGCCCAGTGACGTTCTTTCCTCTTGTCCTTTCCTTGTGACTAGAGGCAACAGAAAAACCATTACTTGCAAATGCAATGTTCAGTCCACCCCTTGGTTGGCCTTGGGTCATCTTTGAGTGTCCAAAGGTGCTATTTGCTGATCATTTTCTGCGAGTGGAAGACTTCACACTGCATGGACTGCTCTCAGTGACACCACAGCAAAGGCACTATTGTCCCCATCTTCTTTTTCAGAAGAAAAAGCAGAGTTAAAAACACTAGTGGATTTTCCCAAGAGTTCACTGAGCAATCTGGCAGAACAGGTTTTAAGCCTGGTGGGTGGACTTACCTCCTTGTGTTCTGAATGCTACTTATCCTCTTCCTTCAGTGAAAACCTCGAGAGACAAGGCTTAATGGGACAGGAAAGTCCCTCAGCATGCTCTTCCAAAGAACGCTTTGGATTTGTATGTTTCAAATCAGCCAGTTAAAATCTCTTGTTTTTTTTGGGGGGGGAGAGAGTTTGGCGTGAGTGTGATGGAATCTCTCCGTCTTGACTCTGCTGCATTTGCCCATATTTGCACACTCTACAGTGAAAAAGTGAATTTTGCTGTGTGTAAATTATATCTCAATTCTAAAGATAGAAATAAATATCTCATGATTTCTACCTCTCAAGAAACAAAAACCAGAGATGATAATCACTGGCTTCAGGATTGAGCAAAGCCGGAGTTCTCAGGAGAGACTGAATCATCGATTGTCCTGTCTCTCATCCCCTAGAGCCTGGGTGCTTTTGAAAACTCAATCTTATTGGAAAAGAATAAGGTTTATTGTTGGTTAAGAACAAACACAAACCCTCTGATCTACAGTCTTAGTCTATTCTAGAGAGGAGGACCATTATTTTTTAAACAAACTATTTGAGTTGCTTAGGATTAGTAGACTGGAAATATTTTGCAGGATATTACTTCCCCGTATTTAATCATATAATTATATGTATTTTAATGGGAAGCTAATTTGTAATTTCTAAATAATGAACATCTTGCTGTGTCAGGGCTTTGGGAATAGTGGAGCAGTTTTTGTTGACCTGGTGAGCTTTCCCAGTGTGCCTGAGAGCCCATTCCAGAGCCCTGACCGTCACAACAGGGGCAGTGAAAGCAACTTGGTGTCCACACTTCTCACCCTTTCCAGAAGAATCAGAGCAGAGAAAGACCAACGAGAGCCAAACTTTTCAGACAGGTTGGGTCTTTCTACATATTGAAAAAGAAAGCTTGTGGAAAAAATAAAATGTGTGCACAAAACTTCTGAATGATCCAGTCCTGGTAGATCTGCTGTAATACAGGATATTCTTGGAATAATTTTCTACAGCAGCATTGTTTTGCATCTTATTTGTGTTGACTTTTTTGACTATGCTGAGGGCTTTCCCTCCTTAAGATCTTCCCATGCCATAACAATGTTGGTTTGGATGGGTAAATAGAACCACTATAAGTATTCTAGGAAAAAGGGGCTTAATGCGGGCATTAGGCTTAGGTACATATTCTGAGAACTCTGGGAGAAAAGATTAGGAGGGTTCCAGCTGGAGGATGACAATAGACACTGAGACCTCAGCCTGAAACATGGAAGGTGGTGGTTCCCAAAGGCTCCCTGGAAACTGCTGACTCTCAGGAGTGCCTGGGAAGTTCCCGCCAGCTATCTCAGTTTGTGGCAGCCAGACAGGTGTGCACCGAGTGCCTGCCGAGAAGCTTCTGAATCTCAGATCTGCTCCCAGCTCTGGCTGCAGACAACTTTAGAGCACCACGGAGTTGGCTGCTCTTCTGCTTTCAGATCCATGTAGGTTTCTCCTGTTGGCCAACTCTATTCTGGAAAGGGACCCTGGGAAATACCATCGGTCCCAGCATCTTCTCCCATTGCAGAAGGGGTGGGGGTGGGACAGTGCCTGGACAACAGCTCATCCATCACGCACATGCTGTTCCATCTTCTGGAACATCGCTCCTCTTACTCTGATCCTTCAGTTCTCATCCTTAAGTGTCACAGCCAGTGCAGAATTCCTGGATACTGTAAAGCTTGCCTTTCCTGGCTAACCTCTCATAATACCATCATTTTTTGTCTACCTTCACACTAGATTGTAAATTTCTGTGAGGGCAGGAGACTGATCTGCTCTGTTTGTTGCTATATGTCTAATGTCTAGCATAGTACTTATAAACAAATATGTGTTGATTGAATTTTTGAATTTTAATTTTTTTTCTGGGATATTCTAGGTCCACGCTACCATTTGCAAGACATATATACCCATCCAAAAATAAAATAAGATATAAACTACTAAATATCACTTATTTGCAAGGCACTCTTCTAGGGACTAGGGGAGGGGCGTGCAGACATTAAACAGAACACAGTTTATGCCCTTCCTTTAAATAATTTGTCTTGAACATATTTGTTCCACTAAAAATCTCACCCAAAGGAAGCCTTTTACTTATTTCCCACTCAAGTCTGAAATGGTCCCTATGTCTCATAGAAAAATAGGATCCTCTTTTATTTATGTAGTTTATGCAATGGTCCAGAGGAGAAGAGCTTGTGTTAGCATCCAAGGTTGTGAACAGAATATATGAGCTGAGAAATTTGGAATTGATCTGTGTAGTCAGGGTTTCTGACCAACACAAATACAATTCCCAGGAAAAAAAGGGGAGGCTTCTAAAAAGCAGCCCTATGGCTCCAGCACACTGGGACTTGAAGCTGCATATTACTATTCCAAACATAGTTTCAGTCAAGTTTAGTTGGTTCTTGACTTGGGGAGAAAATGAAAGAGTGTGGGTCTCTTTTGATTTCGGATAACACAGAAATACTGTAACTTCAAGACCTTCCCCCCCCTCCCGAGGAAGGAGGAAGATTAAAAATAAATTGTCTTCATTCAAATGAAGTCTCACGGCATCTACCCACCAGGTTAGATGTCTATCTAGTTAAGAGGGGGATTTTAATTAAAGAACATAAAATTTAAATGGTTTGGAAAATGTCAACATGGTTTCCTATTTTGAGCCCAACACAGATGATAGAACAAGAGGGTATAAATGAAAATTAAAGAAAAACAAATTCGGAACAGATGTCAGGAAGTGTTTCTTCTTCTTTTCTCCTTTTCCATGCAGAGAATCATAAATGTGTGGAATAGCTTACCAGGCAAGATAGTTAGGCGGAAAGAGGGAGGTCATTAAATAAACAATTAGATTGCAAATAGATCGCAAACAGTGAGACGTGGTGAACCAAATGGTCTCTCTCTTTCCCCATGTTTGGATGTTTTTGAATAAAATAAAATTTATGGACATTCCTCAAGCTTTAAATATCTAGACCATGCAATGGGAACTTGCAGATATTCCAATGCCTGCATTTTTACGCTTCAAATGTGAGCTTGTAGAGTGTCATCTTGGAGATTTTCATGTTGGAAATCTTCCTTTCAGACACATGTGCTTCAGGAGAAACACACAGTGTGAAAACATTAAGTTCCAAAAACAGAGACATGACAGCTAATGAACAGACTCTGAATGATGCATCTACTGCATGTATTAAATAATCAGACCTAATTGTAACAATTTAGCTAACTACACTTGTGACTCTTCAAGTTGAAACAGGCAATGTATTGATAAAACCCCCACTGCAGTAGACATCTTATTGTCCAGTCAGCAGGCCTATGTAGGATATGTCCTGAATTGAATGATTTTGGTTCTGTAACCTATATTGAATTTGATGGGAAGTTCTAAATGTCCCATATTCAGCTTTTATCAATTACAAAAGTTGGCACATAGAGCTATTTTTCTGCCACAGTAATTGGCAGTTCCATCACATAAATGGTAGAATGAGCTGACAATCACCTCCACACACAAAAATCTGCACGATCCTTTATGGTCTTTCCTGTAGGATTGGCTGAGGGAAGACCAAAAAGAGGAGACTGAGAAGAATTAAAGGCCTTTATTTTTTATCTTCAAGAAAGGGAAAGACCATCCTTTGGCCTAAGTCCCAAGTTATAAATGAGTTACCACCATTGGTGAGAGGTGACTTCGCAGCAGTACACATGCTCTGAAAGCTGGCCAATCTGTGCAGCCTCAGTCTGGCCGTCTGCTTCTGAAACCCAGCCAGTGAGCGACAGTCCCGCACTTGGAGACAGGACATGGTGGGCCAGGCTTCACTCCAGTGACTAGTGGCACAGCTGGAAGTCCTTGCTTCTCTCCCTCCTGAATGTCCACCGTCTCCTGCAGGCCAGGCTTTCGCAGACCTCATCTAAGCCCAGCTCTGGCTCTGCAGCAGGAGTTTGTGCCTTCCTTACGAGCTCAATTTTCCCTTCAAGCAAATAGGAAGTTTACCTTTTTCACGTCAGATGTAGAGTTTAATCTGTCATTACTTCACAAATTTGTCACTCTCCATGGTTCCTCCAACCCCTGTTCACAGTTTGGACTTGAAAGTGACAGACACTGATGTGGCACTGAGATGCTCAAATTCAATCTTCTTGATTCTTATGGTGGCTGTTATTATCCATTTTTTATTTGTGTATATTTGAGCCCCCAGATGCCAAAATGCAAGTATAAATTTCATGAGCAGTTAATTTATTAAACAAGAAAAATGTCCTTTTGAAGCTCTTTGTGTATATATAATTGGGCATTTGGTATGAAAAATGGTTGAAAGTAAGAAATAAGCCAGCAAATACTAACAGCTAAGCATGAGAGATGTCTGATTTCCTTGACCAGTACCAAAGAAAGTGATAAATTAGCACATTTTTTTAAAAAAAAAGAAATTCAAATGAGAAAGTAAAAGAGTGACAGCAGAACTTTTAGTGGCCTTCCGCACAGTGTGTCATCACCCACCTTTCAGCTCAAATGACTCTCAGAGTGTCCTTCTGCCACTCAGAAGCACTTTCTGATTCCAAAATTGCAAGCAAATTTTTAAGGCTCATGATAAAAATTTATTCCCATGATTAAAAAATGTAACTGCATTTACTATTACAGAGCTTATCTAAGAGCTAAATACCTCACCTTTTTATGGCAAATGGTGGTTATAAGTCATTACAATGTAGAACAAATTCCCCTTGGCTTGTGCAAAGTTTTTTCTCATGTAAAAGCCTTTCTTCTAAATCTGTTGAGAGTTAAAACTCTTCCAGATGAGATTCCAGAAACAGCAGTAAACTTTTGCAGAAAGTTTTGTGCAGTGTTGTTGATAAAGGAAACAAAAATTGATGATGATGCTTTTCTTTGGCCAGAAAATAATTTTTAAAAAGTTGAACAGAAAACTCAATATAGTCCTGAAGAACAGAAAAACAACAATGACCCCCCCCCCCAAAAAAAACCAAAATGCCAAAAACCCCAAAAAACCAGGTTGTGCCATGAGTGATGGTATTCTGTGCTTGGACAAATCAAAATTGAAGAGCAATTCTCAGAGTGCCAGAATATGTTCAGTATAATGCTTCATGTGCTAATATTGAATGTGATTTTCAATGGACAAAGACCAAAGTAAGTTACATGTGACCACTGCAGAAACAGTGGAACAGAGACTAAGGAATTGTGCAGGAAGTTCTGTAAAACAAGGAGTTCCTAAGGAGAGCTAAATCATCTATGATAAGTATAGTTAAAGTAAGAAGTATATAATTTAGAAGTCATTTATTTCAGATTAACAACAAATAATTTTTTAGTATTCATATGTCTCATGCAATATTTTTCTTTATCTCAGTGACTATATGCACAGACAATTAGAAATTATTCAAATTTAACTGAGCGTCCTGTATTTTTATTTTGTAGCTCTGGTGACCCTACCTTATTGATACTTCTGTAAATTTTATTGATATAAAGAACATATTATCTGATGTCTTTTCTCTATTAGCCGTGGAAGAACATGTCCCACTACTTTTGATAACCCAGTTCCATGTAAAATATGCAATCGTAATGGCCGGAGAAGTGGAAGAAATGGCTGATTGGAAATTTACTCTAAACTCCTCCGGTAATGAGCTAGGTGACCCAAAGGATGGTGGTTCTGCTCTCTGGGTTCTTACAGTTTAGAAAATCTACAATGAAAACAATGTATTTTTAATGCTTTGCTGAATAAAACAGCAATTACAAAAAGTGGCCGGCTAGGATGCACAGGGAAATGTTTGGGACCAAGTCGCTCCTATCACTTTCTGAAGTAATTCATTGACACATTCAAATTATTTTAGTGTCTAATCAAATCACACCATGTAGGTGGGAATTTTGGGGTAAGACAGTCTATTAATTAAAAAGTTTAATTAAATTATAAATAAAAGGGAGGGAGGGACGAAGGAAGGAAGGAAGTAGAAGGCCCTACATTCTCAGATCTCATATCTAGTTTTTTGTTTGTTTTTTTGTGTTATTAATTTCAAAGGAATAAAGTTACTTAAACTGATCTAAGAAACTATATTCTAGTAGAAGTAACCAGGTTTATAGACCAGAATAATTTGACCAAATATAGATAATTTTAATTTATATGATTATTTGAATGTGATTCAAAGCTGTCCATTAAAATGTAACATGTTCTTATAAGGCTTTGCATGTTTTTAATTAATATATTTCTAGAAGGTGGGTCTGAAACTATGGTAAACTTCAGCCAGCACACTCTGGTACTGGATCGAATATCATAATTTCTTAGAGAATTCACAATTAATGCTTCTAAAATCATAGAGTATATTGTACTATGGTACCAATGAACATTTTTTTGCAATATGAATATATTCATTATCTAATAATGATGCCAACTTTCTTTTCTTTCTGTTTATTGTGGAAGAAAGTCAAATTAAGAACTAGTTACTCTTCTCAAAGATCCTCAGCCCATGTTTCTTACAATTGTCAAAGTCAGTCAGAAAAGTAAGGTCCTTTAGAAGTCACATTGAAACACTTTCTACATTTCTTTTGTGCATGTGAATTTATCCTGTTGCTGTCACTTGCTCATGATTTTAGAAGATGGTAACTTGAGTGGGTTTGAGCTATTTTCCCGGGATAGAGTGGATTTCTGTTGCTGCTACAGAGCCTTAGGTCCCTATTGGGAGCTCTATGGGTTTATAATGGCCTGGCTTCCAGGCACAGAGGGACAAAATAAAGCATAATCCTGCCAAATAAAAACAAATCCAGATTTAGCTAAGGAAAGACCTTGTTCACAAGGATTTTTGTAATGAGGGGAAAGACTATTGCAATGGGGTGACTGTTGCCACCGTAAGAGCTGAAATCACTTAGAAAGAAATTTTCTTTTATAGCAAGGTGTACATAATGCTAGAAAGAAGCGGGTACAGGGGAAGGCGTGGGCGGGTGGCATGGTGGGACAGTTCGCGTTCTTTCCTTGAGCAAGTGGGTTCTCAGGAGGAGCTGTTAAGGCCAGCTTGTTTCTGGTTCCAGTACTCAAGGACGAGCCAAATTCAGAGTCCTCTCGGGGAGGAGAGAGGCTTGATTGGTTTGGTTAAGGCCAGTTTGCAGGTATTTTGTCCAGATTGGCCAGTGGGTTACACGCATTTCAGTGAGTTATTTATAAGGCAGTCAACGGGACTTTGGAGGGTCCAGGTCCAGCGTTGTTATACGCAAACAAACGGGCACTGTGAGTTGTGTCTAAATCACGAGGAAAGGGGGTTCTTTGCAAGAAGCCTTTCCTTGCCGCTAAAGCGTGAGCTGTTTCCTGTTCTCTGGGATCCCAGGGCTCGGGAACATTGTCAATCCTCTATGGCAGAACTAGAACCGGGTAATAACTAGCTGAGTGACAAACATGTGTGTGAGATAAAATGCAGGGATATAACACACTTTCTGTAAAAATGCTGCTATGCTATTTATATGACCAACACAACCCAGAGACTAACTGGGATGGCCCAGACTTTTGAGCTCTGCACAGGGTACCTTGGCTGAACTTCCTCTAAGATTCATTCAGCTGGCACTGCTGAGCTTTGCCCCTGGCAAGTTGCTATGCTAAAGCATGCAGGAGGGCAAGGAGGCACCAGACATGGCTCTGCCCCGAAGGGGTGGGCCAAGTAGCAGCCTTACTCTCTGGCCCCCAGACACCCTTCACTCCAGCCGCACATGCACGCTCACACGGCCATTCTCTGCTCAGGGTCTGTATTTGTGCTATTTCCCAGAGTAGCTCTCCTGGTTCTCTGACTATCCAAATCCCACCCAATCTTCAACATCCAGCTCAAACCTGCTTCTTCTCGCAAAGATTTTCATAGTAGTTTATTTTTTTCCTCCTTTCTGTATTTGACCATTTAGTCAACTTTTTCTGAGCACCCACCACGTGTCAGGGCCAAAGCTAGTGGGATGTTCTTTTTGTTCTTGTTTTTACTAATCATTTGGATATTACTCAGAGTTCATAATTTATCATTAATTTTTGTCTTTGCATAACCAATGGCAGGCTGATTAATATTTAGCAGTATTCTCTATGGTGTGTGTGTGTGTGTGTGTGTGTGTGTGTGTGTGTGTGTTTTCTGATTTGTAGCATTTTCCAGTTTTGATGATGTAACTCTTTCCACCTTGGCTCATTTCAACTTAGCATGAATTTGAAAAAGAGTATGTGTGATTGGCATGAGGCAGCCCCAGCGTGCCACTGCACTTGACTCTGTAAATCATTTTTAAGCACTCCTTTGAATAAGAACATCAATGACTAGTTTACCTAACCAGACTATAAGACCCTGTAGGGCACGAAATATTTCACCATTTAACAATAGTAATAAGGAGACTAGTATTGACCTGGTGAATATTCATTGAGTAAATAAATGAAGAAATAAATGAATTGAAACACATTCAATGTAATTTTTAATTGATCCTCTCTTTCTCAATGACTTGCAAAATGTCTTGCATTCCATAAGTACTGAAACATATTTGCTTATTTACCGAATGAGGCACTACTTGTGTAGGGGGTTAATTTTTGTTCTCTGGCTTTAGGCTTCATCATAAAAAGTAAATGTAGCATAATTTTGTTACAGCGGATTTGTGGCACCTAGACCTGTTCTCTTGCCCTTCCTCGTCCTGTGGAGATGAAGTACCCTCATCTTTAATTTCTTATAGCCCAGGGTTTTGCAACTATAACTGGTCCACCCTGCTGTGCTGTTGCAGGAGCCACAGAGCAGTGACCATGTCAGGTGATTACTAGGTGTTACTCATCTTTTCTCCTCCCATCTTCTCCAAGAAGTCCAAGCCCATCTTTATTCCCTACTTTATTTTCTTCATGTTATTTATTTGACCTGTCAGTACAATGATTTTTTTCATGCTATTAAATGGATAAACATCTTCAAAATATCAATAATTATTAAATCAAAAGGGGAAGGCAAGAAATGTGTTTATTCAACACACATTCGTAGAAAGACTATGTGGATTTGTTTAAGAAATGCCGAGTGGGACTTTACTGGTCTATGCATCTTGAGCAGGGCTCAAAGACAGAAGCCGCAGCAACGAATCCCCCACATTGAAAAGGGCAGCAGTAGACCTCTTGCTGGGGTGTACGGACCGGAGCCCCATTGCTAGCCTCGCCCTCTTCCAGTGGCCGAGAAGCTAGTGGGCGAAGACGGGCAGTGCCTGGTGCTCTTGGCAGGGATGTGGGGCTGGGCGAGGTGGATGCTGAGGAAAGTACAAGTGAGCTATTTCTGCCCAGAGCCCAAGGGGCACCCAGCACCGGGAGGCTGTGGGGAGGTTCCCATGTGTAGAGCTGCAGACAACAGGAGGGCACTGGAGGGAGAGGTGGAGCTCACCTGTGTCTTGGGAGCCTGTTGCCTTCAGGCGGGCGAGGCTTCTGAGCCACCCACATGTCTGCAGCCAAGGGAAACCCCAGCACTCAGCCATCTGTCACTCAGAGGGTCCTGGAGATCACATTAGAGAAAAACCAATCAAGTGAGGCTTCTGTGTGTTTCCTCGAATCTTCCCTTGTCCTTGCTGAGCCCAGAGGAGCTGGTCTCCAGAGCAAGAGCAGGGGGCCGAGCAGGGTGACAGCAGACCTCACTCTGCTCTACGTGAAGGCCCTTGAGCCATGGGTCAGGCCTCAGCTGGGAATGGGGACAAAGTTGGAATCAGACGGAACGGACTTTTCCAAACCTTAAAGTCTTATTTACCAGATCAGATGCTCCTAGTAAAAACCAGCCAGAAATTAAAGTAAATGTGAACAAGAAGGGCGGCGCTTCACAGCATGTTTGAAGGCAGGAATGGGAGACCAAATAAAACTCTTTTTTTTGTTGCACCCAACAAAGTTCAAGCCACTTAATACACTGCTTGGACATTCACTAACCTCTGATTATTTACCACGTGGGGTCCGATCTGCAAGTGCTCCTGAAGCTAGGAAAACGGGCCTGACCTAGAGGAAAAAGTCACCTTGTCCTAACTGGGTTCACACACTCATCTCTTGTGTAGTCCTGGACATATCCCTTAAAATCTCTGCCCCCTGTGAAAAGCTGGTAGCTTTCTGCAAAGAGAATCAGACCTTGTATGATTTTCTGTATCCTTCACATTAGCCAGAATTGATCTTGCGAGACTTCAGTAATCAGAGCCTACTTAATTAGAGGCATTATACAAAGATGAAGGGAAAAATGCCTGTCTCCTCTCATCGTCCATTCACATCACTTGTGGAGCCCGGGATGCCCACTGCAGTGCTCTGGGGCTATGTGCTGATATGTGTAGTTTCAGGAAGCCTTTCCCCCCAACGCCGTGAACATAAACATACACTCATCAAGACATTGATTTGCAAGTACAGAATACCACAGGGAAAAGGGCGGACCCCAGAGGTGGTAGAAACCTAGGAGGAGATGGACAAACACTGTTTCTACAACCTTACTGTGTGGGTCTTAATTCAATTCTGAACTCTTGGGTGAGAAGCTCAAGGAACACTGATTGCATACGATAGCTGTAGGCTCTCAAGAAACAAATCTAGGTAAGTGGTAATGTACTTATTTATGATTCATCAGTATACTTCATAAAGGAGTAAAATGGAGTGTAAAAATATGTCTGATGATAAAATAAGAGATGAAATTAATTTTCCATTTGATTATCATCAGGACGGTAACTACTATGTACACAATGATTAATATATACCTTGTACTTTGCAAGCCTGAGTTCACTTAGTCTTCACAAGTATTATTCCCAAGAATGAGAATGTAAAATTTAGTGTCCTCGGATAACTTTCCCAATATCATGCAGCTAGTTAGTGGTAAAGGCTGGATTCCCTTCCAACGGTATGTAGCTGATTCCAAAAGGAATGCTCTTAACTACTGGGTTATACCATCCAGTGAATCTTGGGGGTGAGACCTCTTCAATTAAACCTCGGAATAATGTATTGTCATTATTCCTTAAGACAGTTTGGCCTCAGTTGGCATTTATTGAATGCCTACTACTGTGATAATTCTCCATCCCTTACAATCCATTTCCTTAATAAAAAAGTATTGAAATGACTCTTTGTCAACTAATAACTTTGTTTCCTAGTTATTAGTGGTTCAGATCATCTCTGTTGCAGGAAATTTCAAAAAAAGGGGGAAGTGGGAGTCCTCAATAGAAAAGAGAAATGGAATGATGACATAAGAAGGGTGATTTTTGCAATGAGGTATTGAGAGAGAAAGAAGGAAGGACAGGGTAGGGGAGCCCAGCCTTGGCGCTGCATGGCTGAGCTGCCCAGGAGCTGAAGCAAACCCATGGGGATATCGTGGCTGATGCTCCAACATGAATTTATGTGCAGAAAGTTAGAGAAGTCTGGAGAGAGGCTGAAAAATACTTAAGACCTTTTTTCTATATCACAAACCCATGAAATTTTTCTTATTGAAAACCATGGCATAATGCAGAAGATAAAAGGAAAAGCATTCTTAGACATAAGACCAGAAATTTATTGAGCATTTTGATGAAGGAGCAGATAAAGGCAAATTAATGACCCCTCGCCTGTTCATAATCCACTCCTAAGTCAGAGGAATTAACTACCATCTTATCAATACCACAAAAAAAGATCTTTGAAACCAGGGAGAATAAGGATGAAATAGGAAATTAATTTGCAAAATATATTACTCATCTAAGATGGTTACATGACATTAGTATTAATTTGTTCTTTGTAGGTGCCCTTAATAATTTACTTTTTTATGGTAAAATATACATAACATAAATGTATCATTTCAATCATTTTAAAGTGTACAGTTCATTGGCATTATTGTTGTGCAACCACCGCCACCATACATCATCGAAACTTTTTCATCTTCCCGAACTGAAATTTTGTCCTCATTAAAGAGTAACTTCCCATCCCCCTCCCTTCAACCCCTGGGAACCTCTATTTGACTTTCTGTCCTTATGAATGAGACTATTCTAGGCACCTCACACAAGTGGAATAATACAACATGTGACATATTTCACTTAGCACAATGTCTTCAAGGCTTAACCTTGTTGTAGGACATATCAGTGTCATTCCTTTTTAAGGCTGAATGATATTCCATCAGTGCACACCACATTTTATTTGTTAATCTGAACACTTGGGTTGTTTCCACCTTTTGGCTATGAACATTGGCGTACAAGTATCTGTTCCAATCCCCACTTTTAATTCTTGTGGGTATGTGCCCAGACCAGGAATTGCTGGATCATGTGGTAGTTCTATGTTTAAATTTTTGAGGAACCACCACACTGTTTTCCACAGTAGCTGAATCATTTTATAATCCCCCAACAGTGCAGGAGAGTCAATGTGTTATGACACTAGGTGTAAAGACTTTTCTTCTACACGGGTTTGCACAACTTTGCACACCCCTGATACATTTCCTGCACACAGATTCGGTTCTAGACCTTAAGCCATGGATTTGCCTTGGCAGGTGGCAGCGTGGAGGGGATATTCTGCAATAGAATTTCTGTGGACGATAGAAAGTAATAACAGTATCTATAATTGTCATACAGTTTTTACAAATGTTATTTCCTTTGATGCTGACAACACTGTGAGGTAGACATCATTATTACTGGGATTCGCATCTTACAGGTGAGTTACCTGAGGCTGAGTGGCTCACGTGTCTTATGATGTGTTGTGGAGGGAGCTGGGGTTGAAATTGAATAGAGCTATCTCATTCTGCCACTCTGACCTTTGGCAAGTACTGTGACATTTCGCTCAGGTAAGTATCTGTCTGTGCCAACCTGATGTGCCCCAGACCCACTTCTGCCTGGTTTGAGTGGCCTCTATTTTGTGTATATGCAGTCATTTGTATTCACTTATTAAAAATGTAGTTCCTTTGTGAAATAATTGTCCATCCCCCCGCGGGGGGTAGGGGGAAGCCAACTGCTAGTGCCGATGATGGAAATGGACAAAAAGTGAGACAGACCAAGGCGCTTAGGATTTGAGGCCAAAATGTAAAAGTGAGTAAATTAAAAAGAGGAATGAATTCAGCAGTGGCTCAGATCTGAGGAATGAATAAGTTCACCAATTTCTCCCTCCAGAAATGAGAAACAGACATTTGTGAAAGTGTCGTACACGATCCAGCCAGTGAAAAAATTGCTCATCAACTGAGAGATAAGACTTAAGTGAAAACTGAAAAGGGGGTTAACGTGAAGAGTGAGAATGTGCGCAGGAAACACGAGGCGCACGCACGGTGGAAGTGGGCCTCGGCAGGAAGCCCAGACGCTGTGCCAGCATTTCCACCCAGCAACAGATGGCAACGACTCCAGAACGGCTCCTCCACCAACCTCTGCTGCGAGTATCATTCACTGGAAAACTTGAAGAAGCACTTTTTCTTGGATGATGTCAACTAGCAAAGAGTAATGGCACCGGTAGACCTCTTGGTGGATGGCCCGTTTTCTCCCACACCCAGAGAGATCCTAAGGGGAGAATGGTCAACCAAAAGAAGAGCCAAGCATGGGTTTAAAAACCTGTTGGGGTGAGAGAGTCTTCACACACACAGGAATCCAGGCAGAAAGTGAATATGAGCTGAAAGGCAGCCAAAGAAGGTCTTCTAGAAAGTGGGGTGTGGCAGGCTTTATGATTCAGCCACGTTTGCCCAGCTATTCCCCAATGCCCCCAGGCATTTAGGAGCGAGGGCAAGAGAGGGTAAGAACTTCATGTCCGTAAAGAACGATGTAGGAAGAATGATGTTGGGGTCATGGCACTTTTTTCTTTTTCCTTTTTTGCCTGGGGCAACTGTTTTGTCAAAGTGGAGTTTGGAGTTTGAATGGTTTCAAGGCCCTTGTCTCATTATGGACAGGGTCAAGGAGACTACATGGACACTGGTAGCAGGTGGCTGGGTCGTGCTTCAAATGCAGATCAGTTTGACTTCAATGTCTACGCTCTTTCCTCTATTCCCTACAAACTTTCAGGAGTTGGGTCAGGCAAACTTATTTCCCCAAACTGGAAACTGGGGCCCAGATATGGACAGGTATCCCCTTCTATTCCTGGGGAGTGATGGGAAGTTGGCTAAATGGCACATGCATCTAGGCACATCATGTATAATAGAGCAAACTCCCATAATGGGATAAGCTCCATTTTGATTTTATATGTTTTAAAGATATTTTTCTATCAATACTGTTCACAATTTAATTACAATAATTAACATAGTTTTCCAATATTATTTTTGCATTTGATTATATGCCTAAAAATGTTGCAGCTGTGTTTACCTATATGCCTTTTGTCTTCGGCTTCATTTAAAATGAGAAGTAAATATCATTTTTATATATAGCTTTCCACTTGCTTTGTGAACTATTTTCATAATACCCCAATTTAGCCACAAACATCCTCTGGTGTGCTCAGATCGCTCCAATTAGGGTAAGAGTGGGACAGAAATCAGGGGACAACATCAGTTGCCTGGCCCTAGCAAGCGACGTTTCCAAGTGCTGGGAAAATAAATATATTTTTCTTCATAACAACAATGTAGATAATTTGTAGTCATATTTGGCTACCCATAGCTTTGCAGGCAAAATGGAACAAAACAAAATCCTTTTTGGCTGCTCCACCTCAGAGGAGGGAGAAGAAAACAAGCTGCTGACCAGAAGCCAATTTCATCGTGACTGTTCAAAAAGAGAAAAGAAAAGAAAAAGCCTTCTAAAGACCACATGGAACAAAGAAACAGCAGAGCAGAGCATTCGCTACCTCTGCATTTCGAGTCTGGGTTAGGGCTGGAGCATGCGGCAGCTGGTACACAGGTCGTGCTTGTCCCCTCATCCTCTTCCTAGCCCTGACCGAGGGGTCAGTACCTGAAACTATCAACGGATCTGGGTTCCTGCATGCAGAAGATAACAAGTGACTGATCCAAATGCACGTAGGGGGTTTGAGCACTTTCATTGCGGACTGGGATCAGTGATGTCAGTGAGGGTCGAAGAGGCTGTTGCAACCTCAGTGCATCCAAGTCCATCAGACACTGTGGGACATACCCAAATAATACATCCTCCTCCAGTCTGGGCACTAACGTAGTTCTGTTCTTAATCTAGTTTAGCATTTCAGAAACTATACTGTGTCTCCCATGGCAATCACAGGGTGATTTTAGATAACTCTGTGGCACAGGAGGAGAAAGAGCCAGGGCAGGGTTGGGCTGTGAGGGTGCACGGGTTGGGGGTTGAGAGGAAGGAAGGAGGGCACTGGAAAGGAAGCCAGGAAGGCATGAGCAGCAGCTGCCTGGCAGGTTACCTTTCTCCCTCCAGGCTCCTGATGGTGGCATTTAAACTAGCTTGTGCTCCTGGGTGCATGAGACACACACAAACCATCATGAACCCACACACACTGGGCTAACAGGCACCCCTGCCAGCCAACAGCTCACTCAAGGAATGACTATGGCATCTTGAACAGGCAGACAACCCCTAGTTTGGGTGTTCTAGGGACCCTGGTGCCTGAGAAGGACCCCTCCTCCACATTAGGCTAAGCAGAGGGGACATGAGGCTAGTTTTGAGGACACTGGGGTGTAGCTGCAGACTCTAACTCCAATTTAGAAGTTGAAAGGATAGTTGTGATATTCAACATTCTGAGGTTCAATTTTGATTCTGAAGTTACACAGTAACTTCCTAGCTATGTGACCTTAGGTAGGGCACTTTACCTCCTTGAACCTCACATGTTTAACTGTTTAACAGAATCCCAGCCATGGAGGAGATTGTGAGAATTAAATGAGATAATGTGTGCAAACTGTTTAACAGGATGTCTCAGAGCCAGGAATTATTATGATTATAATTGTTCATCGGATACACGCACCCAGACTGTGGGAGTGAGTCTCCTAGTGAAATTCACTCATTATATCAAATATACATTCTATAACACAAATATAATAAATCTAAAAATGTTTACATGAATGCCTGAAAATAAGTCTCTTAATGAAAAAGACGGAAATGTTTTTGATCAGTCAGATAAATGATATATACAGCTGAACATTTTGAGAGTTTATGTCAATCAGACAATTTAATTTCTTTAGTTTTAGCTAATCAGCATCTAGTTATCTTACTCACATGTGGTTGGAAAGGATAAAATATCTGCTCTGACAAGGTGAAATACCAAGATTTAATTGTTATTCCAAAATAATTGAGTTGTTCAATGAACTTTACTAGAGGAAGACTATGAAACCTCTACAGAATTGGGTCTTCTCTAATCCAGATGATTCTGTTCAAAAAATACAAAATTAATTCTTTCAGTGGCTTGTTTTCCCTTTAGAACAAAACCTGCTTATTGTATCAGCTTTACTGATAATTAACTGTTCTACTCCCACTTTTGTAAATGTGCTTGCTTATCGCAATGACTGCTGTGCTGGCTACATGAATGCTGAGAAAACAAAAGTTAAAAAAGCCTGGAAGAGTCTGCCTGTATAAGTCTCGTAAGACCTAAACTTGAGGCTCAGATTTTGAAGCACTAGATCATCTGGACCTACCCGTGTAATAAAAATACCTGATTCTCCAACCCTCTGAGTGCCTACCACTTCTCTGTCAAAGTCTGTTCCATAACAACTCCATTTCCAAAGCTGGAGAGTAAGTTGGAAAGCATATTCGGATAGTGAGGAAAACTGGGTTCTCTAAATCTCTTTGATCCTGAGTTTCAAATGGCAAGTAGAAAGAATGCAGATAGCATGAAGTCATCCAAAAACTGATCCAATCTACTCAGTTTCTGAATTTAGAAAGCAACAATTCCAAGAATAAGGAATACCTGTATTTGGTGAGTGCTGCTTTTTCTGCTGCTGTTATATATAAAAATAAGTAAATATATGTATGCAATGAATACCAAATAAAGTGATTTGTAAATATAATCATCAGCTGTGTTCACACATTGGCAAACTCTTATTTTCTTTAAAAGAATGTTAATTATTACATTTTAAATTTCTAATAGTTTTCTCTTAGCTTATTTACAAACTGAAATTATATTTGAACCTTTATCTTTTATCCAGTTGATAAATAGCTTTAGCTATACAGCACTGTGAAAGTTGTTCAACTTCTCCGTGCCTTGGTTGCCTTATCTGTAAAATCAGGATAACAATAACACATCTACATCTGAAGAATGTTGCGCACATTAACTGAGCTAATATGTATAAAGAATCCAGCACAAAGGAAGTATTATACAAGTGAACTATTCTAATAATCTCATAGTTGATTATTTTGAAAAGTTTAGGTAGAAAATGAGGTTTTTCAAAATTAAGACATTTTCCCCCTATTTTCTGTGTCTGATTAGGTTTTCCAGAAGCCGTGCCTGAGCCAGGATTATTGGGCAGGTGGTTTCCAGGGGAGTGTGCTCTCTGGTGAAACCTGTAAGACAGCCAGGGAGGGAGATGAGGCCTCAGCTGTGCCCAGCCTCAGGCTGACCCCATGGGTCCTTCTGGATGGTGAATAGCCTCACAGAGGGTGCCCCCTTGAGCAAGAGGGCAGCTGTTTACGTTCCTGTATCAGTCAGCCACTGGCTGCAGGCTGACCCAGGTAAAATGCAGAATCTTCCAGGTATTCCCGAGCAAGCTAACTTCCTCCCGTTGAGGATTTGAGGACAGTCCTCCGCAGAAGGGGACAGCTGCAAGCTGTTGGAAGCTAACACTCGCTGAAGCTGGGGATTGGAGTGAACTGGTCAGGTAGGAGACCTGGGGTGGGGGGGCCACCACCAGCACTGGTCCCATACAGGTCCGCCAGCCTTAGCACACACCTGACCTCCCGAGCAGTTACCCCTTAGATTGCTGTTTCCCACTCAGGGTTTCTGACTCAGGAGGTCTGGGACAGGGCTTGACCGTCTGTGCTTCTAACTACCTGACGCTGCTGGTCCAGGGACCACACTTTGAGAAACAGCGTTCTGTGCTTTTCCGTACATTTTAAAGTTCTTATCTCAGTTCTGGTTTAAAAGCTCTAGAATAATGATGAACAGTTTTCGTGATAGTGAAGCATCATTTTCTTGTCTCTGCCTTCGGTGGGAAGGTCTCTAGTGATTCACCCTTTGTGTGGTGTTGGTTGTGGTTTACTGGGAGATTCCTTTCAGCAGGTTAAGAAAATTCCCTTCTGTTTCAAGCTAAAGCTGCTTACCAGGAAGAGGTGCTGACTTTTATCAAGGGTGTTTTCCAGTAACTATTGTAATAATCATGTTTTTCCCCCTATTTATTCAAATTACCAAATATTACACTTCTTTGAAGTCCTGGTTTAAACCTTGCTTGTTTTTTATGATGTTTTATTCTTTAAATATGCTGATGAATTTGATTTACTATTGTTTAAGTATTTTGCATACATGTTCATAAGTGACAATGACCTAGTTTTTTTTTTTGTTTGTTTTTCATTCTTATTCTCCCTCTCTTCCTCCCTTCCTTCCTTGCTATCCATTTTCTTTCTTGGTTTTGAAGCTATACTAGCTTTTTAAAATACTCATTTTAGAATGACTGGGAATTAGCCCACCCTTCCCTATGCCATGAAATATTTTCCATAAAATAAGAATGATCAACTGATTGAATATTTGGTAGAATTTATTTTAAAAAGTACTGTAGGTTTGGTGTCTCTTCTGAGGTACAGGTGCTGCTATGGTCTGAATGTTTGTGTCCCACCCCAAAAATGTTGAAATCCTAACACCAAAGTGATCGTATGAGGAGGCAGGGCCTTTGGGAGGTGATTAGGTCATGAGGGTGAAGCCCCTGTGATGGGATAGTGCCATTATCAGAGAGGCTCAAGGGAACTGGCTCACTCCTTCTATCACCTGTGGACCCAGTGAAAACACACCATCTGTGAACCTGGAAGCTGGCTGCACCAGACACTAAGCCTGCCAGCACCTTGACCTTGGACTTGCAGCCTCCAGAACTGTGAGAAGTAAATTCCTGTTGTTTACAAGCCACCTAGTTGATGGTGTTTTGTTATAGCAGTCTGAATGGACTGAGACAGATACTAACTACATGGTCTTTAGGACTGCTTCTATATGTTTTAATACAATTTTTATTTTGGAATAACTATAATTTACAGAGAGTTAACACAGATAATAGAAGAATCCCCATATGTCCCTAATATTAACATAACCATGGCAATGTGTCAAAACTAGGAAATGAACATTGGTGCGGTACTATTGACTAGACTATAGACTTTATTCGGATTTTGTCATTTTTCTACTAGTATTCTATTTCTGTATCAGGTTTCAGTCTAGGTACCACATTTCATTTAGTCACCATGCCTCCTTTTCTTGTCTGGTCTGTGACAGTTTCTTATTCCTTTCTTATATTTCATGACCTTGAAACTTTTGAGAAATACTGGTCAGGTATTTAATAGATTCCCACTGAATTTGGATTTGTCTGATGTTTTCTCATGATTAGACTGGGATTATGAGCTTTGCAGAAGAACTCGACAAAGATAAAGTATCTTTCTCATCTCATCTTATCAGGAGATACTTGATACCAACATGACTTATTACTGGTGATGTTAATCTTGATTACTTGGTTAAGGTGGTGTCTGTCAGATTCCCCACAAGAAATTTCTATTATTTTTTTCCTTTCTATATTCAATTTCTTGGAAGCCAGTCGTTAAGTGCATCCTTGCTGAAGGAGAGAAAAATTAAGCTTCACCTCCTTGAGGGGGTTTATCAACATTAAAAAAAATTCTTCTGTAAAAAAGACTTATCTCTTATGCTTGTTTTATTAGAATAATCTAATATTATTATTTATTTGGTTGTTCAAAATGCTCCAGCTTTGGTCATTGGGAATTCTTCCAGAGTGACTTCTGTGTCCACCTATTATTTATATATTCATTCATTTATTTATTTTTCAGCACTCCCTTACTTTTGTCACTGCATGGTGCTCCAGGCTTAGTGTGTATTTTTCTTATTGCATCATTAGAATCAGCCACATCTGTAAGAACCTTTGGATTCTCTTACTTGAGAATGTAAGTAAAAGATATGGGCCCTACGTGTGCTCATTGCTGTAAGGATGTCACCGCTTTGAGGCCCTCTCTTGGGACAGAGCTAGGAAATATATGCATGTAAATGAACCTGCTTATATAAACATATCCATAATAGTTTTGTACTTTTTATTATTTAATTTTATAAATTCTTTGGTAGATATTTGCCATCTATATTTCTCTAAGTGATTATGCATTTAACTAGATTTTAAATTTGGGGTAAGAATTCATAAAGGGTAAAATTGTAATTTTAATAAAGCTTTTTAAAATCTGGAGTTGTATACCCTCTCTGGAATATAAATTATTGATTAATATTTTTTCTCCTCATATATTCATTGGACTTACAAAAGGCTTATGGATTTAATTTGTTTCAAATATTTTGGTTTTAATGATGAAAACTACTCCTTATTTTTGCATATTCACTTGTATTCTGCTACCTTGCTAAAATAAGCATTAGTTCTAGTAATTTTAGTATTCCTTAGGATTTTCTGCATACATAAATGTGCTATCTAAAGAAAAAGAGCATTTTTACTTCTTTCTTTCCAAACTTTATGATTTTTTAAAAAAAATTATCTCACGCTCTTGGCCAGGACTTCTAGTATAGTGTTTAAAAAGAAGTTACGAGAGTAAACATTCTTGTCTTGATTACCACATGTTGATTAATTTCTTAATATCATACCAACTTCTGCTTTTGGAAATAAATCCCACTTGGGCATGATGTAGTTAAGACCACACACACACACACACACACACACACACACACACACACACACACACACACACACACACACACATGAGTAAATATATATTGCTGGATTTAATTTGTCAGTGGTTTGTCTCAAAGGTCTTTGAGTCTATGGTTATGAGAGATATTTGTCTGTAATTTTCTTTTTTTGTAATGCCATGTCAGGTTTTGTTGTCGCACTTACTTATCTCATTAATTTGTTTTCTTAGCCTGGATACTAAAATGCTAATTGGACTGTCCTGGGCATCAAATACTTTTTTGGCTTCATGGCTACCCAAATGCAGACTTTCAACCACCTCCAGCTTTCATGTCCTGCTTCATCCTTTCACAGGAGTCCAGAGTATCCACTAACTTCCTACGATGCGCAGGCACTGTTCTTGGCTTTGGTCAGAAGGAACAGGAAAACTTATCAAAATGAAAATCAAACCAAGCCAGCCCTCAAGTTTATATCTCAAAGATATTTTACATGGCTCTTTGCCATAATGCTTATTGGTACCCTAACTCGGGCATTTTATTTCTGTTGAATCTGTATAACCCTTATTTATGTGGACTGTGCCATCCATATCCCCAGTTCCATGTGAACCACCAGCTTTGAAACAAGAATTAACCCACACCTATTCAGTATCGCACGTTACTGGCCCCTGGTGCTCCTCCACTTCCATTGCCCCCTCTCATCCAGGGCTCAGTACTAAAAAGTTACCCAAGTGTTGCACCTCGAAAAAATCGATGCACGCACTCAGATCAGCTAGAAAAGAATTTCCCCAACCCTGACAGCCATGTAATTTATGATGACTTATTTACTGACTTAGAAAATATTAACTAAGTGTCACTATATGCCAGATATAATATAAGCACATATTGTATGAGACCCAGGAAACTGATTATAAATAAGAGTGCAAATATTTATTCTGTCCTAGAGTTTATTATTCCACTGGGACAAGATAATGACCAAGAAACAGACAATCCAGCTTCTGGTACTGTCCAGTAATATGAAGAAAATAACAAGACTAATTGTGATGAAGAGAGCCAGGAGCCAGGACTGACAATCTCAGATTCTCATGGAAGGCCTCTAGGAGGTGGCATTTGGCTTGACACCAACAATCAACGGAATTCAGTTATCAGAGACTCCAGACGGAGTGAGTAGAAAAGCTGTGATGTGGGAACAAGCATGGTGTGGTGTAGGGACAGGATGAAAGTCAGTGTGACCAGGTACAGGAAGCACAGGGGGATGGAGTGAGCTCAGCACAGTGGCAGAGCAGACAGACCTTGCAGCCAGGCTGAGGAGTTTGGAAGTTGTTCTAAGTATAATTGGAAGCCATTGGAGGGCTTTAAGCAAGGATATGAGCTGAGTTCCTCCTTCGACATTTAAAAAGCTTGTTCTGACTGCTGTGGAGAATGAATTAAAGGAAAACCCCAGAAGTGGAATCAGAGAAACCGGTTAGTATCAACAACAGCAGTCCAGGTGCAAGAGAACATCGTGGCCTGGCTGAGAATGATTTCAGTGAACACAAAGTTGGACACACTTGTGATGTGTTTTGGATGTGGAAACAATAGAATCCTGTGTGACTATACACCGAGTATGGGGATTAGTAAAGAATTAAAAATAACTCTTAAGTCAAGTTAGCGTGAGCAACAGGGTTGATGGTGGGAGACACATTTATTGCGATGTGGACGACTCGGGAAGAGACAGGCTTGGTGGTGGGAGGCAGAAACGAGGAGTTCTGTTTTGAAAATGTTAAAGTTTAAGACCTATTAGACACTCAAGTTTATAGTGTGTGTCAAGTGGAAAGTTAACATTCATACATCTGGAATTCGGGGAACACGTCAGAGTTGGGGTATAATTTTGTTATCCTGGAAGATAATATTAACTATTAACCTCCCACTCCTTAAGTCCAGTCAAAATTGCTTTAGAAATTTTTTTTTTGGAAGATGCCTTGCTTGAGACTGACATTCCACTTTTTCTAGTCCAGCACAGCCACCCTCTCCTCCTGTGTGGGAACATTTAACTGTTTTTTTTATCAGTTTCTTTGGTGAGGTCACACTGGTTGGGACTCAGCAGCCATGTTGAAGGAAAAATGTGTTTTAAGACATTATAATCACATGCAGCATGAAAGTCAATAGACGTCTCAAACTAAACATTTTCCAAATAGAGCTCATGATTTCTTCCCCAAAACTCTTATCAAATTTGTTTGTATCCAGTGACCCCCGTTTGGTACATGCTACCTCTGCCCACCTTGTTGCTGAAACAACCTAAGAATAATTGTCTCTGTGAGAGGTGCACACAGTAGTCAGGCTGAAGGAGTGAGGGTTTTTATTTCCTCTCCCATTCATTCTGGCATAACAGGCAAGTGTTCACATCTCCCTTCCCACACTGTTGCAGCGTTGGTCTGTGTGACCAAATGGGATGTAGCAGGACTGATGGTGCATCACTTATGAGATTAGGTTATGAAAGAGCTTACATCTTGGATCACCTGCTCTGAGGGAAGCCAGCTGTCATGTCCTGAGAACACTCAGGTGGCTTCCCACTGGAGAGAGACCCACATGAAGAAGAACTGAGATCCCCCAGCCAACAGCCAGCATGGAACGGAGGACTCCAGCTGCTAGCCATGTGAGTGCGCCATCTTGGAAATGAATCCTCAAGCCCTTTCAAGGGTTTCAGTGATGAAGATCTGGCCAACTCAACCCATAGTAGACCATGATCCAAAGCTACCCAGCTAAGCCACTCTCAGTTTTCCGACCCTGAGAAACTAAGTGACATAATACATGTTTGTTGTTTTAAGGGGCCAAGTCTTGGGATAGTTTGCTATGCGGTGATGTGTGACGAATAGAGCAAGGCAACATGCCTGTTCTACATAAGTCATTACCTCTGGCTCTGACTGTGGCTGAGTCTCGCTCTCAATCTCTCTCCCCCCCTCTGCCTTTTTGTTGAATTCGCCACATTTCCAATTTTGCTATGACTGTGCTCTAACACCACCTCTCTCTCTCCATCCTTTCACATCTGCACAAAGTCAAGCATTTCACTTGGCTTCAGTGGAGAATGCCACGAAGTGGGTTGCGAAGCGTCCCACCCATCATCTTTACTCACCTGGCCAGAGCCTGCGTTGCTTTGTATCCCATCGATGAAAGGGAGAATGATCAATGAATTCTGTTCACTTTTAACATTAAAGACCTTAGGGGTTCCTCAAACGTTTTGGTGATTTCTGAAAATTAGTCCTTTACTTCCAAAAGAAAGCATAGAACACACCAACGGGAAAGGAAAGTGGAGATTATTTAATCCATCTTGCTCATTTTTTCAGGGGGAGCTACCAGAAAAAAAACACTTCCAAAGCAAGGGAGGAAATGACCCACACCTCTCTGGTGATCCAGGGAGAACTGGGATGAGGGCTCGGGCGCCCCAGTTCAGTGCCTGCAGCCGAGAACTGACCTCTGAGGCAACGTGTCGCTGCCATTCCTGATGAAGCCCCCCACGGGCCACCGCCTTTCCAAGTGTGTTATGTCCATGCCTCCCCTCACTTTTCATAGAACTCTCTTAGATAGTGGGAGGTTTTACTTCCTCTCCCTTCCATTATTAGTCCCATTTTGCAGAAAAGAAAACGAGGCACTGTGGGGGGAGTGGCTCGCCAGTTTGCTCCCCACAGTTGTTGAGTCTGGGATTTGACACAGTTGGTCTAATTCCAAAGTCTGTCTCTCTGCATTCACATTGTTATCCGTGCACTTTTGGAAAACTTTTTTCTTCTCCATATTCATACCCAGCAATATGTTACATACGCGCTTCTCAAATACTCACCAGCAAGAAAGTCCTGAGTCTAAGTGCAATGTGTCTTTCATCATTAATCGTACTGTATTATTTGAAGTGGGAAACTGCCAAATTTTGCCTCAAACTTTTTTCCAGTTAGAATGAGGCAGTCAAACATTTTTTTTTTTTATTGTGGGAAAAATAGCCAGTAGGAGTAGATGAGTGTAGAAATGCTATTAAAATGTCCCGTGAAAATTATTTTTTAACTTCTTTTGTATAGATGACAGTAGTTTCTGTATTTTGGTTCTCTTGATGAATACATCCCAAAGTATGGAGAAATGCTTGTGAAGTCAGATTAAAGCCAATTATAAATCCCCTCTTGGGGCTAGTTCTTAAGCCAAATTCTGGGTGTGATTTCATTAATGTACCTTCATCTCCACACGTAACTCTGCCCTTGCCCATCAGAATGCATTTTGGATAGCTAGTGCTAATTATAATATGGTGCTAATGGCCTTAAAAGAGGCTGAAATGACATAAGTAAACTTGCTCTTACTTTTAATTCTGGTCCAGGGGCTCTAAGGCTAGACTCTAAACTCATCAGCCATCTGGCTGGGGTGATTGTTTTACTGTCACTTTCAGCTCCTTTGTTTCTCATTTAGTAATGAGCTCGGAGATTACTTTTCAACATTGGCTGAAGAACTGTGTATATGTGGTCCAAGGAAAATAAGGATGATTTCAGATTTGCCTGAAGAACAGGAGTTAGTGGAAGGAAAGGCAACTCTGTTGAATTTCCAAACATTAGGAATAATTAGCCCTTCCTTTCCCAGAGGACTTGGTGTCATTCCATGATGCCAGCCTGGCTAAGCTGGGCTCCCAGGGACTCAAGACACCAATGCTCTGAATTTGCTTTTGGAAGATCTTACAGAACTAATGTTTACTGAGAACATCTCTAGGCCAGGCATTGCGGGAGGCACCAGGAAGCAAGGACGAACATAACATAGTTCTTATGTCTTCAAAGAGCTCACGGGCTAATACCTGAAAACTGCCTGGGCACCTCATCAGACCTGCTAGGACTCTGTCTGTGGTCTGAATCCCAGCTGCGTTTCATGTGCATGGAATGCATAGCACTCCACCAAAGTGATTCACAATTTTGCTGGGGACATGAGCAAAGGCAACAGAGTTACATGCAGTGAGGACTTGTTTGTCTGTACTGTATGGAAGTAAGATGGGTGATCCTGCTTCCACACAGGGACAGGGGTGCTGAGCACTGTGTGGGGGACCTATACAAGGAATCAGAGGTGATTACAGTCTGACACACGGGAGACTCGTGTTAACACAGGGCATGCTGCGACACGGCTGATAAGGAGTTCCCAGTAAAGTGGGTGTATTAGTCCATTTTGTGTTGCTATAACAGAATACCTGAGACTGGGTAATTTATAAAGAGCAGAGGTTTATTTGGCTTATGATTCTGGGACAGTTGCATCTGGCACAGGCCTCAGACTGCTTCTACTCATGGTGGAAAGTGGCAGGTACAAGCAGATCACATGGTGAGAGGAAGCAAGAGAGAGAGGAGGTGCCAGGGTCCTTTAAACAACCAGCTCTCATGGGAACTAATAGAGCGAGAACTCACTCATTAATCCCCCCTCCCCCAGGGAGAGCATTAACCCATTCATGAGGGATCTGCCCTCATGACTCAATCACTTTCCAACACTGCCACATTGGGGATCAGATTTCCACATGAGTTTTGGAGGGGACAGCACATCGAAACTCCATCAGTGGGGGTGAAGTGAGGAGGAAGGATGATAGGATGATGGCCTTTGTCTGGGAAACTGGAGAAAGGTTCCCACCAGCTCAACAGTTTTCCTTAAGAGTAGTCACTGCTGAGCAGGCTTTCAGGGAAGGAACAGTCATTAAGCCAGCAAGACATTAAAAAAAAAAAAATACTGACTCTTCCTTTAACATAAAAGTAAGTTTATATCCCCTTAAAATTGCATGTTTATTTGCAAAACCGAAAACTTCTGATATTCTTATTTCTTCTTATAGTTTTATATTTGAGGCTTTTCTGTTTGACATTCTTAAATTGTAATATCCTTATGCATATTTATGTGTTAACTATAATAAAAATATTATACCAAAATATCTCCTACATATTTATTATATTAGATTATAGTTTCCTTGAAATCAGGAACCATTTTTATATGTAATTATATCCCAATAGTGCCTTCATGCTCAAAATATATATATATACAAGTATCTAATTGAAATAACAATGAAAATAAGGAAAATTGTAGTGATTGGTAAATATTAGCCTGAAACAACTGGATCAAGTTATTTCCACTAAAAGCTGAGTAGAAATTAATCTACCTAAAAGATTGAAAGCCTCTACAATGAGACGTGAAAGCCTAGGAGCAATTTTCTAGAAGTAGTGTTCACCAAAGTAGTCTATGTTTTCTGCACTGTCCTGAGAATCCACCGAGGCCACAGAGGTGGGAAACTGAGGGGGATGGAGGGGCAAGTCTGGGAGGAGACTGGGGGAAGCATGCCTTGGCGCCAGCTCTCCAAGGAGCACTGAGCTAATGGGACAAGATTGATTATCCCAAGCAGGGGTAAGTGTGCCGCTGACAGGCTCTGTCCAGAAAGCTGAGGGTAGGCTGGAGTTGGGAATGTTGGAATGAGTGTTTCATGTGTCCTGATGATGCCAGAGGAATTATGGTTGAAAGTGCAACATTGCTGAGGTCGACTGACTGGGACACAGATAAGAACCCCGAATGGTTAGAGCTCACCAGTTGGCAAAGGAAGAGAAAACACCAGAAAATATGCAAAGGAGAGAGACAGAGGTCCAATTTCAGAATAATAAACCACATTCTTTCTTTAAAATATTTCTGGCTAGAGCTAGATCAATGCACTATTAATGAAGTTGAATGATACCATTAAAGAGAAATCATTACTAATTTTGCAGTTTATTTCTTCTTTTCCTGTACTGACCAGTTCGTATGGCTAAGTCATTCGTGTGTATTTTCTCCTCTGAGTTGAGTGAATCACTGTCTGTCAGAGCAAACTTACAAGAGCCCGTGTGATTTCTTCAGCTGCCTTACGGAGCACCTAGATCATGCCAGCCCATAGTGCCAGGCTTGGCAGAGGTGGATTCGTGAGAAATACAGATGTATCGCTATTAGTATTTATAACTATTAGTTTTAAATACATGAATTTGTAAGTTATATAAGTATGATTATGTTTATTATAAAACATTTTAAAGATCAATAAAAGTAGAAAGTAAATAAAAGCAAAAAGGAAAAAGAATACAAATGATCTGTAACTCTATCAAGCCAGAGATATCACTGCTCATGTTTGACCGTCTTTTCTTAGGCATGTTTCTTTTTTTCTTTCTTTAAAAACACACACACACACACACACACACACACACACACACACACACACACAAAATTTCAGGTGTTTATGTGTGTACATGGCTCAAAATCCACTCATCATCTGACATTATAACTCTTGAGTTTTAGACTCTTCTCAAGTTTGGCAGAATAATTGGCATCTCAAGAAAAATAGAGAATTGACTTATCGGGGACTCAAGATAAACTTTTGGGAAGAAAAGGCCTGGAGGCCCATGAAGCCAGGAAGAGCCAAATCAGATGCTAGATTTAGGGAAATAGTTTTCTTGTTAAATTAAAAGTGTTTTCTCTGCTAAGAATGCTCTTCTTTCTCTAACTTTCTGGGTCTTCCCTTTTCCCGTAGGCTTAGCTCAAGTTCTATTGTCTGGGAAAACACTTAGCAGACAAGTTATGTCTAAATTGGGCTTTCTCTCCTTTGAACTCATGGCATCATAACCTAGCCGAGAGCTCCGCAGATCTTGGCGACGCTTCTTGGTGGGAAAAGAGAAAGGCTCTGGAACTGACCGAGCGTCTGCTATTGCCAGGCGCTGCACTGCCTGCTTTAAGTAGTCCATCTCATTTCATCCTTGCTACAGTCTGGATATTTGTGTCCCTCCAAGATTCATAGGCTGAAACCCAATCCTCAGTGTCATGGTCACCTTAGTAGGTGGGGTCCTCTGGGGGGAAAGCCCTCACCAAAGACACCCAAGGGTGCTGGCTCTCCTTCCACCACCACGTGAGGGCACAGCTAGGAGGCTCCTGTTATGACCCAGGAAATGCACCCTCAGGGGACACTGAATCTGCCGGTGACTCAGTCTTGGATATCTCAGTCTCCAGAGCTGTGAGAAACAAACGTCTGTGGTCTGTAAGCCACTCAAGGCCTATCGTATTTTGTTAGAGTAGCCTGAGTGGGCTAGAACAATCCCAAGGTTATTTCTGTGGAAAATATTTTATAAATATGAAAGCTAAAACTACGTACTTATACCAGGAAGTATCTAAATATTTTGTGGCTTCTTCTTACTTGTCAAATAAACTTATTTATTCAGATAAATTATTTTCGTTTTTGTCTTCTCTTCTATGATTGTTTTGCCACTGAATCCCTATACTAATTCTTAATTTTCCTGCGCTCATGCTTTTGTACCCCTTTCATTATAGACTCTCTGAGGGGAAGGTCCATGCCTGATTCTTATCTGCATTTCCCTTAATGAACTGAAAAGAAATAAGAGGCATGGTTGTTAGTCTCCATGTGCACGTGTTCGAGAGTTACCACTTCATATTGTGTAACAGTAAAGAGCCTTCGGATTTTTGCTTAGCTGTCAGAAAACATAACTGCACCATCCTTGGACTTCTTTATTCCCCTGTTATTGTCACTTCCCTGGTGTAGGTTACCATTTTAGAATCTTAGGTGGTAATAAAACGTGGGTTGGTCCCTCTGGTTTCTCTTGGTACTGCAGGAAATTCCTGTTGTCGTTATCAGTGCAATGTCTGTGGGGCCCTTAGGTTTGGTGACCAGGACTGGCTACACAATTTGCAGGGCCTGGTACAAAATGAAAGTGTGGGTTCCTTGCTCAAAAATCAGAACAAAAAAAGACCATGAAAGATACTAAAATATAGGGCTTCTTTCTTTCTTCTGGTGTCTCTCTTTCAAAATTTTTTTTCCTGCTATTTAATGTCCTTCTAAATCAATGAATTTAAAACTGTGAACTATTAGCACGAATTCTACCACTCACTTTTATATTGTGCAATCCCAGTTTTAAATGGCATTTAAAACATAAAATTATTTAAATATAATAGCATTTAACCTGTGTGAAGAATTGCCAAAATTATACGACACATCTTTTGTAGTTTGTAGTTGCGTAAATATTTTATTCTTATCAGAAAGGCAGAAACTGCGCAGAACTAACTCAAGTGTTTCTGTGTCACTGGGGACATGGGTACCTCTCCCAACACTCTCTGCCTTTGGCTCACTGATGAGTGAGGAAGGAGGGAAAGGGAGAGGAACCACAATTGCCTTATTTTTCCCTTTCCTTGTATGTCATTGATCTCCGTGATAGGGGTTGCGAGGGAAGCGCCCCGAGTAAGAAAGGCTGTGATAGGTTCCCTTGCTTGTGTGTATGTCTGAAAACACCACGGCCTCTTTTTCTGCTTTTAGAACAAGTTCTGGTTCAGGTGGTCACACAGCCTGGGGGCTGCAGGCTCTTGCCCACTCAGCAGTGGCGTCACAGGCTTACCTTGCATCTCTGAGTCTCACTGACCTCCCAGGCACTGTGGGGCCAGCAGAGTTCGGTTCTAAAGGGGCATGGGGATGCTGTTTGTGAATGGGCGGCCAGAAAGCACGTTGTGCACATCTTTTCTGCTCACGCTTGTCTCCACTGGCCCATTGGATTTCACTCACAAAGCACAAATTCAAAGATAAAGATAGCAAGACTTTCGAGATGGTGCCTGCAGAGCAGTAACAGAGCGTGGCCTCTGCCCAGCCACGCACCCTGCAGCTGGCCTTGCTGGCGACTCTCTCTGCAGCTACCTTTCTGCTGCCCTAGAGTGCGGGAATATTTATGAAACTTGTTGAGGCTGCCTTGGCCTGGGTGAGCTGTGCTGTCAGAAAACAGGGTCAAAATGTTGTTACTCTGTGGCCCACGGATTTCTCTTTCCCTTCTTCTCCCTGTGGTGGCCATAAAAATGTGCCTCTCAGCCACCAATTCCAGATGGTGAGACTGACCAAGGGCCTGGCAGCTGCCTCGAATGCCACCACGCCTCCCACAGTGGCCCCGGCCAGCGAGCAGCAGGGAGGCTACAGCCACCATTCCCGGGGCTTGGGATCTTCTGATGCTCCCACCAGGAGCCATGGGCTGCTTGTGCTAGATGCCAGCGGGTGAAAACAGGAGTTATTCCATGGCGGGAGCGGGGGGGTGGGGGTGGGGGGTTGACCTGATCACAGGATGGGGGAGGATGGTTTGTATGCAATGGGCTCAGGGAGGAGGCCTAGAGCACTTCCACTGTGAGTGGCATGTGCTGCAACTCCACACTCAGATGGCATGACTGTGAAGGGTTCAGGCCCTTCAGGAGCAGTTTTGGGTCACACTACCAGGTAAGTGGCTGAGACCTTCTGAGGTAAGAGCTAAGGGTGAAAGGATTAGGATGAACTGAGGGGAAGGGTGAGGGTGAGGATCAGTGGGGATCTGAGGCCACCACAGCAGCAGAGGCGGGTTTGTCCCACTAACCTCGCTCAGAAGGGAGCCTGGCTCTCTGACTCCCTCTTGGTCCTGATTTCCTCATCTCCAGGTGAAGGGCTTGACCTGGACACCGTGGAAGCCCTGCCATCTCTGAAGGCTGAGAGCCCATAGGAGGAAGAGTCGGCTCTGTCTGACCTGCCTGTCTCTCTCCTTAGATGTCCCATCTTGGAGGCTAAGGTGGATGCCGGTGTGTAAAACAGGGAAGAAAGTGACCACAGTCCATTTCCTGAAACCCAAGGAAAATTTGCTGTGCAGTGTTCTGGCAGTCTGCTGAACAGTTAGGGTGTCTGGACCTTCTCTTTCTGAGTGACCTTGACAATGAGGCTCCGCACACAGTGGAGCTTCCCGGGGCGCACTCAGCCTGCTCTGTCCTTGAGTCACAGTAGGGCTCCAAACCTCAAATCTCCTCAGAAGAGGGTAACATGGCCCTGCACGCTGAGTTTGGAGTTCCCCAGAGGTCTATGTGCTCTCCATTTTGCACCTGCACTTCCTGATGTGCCTCCCCCAGTCACCTCTTTCCTCACTGGAATTTGGTCCACAGCAGGTTCCACTCACTGGCTTGGCAGTCACTTCTTGTTCAGAAGACCACAACTGCAGAGGGTCACGTTGTGTTTCCTCACATAGGCACCATCCCTGCCTTCCTTCCTGCCACCACAGAAGATGCTCCCTCCTCCCTGAGATGGCGTGGGGGACGAAGGACTAGCGCTTAGGTCAACCTTCTTCCCCAACACCATCTCAGGGAGGTTGGATGGGACTTTCCTCTCCTGTGTCTTAAGTGACTCTTTCCACTATCTCATGTGCAGCAGCATCTGACGTCTCACATCTCATAAAACCTGTGTTCAATTCCTCATCCCATTTCGGCTATGACTCTTGCACCCCCTTTCCCCCTGCACATGCCGACCTCTGGAAGGGTTACCTGTCCCCCCTCCCTTTCTCTCTCCCCACACACACGCACACATGCACACAAACAAATAAATAAATGGATAAGTAAAAAAGCTACATATGCATGATGAAAGAGGTTTGAATGGTACAAATGAACCCAGTGAAAAGTGAGTGTCTCTCCCAGGATAGGCCACTAGCCACTTAGGTCCCCTCCTAGATAAAACCACTTTCATAAATTGTTTTGTGAATATTTCCAGATATATACAAGAATATATATGCAAATACATATGTAGTTTCTTTCTGTATATACTTTATTATACAATGTTTTCATTTAAAGATGTATCTAAGAGCTTGTTTTATATATGTATACACAGAATCTTCTCTTTTTTTGTGACTGCATAGTATTCCATTATAGGAATGAACCACAATATACTCTACAAGTTAAGTGTTGGGGGGCATTTCATTCACCTCTAGTCTTCAGTTATTACGACAGTGCTGTAATTCATATCCTGTGTGTGTGTATATGTATACAGATATAATTTCAAACATGTGCAATTTTTTTTAAAGAAAAAGTTCTCAGGAGTAAAATCGCCTGTTCAAAGAATATGTGCATGTAGAGTTGATAAATATCAAATTACCAATTTCCTCTGTTGCTGCAAGAAAGAAAGGGATTTTTCCCTCACCATTACCAGTAGAATGTGTTACCCAACTTTTTGAACTTTGCTGATCTGATAAGCAAAAATGGCATCTTTTTGTTCATTTGCCACTCTCATATTCTAAATGATGCTGACTATCTTGCAAAATGATTAAGGGCTATCCGTGTGCATGTGCGTGCATGTGTGTGCATGTGTGTGTTCATGTGTGTGCGCTCAACTTTCTTGTTCTTTGCACATTTTTCTATTGGGTTATTTGTCATCTTTGTGAATATTTTATGATGTCTTTATAGTTTAAGAAAATTATTACTTCTCCTAATTTTCCAAATGTGTCTTTTATCTTCCGACTTTGTTTAGGGTGGTTTTGTCATTAGAAATATTTTATTTTTATGTGGCCTACTTTATCAATCCTTTTTTTTTTTTTACAGTTTCTGTTTCTGTTCCAAAGTTAAAAAGGTCTTTCCTATTATTTTTAAATAGATATTTGATATTATCAGATTTACATCTAGAAACAAGCACTCTGGTCACAGCTCAAAAAACAGCTGTAGGAGGAGCAAGACTGAAATGGAGGAAAACAACTAGAAGGTGACTGCAGAGGTTCATGCAAGTGATATTAGTAGCCCAGCTTGTGCTGATGACATTGGAAGTGGAAAAACATGGATGCATTTGAGATCCATTAAGGACGTAGAATAGACATGCAATAGATTGGATACGGGCAAAGAGACGGGTTTCTTATTTGAGCAAATGGATAGAGGATGTCACTTACTGTGCTAACTATTAGGTCGTATGAGAACGCTTTTTCAGCCGTGCCCCATCATGGTGCTGGCTACCCTTCTCTTCTGCCTTTTTCCTTCCTGCCAGTGCCACAATACCTTCCCGCTGGCGTGAATTGCATGCCAATCAGCGCAGGCTCCCTGCTCCTGGCCCCTTAGCAACATAATCCATCCAATCCCCAAATGCCCCATGTCCCCTGTAAACCTATCAACTCTCTTCTAACCCTATAAAACAGATGTACTCACTAAATAAACTCGGAACTTCTCTGGCAAGCTGCCTTGCGTTTGTGCCTCATCCTTTAATTGGTGCCGAAACCTGGGAGGCGGGATTGTCCACTGTGGGCCCCGTCTCCATCTCAACCAAGGTGACTCGCCCTTGTCCACCTTTTTGGGCGCTGGCTCTTCGCACTCACCACCGCTTCTACCCTTGGGTAAGTCTCCCTTATAGGGCTGCCACCCTCTTCTGGGCTACAGCAGAGCAGTTATTGACCAACAAGGCTCCGATACCCTTAAGAGATGTAAAGTTACACCCCATTAAGACCTTTACAGTTGTGGTGTACCCTCCGGCTATCCACTCCCTTCTCTCCAGGAGCCTTTGAGCGTGAGGGTTCAGGGTGGAGGCTCCTTTCTGTTTCTCTCTCTCTCTGGACGCTAAAGCGGGTTCCAAAAATCCTAGTACTAGGTTCCTCGTGGCCTCCGGCACTGTGCCTCCTGGGAGCTTGAAGTGTGAGTGACAACCCTCACTCTCCTCCTAATCCAGTTCCTATAGAACCTCTGTGGCTCACAAACTCCTCGGGGGACACCTCCTGGATTTTGCTGACCCACTTCCAGCCCAGGGATTCATTTCCTCATTTTCTCTTCCTCTTGATTTCCTTATCTCTGTCCACTTCACAACGGGAGCCTCCTCATCCCTTCCAGAAACCTCGCCCCTCAAATGCTTACTCAGAAACCTTACTGTACTCTCCCTTACACCAGATCTTAAGCCAAAGCTCTTGATCAGATTTTGCACTCAAGATTGGCCCCAGTACCCCCTGGACAACCAAAACCATTGGCCTTTTGAGGGATCCCTAGACCCAGACCTCCTTCGCGACCTTTTTAGCTACTGCCAGCGCCTCAAAAAGTGGAAGGAGATCCTCTATGTCGAGGACCGCCCACCTCCCTCCGCTCCCACTTCCCCCTCTGCCTCAGTTTCCTCTCTGCCATCTTCCATTTCAGCTTCCCCTCCCACTCCAATTCCACAGCTGCCCCCCATTTCCCCTCCTCCCGCAAAACCTTTTAGTCTTCCACAGACTAGATCACAGGGGCTCCCTCCGGTCCCTCCCACTATTGCACCACTTCGAGAGGTGGCTGGCCCAGAAGGGGTAATCAGAGTTCATGTACCTTTTTCCATCTCTGATCTCACACAATTAGAGAAGAAATTGGGCTCCTTTACCACTGACCCCACCACCTATGTTAGGGAGTTTCAGTGGATCCTGCAGGCTTACAGTCTCACACACCATGACATATACATGTTGATAGCTAACACTCTCCTTCCTGAGGAGTGAAGGCATGTATGGGAATTGGCCTGAGCCCATGCAGATGAAACACACAGGACTAATCCTAACCACACTACAGGTCCCAATGCAGTTCCAGAACAGGATCCCCAATGGGATTATAACACCCTATTGGCATAAATCCCCGTGATGTTTTTGCTTCCTACCTTGTAGCCGGCCTCAAACGGGCTGCTCAAAAAGTTGTAAATTTCCAAAAGGTTCAGGAAGTAATACAAAAAAAGGAAGAAACCCCTTCCGAATTTTTAGGCAGGTTAACCAAGGCCCTTCAACAATATACCAATCTAGACCCAGAAACCCCAGATGGTTGTCATGTTTTAATGACCTATTTCCTAGCCCAGAGCTACCCCGACATTAGGGCTAAATTAAAAAAGCTAGAGCCCACTACTGGGGCTCACTACTGGGGCCCACTACTCCTCAGACTGAAATTCTTACAGTCCCTTTTAAGGTTTTTCATAATAGAAAGGAGGAAAAGGAATGCCGCAAGCAGAGAGCTGATCAGGCAAATTTTCAGATGCTTGCACAAATAATCCAAGGACAGCCGCAACCCAGGTGCCCACAAACCCATAAGCCGCCCCCTGGAACCTACTTTAAATGTGGAAAAGAGGGACATTGGGCAAAAGCCTGCCCCTCGCCTCGGCCTCCAACCACTCCCTGTCCCAAATGACACAAAAGGGGCCATTGGGGATCTGATAGCCCTGCCACCCGAAGGGGAGAGGGGCCAATCACCCCACAATCTAAGTCCGACCTTTTGGGACTAGCAGGAGAAGATTGATGGGGCCTTGGGTCTCTGTTCCTGACCATGACCATCATGACACAGGAACCCAGGGTGCGGCTTGTGGTGGATGGGTGCCCCATTTCCTTCCTCTTAGACACCGGAGCTACTTTTTTAGTCCTGAGGGAGTTCTGGTGCCCAACTACACCTTCCACCTCTCCTATTGTTGGGGTAGGAGGTAAACAGATCTTCCGTCATAAAACCCCCTATTAACATGCGCCACGCAAGATGTTTCCACACCCTTCTCACACTCCTTCCTTGTCATGCCCCAATGTCCCATCCCTCTACTGGGAAGAGATATTCTCTCCCTTCTCAGGGTTACGATCAGCATCCCCTCCCATGCCTCGCCTACCACACAGCTTTTTATAGCACTCCTGGCCGACGACTCTGACTCACGGCCTCTTTTTCCAACATTAACTGAGCCTGTCAACACAGTCATCTGGGACATGTCAAGCCCCTCCACTGCAAAGTGTTCTCCAATACACATTAGGCTTAAGGACCCCACTAAGTTTATGCCAGGCCCAGTATCCCCTGACCACCACAGCCCTTCTTGGCCTTTGCCCCATCATTCAGGATTTACAAAAAAGGGCCATCTCTGGCCCACTCACTCGCCTTTCAACACCCCTATACTAGCTGTAAATAAACCTAACGGGCCCTATCGCGTGGTGCAGGATTTGCACCTCATTAACTCCTCAGTCATCCCTATCCATCCCTTAGTGCCCAATGTCTACACCCTCCTTTCTAACATCCCAGCCACCACAACCCATTTTTTGGCTTTGGATTTAAAGGATGCTTTCTTCTCTATACCTCTAGCGCCAAGCACTCAAGATATTTTTGCTTTCACTTGGACTGATCCTCACACCCGACACTCCTGACAATTTACCTGGACTATTCTCCCACAGGGATTTCGGGACAGTCCTCGCATCTTTGGCCAGGTTTTAGCACAGGATCTCACTGATTTTTATGCCAACCACCCCGACTCCATGCTTCTTCAGTATGTAGGTGACCTTCTCTTGTGCAGCCCCTCGTGGGAGCAATCGCAAACAGATACCGCTCACCTATTAAATCACTTAGCTAATAAAGGATATCGGGTCTCCCCACATAAAGCCCAAATTTCCCAGTCAATGGTAACCTACCTCGGCTTTCTCCTTTCCCCAGGGAAAAAGCCAATTACGCTTAACAGAAAACAACTTCTCATGGACCTTCCCATTCCCCAAACAAAGGCTGAAATATTGTCATTTTTGGGATTAGCTGGATACTTCAGAGCCTGGGTCCCAAATTATTCCCTCCTGGCCAGACCTCTGTATAACCTAACTAAGGGTCCCCCTGATGAACCCCTACTCTCCTCCCCCCGCTATCTCTTTTTAAAATTGCGACAGACCCTTGTACAGGCGCCGGCACTTCATCTCCCTGACCTCTCTAAACCTTTCTTCATGCACGTCCATGAGAAGGGCAGACAGGCACTCGGGGTGTTGGGACAAAATTATGGACCCCCCTTTGCTCCCGTAGCATACCTTTCTAAGCAGTTAGATCCCACCATCCGTGGATGGGCACCCTGCATAAGGGCCCTAGCCGCTGGACAGCTCTTACAAAAGGAGGCATACAAATTAACTTTTGGGGCACCATTAACTATCCTTTCCCCCCACCACTTAAAGGATCTCCTGACATACAAGGGACTTCAATCCCTCCGTCCAGGGTTTTGTCCCTTCTCACCTCCTTCCTCGAAAACCCTGACATCACCTTTCTTCCGTGCGCCCCCTTAAATCCTGCCACTTTATTTCTCATACCTTGTCCTTCAGGTATAGGCGCCCCTTCCCATGATTGCCTGGAGGCCCTAGAAAACTTCCTGCCCTGTCACTCCTCTATTTCAGAAGGACCTCTCTCTCGTCCCGATTACATTTGGTTTATGGATGGTAGTTCTTTCAGACAGGACTCTGCCCATTATGCAGGATATGCCGTAACCTCTCTCACCGAAATCATAGAAGCCAAACCCCTACCCCCAGGCACTACCAACCAACAGGCTGAGCTTATAGCAGTTACAAGAGCCTGTATTTTAGCCCAAGGTAAATCCCTCACGCTTTACACTGACTCCAATTATGTTTTCCACATCCTGTTGTCCCATGCTGCTGTGTGGAGGGAACGGGGCCTACTCACCACAAAAGGAAACTCAATCACTAATTCATCCCTTATCACCAAACTTACAGAGGCCTCTCGTCTGCCCGTCCGGCTAGGGGTGGTTCACTGCAAGTCTCATCAGAAAGACAACTCCCCTATCACACAGGGCAATTCCAGGGCCGACGCGGCTGCACGAATAGCGGCCATGAGTCCTGAACATAAACCTGCTCACCTTTTAGCCGCCCTCATTGACATGCCCCCTGCGGACAGCACGGCCCTGTTCCAGCTTCTACATGCTCTCTTCCACACCAGCCCCCAAACTTTAACCATCTTTTTACAAACTTTCTTTACGCTCACCCCTTTAGATAAATCCCTCCTACAGGAAATTTCCCTTGCTTGTAAAGTCTGCCAGCGCTCTAACCCCAACACTCCTTTAAAACCTACACCTTTCCCCTCCCACCAGGCCAGAGGTCACACACCTGCAGCTGATTGGCAGGTGGATTTCACTAACATGCTGCCTGCACGACGCACCAGATATCTCCTAGTGTTCGTAGATACCTTCTCTGGATGGGTAGAGGCCTTCCCCACATCTAATAAAAGGGCTAGTACAGTGGCGTCCATCCTTCTCTCTCAGATTATCCCTAGGTTTGGAATGCCCACCCATTACAGTCAGACAATGGTCCTGAGTTTATCTCTCAGATTACCCAGAAAGTTTCCCAAGCTCTCTCTTTTCAGTGGCACTTTCACTGTCCCTATCGTCCCCAGGCTTCTGGAAAGGTAGAGAGATCCAACAGAACTCTTAAAAATATTTTAACAAAATTATCCTTAGAATTACACCTGGACTAGGTTCAGCTACTCCCGTTGGCCTTACTCAGGATAAGGGCTCTTCCAAAAAAACCCTCTCTGTTGTATCCTTTTGAAATAATGTATGGGCGTCCCCTCTTACCTCCAGGGCTCACTCCCTCGCAGGGTCCAATACTGCCAGACCTCAATTTACCTCTCCTTTTCCATCTCCGCTCTGAACTTTGGAAATTTCAAGATTTGCTTCTTCCTGAGCCTGCTTCCTCTCAAAACTTCTTGCCTCTCCACCCTGGACAACTAGTATATTACAACTCCCCGGAAGAAAAAGGACCTCTCACACCCAAGTGGGAGGGCCCTTACCCAGTTATTCTTTGCACCCCTACAGCTGCCAGACTCTCTTTACCTGCTAACCGTTTTACTCCCTGGATTCACATTTCTAGATTAAAACCAGACACCCAGAACCTCGTCCCCACCGGCGTCCAGGACATCTCAGAAGAGTCCCGAGGCTCCCCTCCATCTACTCCTTCTCCCTCTTATTCTTGCACTCCGGACCCATCTAATCCTCTGATATTGCGATTTTCCCGCATTCCTGTCCTTCCTCTCATCAACCACAAGGATGCTCCCTCTTGATATTTTTAACACTTTTAATATCCTCCTCCTCTTTCTCTTTATACTTCCTCAAAGTTCCTCTTCTTCTCCATCTTACGTATGGAGATTTAAGGTGAGAGAGTCACACACACACACAAAACACCAAAGTCACCCATTTGGCCGCTACTGCGGACTGCTCCATCAAAGGTTGCTCCGAGGCTGTCACTGTCACTCTTTCCAATTCCAAGTTAGCTAAACAAGCCAACTGCCCTTACCTTTGCTTCCTCGTTGATCAGACCCACGATTACTGCTGCTGGTGGCCTGACACATATGGCGGCTGTCCGTATTGGTCATGTAAGATCCACTGGGGGTTAGGGTATATGGGACAGCCTACTGGTAGGAGACTTTTTCAGTGTGATGGCAAACGACAGTGTTCTTTAACCATCCAGGACCCATGGGAGAGCCGATGGGCTACCAGGGTCCTTGCTTCTGTTTACTGTAATGGCTATGCTTCACACCCCTGCGGAACTTTTGAAATATCCCGTGAGTATGTTCCTCTTCACGACCCTATATCTCTTGTCTCTACAGACATAAAACATCATGAACAGAATATCATATCCTCTTTAGAAAATGCCCCTTCCTTTCATGCCCCGGGATCCCCTATATATACTTGGTTACAGATCATCTCCGATACCCTGTCCTTTATAAACCAGACTGTTCCATCCATTTCCCCTGGAAATTGCAACAACACTGACTCACTCCTTTGTCCAAACCCTTCCCAGGCCCCACTGCCCTCTTCACCCCTACCCAATGTTCCTTTGTGGGAGCCTGAGGACGGCAACCACACCCTCCTCCCTAGAACATGCTTTTGTGGCCCCACTATTTCCAAATCTTTCAATGACCCCTTTTGCCAATACAGTCTTAACCTCACAAAAACCACTCATGCATCGCCTGGAACCTTTTTTGGTGCAATGGAACCCTTATCACCACTTTCCTCCCCAACATAACTTCTCCTTGCCTACTTGTAACTGTTGTTCCCCAGCTCACCCTATACACCAGCTCAGAAATGTTTCACCTTCTTAATCCCCCAGACCGACAGAAAAGAGCGGCTTTCCTCCATATCTTGGTTGGTATGTCTTTAACCATTTCCGTCGTCAATGCCGGCCTCTCGGGAGGAGCCCTGGGCCACTCTCTGTGGGCTGTCGAAGATATTAAATTCAAATTAGAAAGGGCCCTCACATCCACTGCAGAATCTCTAACCTCCCTACAAAAACAAATAACTTCTTGGGCCCAAGTGACCCTCCAGAACAAGAGAGCCCTTGATCTGCTCACAGCAGAAAAAGGTGGCACCTGCCTCTTCCTAAGAGAAGAATGTTGTTATTATATTAATGAATCGGGTGTGGTAGAAAATAACATCATTAAACACACTGAATTAGCTACCAGCCTGTGTGCCCCACCCGACTCCAGCCCATTCGCCTCTCTAATGTCCAACCCTCTCCTAACCTGGGTTTGGCCCATCCTCGGCCCCCTCTCTGTAATCCTTCTGGTATGCCTTTTTATTTTACCTTGTATACTCAAGTTTTTACAAACCCAAGTGGGCAAAATTTCTAACCAGACTTTTAACCAGCTTTTACTTAGAAACTACCAGCTCCTCGCTACTGATGAACCCTCCGCCTCTTCTCAGAAACTCCTCACCACATGCTGATGAAACATACAGGACGTGGTGGATTGCCTTCCAAGATGCCCTTTCCTCCGACGCCTGGCTACTACACCCGGTTTTTACACATCAGGAGTGGACTCAACAGATTATTGACTTATGGCTGCAGGGAACTTTCATCCATTTCACCCCCCCAGGAGTTTCTTTTATATTCCACCATATTATGGGGTCTCCTAAACATATTCCTCCCTGACACTCCAACCCCTTCCCAAACGACGCCCCCTACCAGCAGGAAGTAGCCAGAAAGAGAAACGTCAACCTTTTCCTAACAAAACAAAAAGGGAGGAATATTAGGTGGTATGAGAACCCTTTTTCGGCCGCGCCCCATCATGGCGCTGGCTACCCTTCTCTTCCGCCTTTTCCTTCCCGCCAGCAGCACAATACCTTCCTGCCGGCGTGAATTGCATGCCAATCAGCGAAGGCTCCCTGCTCCTGGCCCCTTAGCAACATAATCCATCCAATCCCCAAACACCCCGTGTCCCCTGTAAACCTATCAACTCTCTTCTAACCCTATAAAACAGATGTACTCACTAAATAAAATCGGAACTTCTCCGGCGAGCTGCCTTGCATTTGTGCCTCATCCTTTCACTAACGTTATTTTGGAGGGGTGCGCATCATGAGTGTGGTTAAGACACATTGGATTTAGGTGGCTTTGAGACTTCCTAAGGGAGCTACTTAATCCACATCTCAGACTGGCTCCTAGAGAAGGGCTTCTGGCTGCTGATGAGAGTTGAGAGGTCATGAACTAGTCAGTGGCGTTTGAATTCATGGGCACAGATGAGATTTCTTAGGAAGACAACAGAGAGTAAAAGGAGATGGGGCTCATCAAGGGCCGTGAAGAACCCCAGCCCTTCACGGCGGGGTGCAGGAGGGCTTCCTACCCACAGCACTGTGCATTAACCAGCCCTCAAGTCTCTGAGCCTTCCTGCATAGAGATGGGATGACCTGTGGATGGGGAGGGCTGTCTGCTTCGTCCACCCTGGAGAACCCTGTGGGCTGGGCAGTTTGTCGGCCAGGGAACTCTGGGATGCCCCATATTTTGTTTTGCACATTTTTCTTTCTCTCTTTGTTACCATTTTCACATTATGAGAGGAGACCCAGGAAACAGATTTCTCTCACTATTCCCCAACAATGACACCAACTGTTTTCTCTCCACATTGACTTGTCAGTGATTCAGAAAGATTTCTTCAAGGGAACTATGCTTTGTTCTTTCCAGGCAAGATGGCAGAATTAAAGAAATAGCATTTGTTCCTCCCAATCTGGATATGAATAGGGAAAGGATCACTTAGCATTTCTACCTAGATCTGTTCTCGTCTGCCTTGTTATTAGTGGTGTGATGGAAACAGCCTGGATTTTGATAATACACAGACCTTGGTTCAATTGAGCCCCAGCACTATCTCTTGCTACAACAGTGACACTGGAAAAGTGACAACCTTTTTGAGCATTGGTTTTCTCATCTACAAGATGAGGATAATTATAGTATTCCCAGGGCTAGTGAAGAACAGAATGAGGTGACACGGGAAAGGTCCAGTCACGCAGGAGGTACCGACAGCCTCTGGTCGGTCTCCCTTCCTCCCCGTCATCTACACGCCAGGTCTTGAGCAAGCTTGGCCAGTCTTGCATGTATGTTTCTTCTTCTCCCTTTCACGAAAAGCACCAAAACTTCCTGAATTTCACTCACATCAACAGAATATTTCCCAGGTGAAAAGGCCCATTTGTATTCTAATTAACTTTTCCACTCGTTTCTGGATTACTCTGGTTGGCAAGGAAAACATCCAGAGATGAAAGAGACCAGCTTGCACCGTCTTGACTACACGCACATTCATGACACCAGTTCTAAGAAGAAAACCAGTGAGGAGTGTGCTGGGGACGGGATTTGATGCTTAGGAAAAAGAGTAGCCTGGATTTTCAGCCTGGAGGCAGGAACCAGGGTCACTCACGCTATTACAGTTGCTCTGTTAATCTTTTGAGAGGATTTAACAATTCCTCTTTGACATCACCTAAGCCACCCCATAGAAGAAACTTGTGACACTTCTGTACCAAAGTCTCCTTCATGAACCTTTCATTCTAAAGCATGTGCGCACAAGATCACACCTGACTCTGACATTCAGAGCTTACCATGCTTTGAGAAAGAACATACCCTGCCAGGGGACGTGTCCTGGGATAGGGTCAGTGTGTTCACACTGTGTCCCAATCTCTGGCACTTACTTGCTGATGGGGTGGGTCATGACAGACATTTGTCTTCTCTGGTCCTTAGAGTCCACACCTTTAAAATGACAAAAGGGGGTCGGTCCATGGCTCACTTGGGAGAGCGTGATGCTGATAACACCAAGTCAAGGGTTAAGATCCCCTTACCGGTCATCTTTTAGAAAAAAATAAAAATAAAGAAAAAAAATAAAATGACATGCTTTCTAGGATCCTTTCCAGACTGACACAATATGAAACGAAAGGCCCAGAGATCTTTACAATTTCACTAGACTGGTATTGGTATTACAATCCCAGTAAGGACTCCAGCTCTCATATTAGCAAATTTTCCATTTTTATTATTTGCATTTCATTGTGCAGTGAAGCAAGTATCATTGGTTAATTAATGCTGCCAGCACGGCACTCTGCTAAATGATTGTTTAGCCTAGAGTGGGATAAAATGCTACGATGACTAGTACAGTATCATTATGTAACAGAAAATTAAAAATCCAATAATTTGATTGGAAGTCTCAGGTGAGTTTTTTGTATAAAAATGTTAACCTCAAGTAGCTATAAACAGGTAAATGTTTTATTCATACCACTGATATGAAATAAATGCTTATGATATAAATTATGCATAATTAATACTCCTGGGATAAAAAAATGTATGCTAATAGGTTGTCAGTTAATTAAGAAAGGAATATGAGGTAAACAAAGGTGATTACAATTTATCATGGGACCATAAACAGAAATCGTGCCTTAAATAATCTCTCTAAAAATATGCGTTATACAGTGAATCCTTCATGTTCATTCAAAGCAGCCACCTAATGGTATACAGCAATTGTTCAGTGGAGACATCACATGAGGGACAGCCTGAGACAGCAGAGCACTCTGAGGACCTGCCAAGCCCCGGGGCTTAGCGGGAATGGTCATTTCTGAGCAGTCCTGGTCTCTTTAGAAACATTCTCTGAAATACTATTTTTTTTTTTTTTAATCCAGAGGCTACATTAAAAGAGGAAAAAAAAAAAACCTATCCAACTAAAGAAAACTTAAAAGTACACATATAGTAAATGCAGTCTTAAGCTTCCGGTTAATTTAATCCTCTTTGAAACTGGCTATTAGATGCATGGCACTCACCCCTACATGTGCGTGGATAAAGTGACAGTGATGGATGATACGGATCAGAAAGGAGATCACTTCAGTATTTCTGAGCTCTCTTGGCTACTTATTCATTCATTCATTCATTCATCATTTATTCAACAAACATTTCTTAACCAGTTACGCTGTGCTCCACACGGAGGAAGAAAACATACCCTAGGTATTGCTAGTCTTGTCTCAATTGGTAGTCTTCACTGACCTCTGGAATCTGGATATTCAGATAAAAATATCCAGCCATGGGCTGGATATAGAAGTTTGAAGCTCTGGGGAGAAGTCTGGGCCCAGTGTGTATCTGAGTGTCATGAGCAGGGGATTAAGGGGAGGTTGTCAGGGATCATAAATGTCCAGGTGCAGGAAGGAGTCTGAGCCGGCAGGTCAGAAGAGTGTTTGGAGACTGAGGTGGCACCCAAGCCAAGGGACAGAGAGACTCCAGAAAGAGTCATCCCCCACATCATTGCAGCAGCCTTGAAAAGGAATGAATCATTTGCATGGATTTTGAAAGCAGGTGGGCTTAGTGGAAGCAGGTACAGCAGAGTGGAGGTGTAAGCTTGTCTGCATTTGTGACGAGCATGGTGCCTGAAACTAGCAAAAATGATCGTGGTAAGCTGCCGTGTGATCAGTGTGGACAGGGAATGGGGAAGGCTCTGGATGGGGAAGCAGATTTAGAAGAAGTCAGCCTAGAGGGTAATCTTGGGTCAAGAGTGATCCATGAGGGAGTGACATCTATTCTGGGAATGGAGAGGCACACTTTTTAAAATAAACTGCTGGAAAGAGCCACTGACAGAAGATGGGAAGGGCTGAGGGCACAGAGGAGGACCTGTCCTTGAGAAGCACGAGCCATCTTCCACCTCTGAGGCAGGGGAACGAGATGAGCATGTGAGGGGCTCTCTGCAGGTGTGTGGGCAGAGGGGCTGGGGATGGCTGACTGGCAGGTTCCTCTTCAGCAGGAGTTCAAGGTCATGTGCTGGAGTGGGGTGAAGGAGGGTGAACAAAAAATGAGGATCCTGGTGAGTATTCAGTGCTGTTATTGAGGGGAGTGGGACAGGAAGTTCAGCAGGGACTAAAAAAGCCGAATTGCTTCCCTCAAAGTGCTCCTTCCTTCCGTCTGCTGCTCTTGCCAGTCCATTGAGGACTCAGTGTCCCTTCTGTCACACAGAAGAGGCGGGAGGCTCTGAAAGGAAGCTCCCATGTCTTATATTCCACCGGATCTTCGAGGAGGGTGTTTAGAGCACTCATTTTATCAAACCCTCTCCTACAGCCCTATAGGGGAAGTATTAACAGTTTTTTTTTAAAGTGAAAAAACAATGTTTCATCTGTTTCCAAAGATTCACAATTTCCAATTTAGCAGGGAGATCTGAAGAGAAGACAGTTCTGTGTGATGAGACACTCACAGGTGTCAGCCCCACGGGTGGTTCTTGTCCCTGTCTAGTAGCAGGGATGCTTTTAAGTCCTTCCTAAAAGAGGAGATTTGAGGAGTCACTTAGGATCAGCACATCTTGTATTTCTTGGGTCGTATGCTTTGAGGGAGGCTTGTTACAAAGGACCACAGTAAATAGGTGATGGACCCTACACTTGGGGACAGAAACCCTGTAAGCATTGATCTTAGCCCCGCAGACAGAAACAGAGTTCCCAGCACTTGCATGTCTCTATTGATACTAGCTGAGTGATTCACAAACTTAGAAGTGTTTCTGAAATACACATGGAAAATAATGCCATTATTTTACAATGCTAACCGTGCTGTCAAGTGAAGAATCTGTGGTATGTGGAATCAGATGGATTCGATTCTGACACGAAGGGAATATTTCTGAACAATCTGGCTGACTTCATGTTCCCAGTCTGTGAAATGGGGGTAATAATTCCTACTTCCCAGCATAGCATAAGGTTAAAATGAGTAAGTAAAGTCCCAGCACATTGTTCATCACCTAATGAATAGTGCATTCTGTTTTCATTATAGTTGAAATTATTTATCATTGCTGTCATAACTGTCATCATCACCTTATTTGTAATCATGGTCCTGAAAGTTTTTATCTATGCACTTTACATAATTTACTCTCTCAGTCAGGAAAACAGAAGGCATCCCAGGTGTACCAAGTCTGAACGTTTTTTTTTAATATATAAACTTGTAATTAAAGTATAAAATTCATAGAGAAATGTGCACAAATATTAACAGGAAAGTTTGATGAAATTTCACAAACTGAACATGCTAAGTAACAAGAATCCAGATTATGAAGATGAGCATTAGCAGAAAAGTTCCCCCATATCCCCTTCTAGTGACTACCTTCTCTAGAGTAACCACTTTCTAATTTCTAAAGCCATAGATTATTTTTTTTTTCTGATTTTTAAACTTTATATATATGGAATTACCCAGTAGGTATTTTTTTTGTATCTGGATTCTTTTGATTGTGATTCATCAAAAATTATAACTATTTTATTCTTATTACTTTATAGTGCAGCACGTATGAACACAACACAGTTTATGTATTCCACTATTGATTAATAGATTGGATTGTTACTAATTTGAGGCTATTCAAATATTGCTGCTATGAATATTCTTTTTTTTTTTTTTTTTTGCCATTCCTATATAGGATCCGAACCCGCGGTGGGAGCGTCGCTGCACTCCCAGCGCTGGACTCTCCCGAGTGCGCCACGGGCTCGGCCCTGCTATGAATATTCTTGAGATGTCTTTTGTGACTATATGTGCATATTTCCATTGATATATGTGTAGGGATGGAATTTCTAAGACATAGGATATATGCATATTTAGTTATAGTAGATAATGTCAGTTTGCCAACTACATGCAAGAATGATTGTACCAATTTATTCTCTTGCAAGTATCTGAGTTCTAGTTGTTTCAAACACAACACTTGATTTTCTTTATCTGTCTTTTAAATTATTGACTTTCTCTTTTGTGTATACGGGTTTTAATTTGCATTTATCTGATAATGAAGTTGAACAATTTTTAACATGTTTTTGACTACTGAGATATTCTTCTTTGAGGTACTTATTCAAGTCTTTCTCCTATTTTGAGATGTCTGCTTTTTTCTTATTGATTTGTAAAAGTTCTTTATATATTCTGGGTAGTGTCTTCTCAGATATATGTCTTGCAAATATCTTTTTCTATTTTGTGTCTTGCCTTATACTTCTCTTCACGGTGTCTTGATATTCAGAGGATCTTAACTTTCATGGAGTCCTATTTGTCATTTTGTCTTGTATGGTTGGCATCATTTTTGTGTCTTGTTTAAGATTTTCTTATCCCAGGATTATGAAGATGTTCTTGTATGTTTTCTTTGAAACGTTTATAGTTTTACTCTTCACATTTAGATCTACAGTCCATTAGGATTTGATTTTTAGGTATGATATGAGGTAGCGGTCAACATTCATTGTCCTCCATACCCCCCCAACACACACACTCCAGCACCATTTATTGAAAAGATGACTCTTCTCTCATAGAAAGATTTTAACACAAGGAAGGATTAAAACACGACAAATCTTTTGGAAGGGCTGGGGGAACAAAGGATAATGAAGCCATTTCCAATCTTCTCAGCCTGCAGCTCTAAAGCAGAGATGTGCAGGGCTTGCCTGGAAGCTGCTGAGAAAGTCACATCCACTTTCTGCCCATACTGTTACCTGTGAGTCCACCTGACCATGTGCCTGTGACTGCTGCAGAGGTTACCAACCTCCTCCTTTTCACTGTCAGACACTTCCCTGGAATCCTATGGGGAAAGGGATTCTGGGAAGTGTAGCTCTAGAATTCGTCTCTGGGTTGTAGAAAGACTCTAGAAGGGGGTGGTGGTGATGCCTAATTGAAAACAGTTCCACATAGTCATTGAACGTGTTTGTGCCTCGGAGAAGGAAATTAATTTTGAAACTAGGTTAGATGGTCTCTAAGGATTTCCTAGCTCTAACATTCATTACAGCTTGACATACTAGAAATGCCCTCTTAATAGATTTTATTCATTCATTCAGGTATTGTACCAGACCAAAAGTATAAAATAAAAAGTAGGGAGGCTGAGTTTCATAGAGGTGCCTTGAGTACCACTGATGTGTGGTACAGACAGATGGCACAGTGCAGTGAGACAGCAGCTACGGCTGCAAGTACGTGAAGTGCACACGTGCACAGGCCAAGGAACAGCCAGACTGCCCGGGGGGCTCCCATAGTAATACAGACAGCTGCGCGGGATCCTGCCTAGACAGTGGAGGAGGGACTGGGAGCCCCAAGGAAAGCACAGCAGGTGTATCTGGGTATGCCACCGCATACCTGAGAAAAATGTAAACTCAAGCTTTGTTTCCTTTTATCTTGAATTTCTTGAGGAAAACCACAGGTGCCTTCAAGGAAACAGATGGAAGTTGTAATCTGTTTTGTGTAACCAAAGCATTAGGCAGTGTGTGTGTGGCTTTGGACAAGTTACTTCTTCTCTGTGCTGCGATCTTCTCTCTCGAGTAGAACCCCCAGGACTCTTTGTTCCCCTTTTCGTACCAGCTTTCTAGGGTTCTTGAGTTTGCCCTTCCTGGGCACTTCGATTGCAATTTCAAAAATGCAGGCACCTTGGACTTGGAGGTAGAGTTGAGCAGAGTCTATATTGGCTTTATTTTCTTTATAGGTTTTCTTCCAGAATTTTTGGACAATGGGGAGTAGTGGTGGCAGAAAGAGGAAGAATGGACTTGGGTGGGTGTCAGCCAATCACAGCCTATTTCAGTGATTTCACATGGCTCGTAAGTGTTGAATCACGGGGAGGCTGGCAAAAGGGCCTGCTCCTCATGAGGTCTGGTTAATATTAGGAATTATTGCCTCAAACGCTGCAGGTGCGGATCGATCTCTTTCAGTCCCAGTAAATGGGGCTGCAACTGCCTTTGACAGCCTCAAAGCTGCACAGTGCTCATGCCCAAGGGCAGACAATGATGTGGGGGAGTTGCTGATTTTAGGATCCAAAATTACAATGCTTATATAGTAAACAGCACCTGGAAGTTTACTAATGATTTTTACAATTAACAGCAGCAGTGTGGTCTGATTATTCATGCATGCTTTCTATGAAGGAAAAGAAAGGAAACAGATGTTGAAAAAGTCACATGGCTTAGATTTTATGGGGGGGGGCATGGTGGGGAAAGAAGGATGGATGGGTAGGGGCAGAAGGAAGGACAGAGTGAGGTAGAAATTTCATACTGCTATTGTCTTTAGGCTGTAGTATGTAAATCACCCCCTTCCAAATCTCGAATTTAACCTTCAGATGTGTTTGATATCATAACAACCCTTATCTATAGTATGCATGTTAAAAACCCTATATGTTTTGCAGTGGCTGGGCAATTTTACAGGTGCCTGAAGTATTTAATGGAAATGTATACGATGGGGCATTTTTCTACTTCCATACTGAGTATTGGGTTGCTCTGATGAACACATAGGATGTTGTCTGAATTCTTCCAAATCCCACCAGGTGGGCTCATAGCTAATTTCAGAGGACTCCTGCTTTTTAACCATAAAACTATTCTGTATTATATGTTAAAGCTTGATGACTGATTCCATTTTTCCACCCCATCATTGATCAGTTTTTTAAATCATTTGCTCAGCCTGTGGTTTCACTTCCTTTGTCTATCACTCAATCTGTTTCTTACATTAAAAAGAAGATGTAGCGTTATCAAATAATGTTCTGAAGAATTCAATGTTCTTTTGTCTCAACACACACATGTATCTGCTAATTTCCTTTTTTCAGATTTTATCCTGGTCTTTGTCTAGACAAAGAATTATTTTAGGTAGTTGAAATCACAAGAAAATGTGATTTTGTATTTTGCTGTTTTCTTAAAATGTAAAAACACATGGAAAACCTTTTTTACCTTCAGGTAGTCTTCATATATACAAGATTTTTTTTGGTAGTTAAAAAATATTGTACTTTTCGTGTACAATAATTAGTTGTCGATGGGGAATTTTGTATTATTTTAGGTTAACACCATAGTGATAGTGAATGCATTTGAATAGATTTTTGCTTCTGTTAAATTTTTCCTTAGAGAAGTTTTCAAATGATGAGATCACCTTGTCACAGGAAAAGGACAGCCGTCAAGGGGGTTCTGGTTTCTTGCCACTCTGCTGGGTTGGAAAGAGTCCTCTGGAGCTGGTGTATGGGCTAAATTCAGCACAGTCTCCTCAATACTGGAGTGGGTGTCTGTGCAAGCACACGCACACACGCATGCATGCTAGTATTACAAGACGGCTTTAAATCTTTATTTGTTTGGTTACTGACCAAAATTTTTTTTCTCACTTTTTAATTTACTGAGTATTTTCCCATATGCCTAGGAACTTCTTATATTTCCTCATTTATCCATCACTGGAATCTTAATATTTTATTTAAAAATTTCATTAGATAGTAAGTTCTATAAGGGCAGAGATATTTGTGTGTGTGTATATATAATTATACACACACACACACACACACACACACACACACACATATATACACACATATAATTTTTCACTTTTGTTCCTTTAACAGTTAGCAACACTAATACCTGGCATATACTCTCAAAGTACATAAGGACTGAGCAGGATGCACATAAATGGAATTTTTGTCAATTCCTAAATATTTGGGAACAAAAGGGTTAATTTTCGAAACAAACTTTCTGCTTGGAATTTTTCCAACCAACAGTTTTTAAATATTAACCTTGATTATTCTCACATTTTTGACCAAATTAGTTTTCATAATCTTGTAATAATTACCTTCATTACATATACTAATGTATACTTCCAAGACATCTAACCTTTTTGATCTTTGCTCCCCTGAGATGTTGCTAACATACCTCGGAAGGATTATCGGCTGTTGCCTGGGCTTGCCCGTCTTTTTGTTTGTTGGTCTTTTTCTTTCCCTCTCTCTCGTTTTCTTTTTTCTTTTTTCTGTCTTTCTTCTTTGTTCTTTTCTTTCTCCAGTTTCCCCTTCTTATATTCCTCCTCCGCTGTCTCCTTTGTCTCTCTTTCTCTCCTTTCTTTAGTGCCTCTGTTGCCCACAACCTCAGTAGTCAATGTTCGTTGTATTGAAATTCCCAATTAACAAAACCACATGGTTTAATTTCTACTTAGATCTGGGTCCAGCTTGGATCAGAAGCCAAACTATTTTGCCCTTAGAAGGAATGACCTCTCGAACTGATGGTAGGTTTCTTTCAGCCCTGGTGGACCATTTGATTTATCAGGTCACTCTACGGCCTGTGGAATGCTCTACAGCTGTCTTTCTGCTACATTTGTGGATCTACATTAAATAGAAAATCATGTGTAAGATAGAGCCATTCAGAGCCTGTCTACTACACAAAGTGTCAGCACAGGAGCAAATAGCATGGTGACCCATGACTGATCACTGTCATTTACCTTGATCTCCTCTTTAGAAGGAGGATACGTTAGGTTGCTGTTCACGTAAATGCTGTGTTTTAGATGTATCACAAAAAAGTTGAGTGGAGATTTTGTAGGCAAAGAGAGAGAAAAATAATATCTGTGTGTCTTTAGCAACGTGTGTCTGATCCATCTCAACACTTGGGCCAGCTGAACATCATGTTGGAGCCTCATGATGTGAAAGTCCTCACTAAACTCTTGGGTAGTTAAATGTGAAAAGTGTACAAAGAACTGGGTGCAGTGCCGAGCACATACAAATTTCAGTAAGCAATCTCAGCGAGTTCACTTTTTCTTTCTTAATAGGCAGTGTAGTCTTGCACGTTATAAAGTTAGCAGCGTTCTTAAACCAGTAGCCCCTAGGTTCTAAATACAGCCCCTACCGAGTTACATATGTTAACTGACTAGGTGATTTCCTCATGTACATGAGAAAAGCCTTTGTCCATGGCCGTCCAGAGCAGTTAACATCTTGATACTCATAGTCACATACTTCCATCCTTCCCAAAATGCCAAAGTTTACACGAATGTAAGAGGAGAATTAGAAACTGGCCCACAGTCTTTTTGGACGTGGCTACTCACTTGAGATGTAATCAGAAAAGTCTGGAGGCTCTTTCTCATTGGCATAAAATTTCTTTCTCATTTTCACTATTCTTTAACCCCAGAGGTTATAAATCTAAGCATCTCCCATGGAGAAATGCGCCAACTTCTCCTGGCAGGCATCCGAAGTGGGCATTCATTCCAGACTCCGAGCTATATATTAAATTCCATGAATTTCACCAAATTATCAGGAACTCAGGGCTAGGATGGGCAAAGAAAGAGACAGGAGTCATATCACAATAGGACATTTTGTATTTGGTTCCAACTGGCCTGCTAAACCTTGCTCTAGTCTTATTAGTTAATGGTCAGTGTTTGCTCCAGAGCTGAAAGCCCTAATATTTCAGACTGGGGACACATGAGGGAACATGGGAACTGGCCAGAAAAATGATACAGTGCACACACATATTCCAAACACAGCTGTCTGTTCCCAGGGTATCATAACTCCTCCAGGTGAAAGCTCACTGCTGTCTGTAAATGATTATTCTCTCCATTTTTCATATTGACAATAAGTTTTCACCTTAAATAGAGCCACTGTGACCTAAGAGTATAAAACTACAAGTCCCCTCCTCTGGACACCAAGTCCCATTGCACCATGGCAACAAGAGTGCGTCCTGAATTGACAACGTGGCTGTCAGCTCACTGATCCCTCCACACATTATTTTTTTCCAGGAATCTCCATTCCAGACTCATTCTTCTGGCTATCACCACTTGCATCTTGGATCCTGTATTCTTCTATCCCAAGAATTTTAAATAGAGCTGTAGGAGGTTCTAGAAAAGACAGTGAATTACACAGGTGTCTAAACTCTATCTAGAGAGCCATGGAAGACATAGTATATCAGAACTTCATAAAACCTGATGCTAAGTTGTGAGAAGCCCCTGGTGGGAGAGAGATTGCTGAGTTCCTTTGGTGGCCACCGAAGGTGGAAGAGGCAGGGTAGAGCAGCTTCAGCAGAAGAGAGTCACTGCCCACAGACAATGGGCAGTGGTGGGCTGACTGGGCTTTATCTGTTTGTTTTTACTTCATCTCGTGCTTCCCTGGATGGATATCTCTCAGCCCCTTAACATCAACAGAGGAAGAAGAAAACATTGGTCAGCCCCTCTCAGCCAGAGTTGGGAGGTAACATTAACTCAGCACCAGGCCAGAGCATGGGTGGAGGTTCCCTAGCAGGTAGTGAGCATAGCCAGCCAGCCTTGTCACAGCCCTAGGCCCCACCTCCACCCTATGAGATGCACAGTTACAGAGAGGATGACTGCTTCAGGATCACAGCAGTACCTGGGGAGGAAATCTCTGGCAGTTTTATGGTGGAGAGGGAGCAGAAAGGAGACAGTTCAGAGCCTAGAATGTAATACTGGGGACTCCATTCCCTGAGACATCCCCAAACTTACCTGGAGGCAAATAAACTAAAGGTGTGCTTTCACTGCATCACCCAGCAGACATGACTCACAGCACAGCTGGTAGTCCTGAGATAGGAGGTGCTCAGTTCCCCTGCACTCTGGTTACAGGACATACCTCTTGGTTTCAAGGCATTCCCCAAGGTCTCAGGCCCCTCCTCTAGGCCCTCCCTTAGAGGAACATTACTGTTACTAGTTAGACCTATTTTCAGCACCAACAGGAGGAAATTGAGAACTCCTGGGCTTATGCAGATCCAGTGGCTGGGCATGCTTAGTAGAGAAGGCTTATACAATGCTGTTATACAAATGACCTAACACTAGAGGTGCTAGAAAGCACAGAATATTTGTGAATGTGTCTGGTACATGTGATAGAATTTGACCAAAGAACATGTTCCAAAAGGAGACCAACTGAGCATGTGCAAGACTATGTTACATAACTGGGAGCCACCCACTTCACTGAATATTCATTAGATGGCAAAACTATGAAAGCTGAATCAGGGCAGAAGGTGGGGTTTTTTCTCTCTCACCTGGAGCCAGCCTGCAGTCTGCCTGTGGAGTGTTTATTTCTTTCTTTCTGCATCAAACTTTCAGCAAGGAGCTGCTCACTCTCTTGAGCCAGCCTGCACTCTGTACTGAACGTTAAGTGTGGATTTCTTACTTTTGTATTGAACTTGGTGTGGGCCCTGCTCAGTCTCTGGAGCTACACCACACTCTCTCAGTGAAAACGGTATCTCCTATTCATTATATTAAACCTGTTTTTATTTTCTACTGTGGCTCTGCTCTTTCTTGTGGCAGAGTCAAGAACCCAGTAAAAGGATGGGGAGGGTTGAGGCTGCTATAGGGCCCCCGGACCCTATTTATGACATCAACCCCACAAGAATAAAAGATAATATCACAGGAAAACTACCCAGCCAAAGCAATATGAGAAAGGCCTAATAAACAGATCAATCAACACCCGAAGAATCAAAGCTAAAAGGACAATATGGAGTAAAAATGTAAAATATATATATATACAGAAATGCTCAGAGTGAAGATATTGGAAGCAGTGCAAGCACACACACAAAAGACTTTGGTCATGGAAAATAAAATTGTTGAAATAACACAATGAAAAGGTTATTACAGATTAATTGATACATGTGAAGAATAAATCAGTAATTTGAACGTTGGTTTCAAATAATTCTCCCAAAATGCATCCAACAGTAATAAAGTAATGTGATGATTGGGGAAAAAAAAATTAAAAGTTATGGAAAGTAGAAGTGGTACCATTAATTTAATAAAAGTTCCAAAGACAAGAAATGGAGGGAAGGAAATATTATCATTATATATTAGAATGTTTGTCATTATTTTCCACTTTTCATGGTGATCATTTGTTTATTTGCATATTCTTTTTTACCATCCATACAAATAAAAAACCTTTGCTCCTTTGATATGGAAAATAAGTGTTTTAAAAGAATTAAAAGACAGTAAGAATCTTTCCATAAACTTTTTAAGGTACTCGTGTGTGTGTGTGTGTGTGTGTATCTTAATAAATTAGCTGTAACCACTAAGGCATAGAAATAGAATGTATATTTTTCAAATCTGCAATATAACATTCTTTCTTTCCAGTGAAAGGCTGGAGAGAGAAAGAGAAAAAAAGGACACACACACAAAAACACACAAGATAATTAACAAATCTCTTAGCCCAGGCATTGAAAATACTAAAAACTGGCTAGATCTCTGAAAAGAATGACCTTTCAAATTAAAGAGAAGATGTAAATAAGTGAGATAGACTATGAAAAATGAAAAATGACAAATTATTTAAATTAATATATAGCAATATTGTAAAAAGCTCTGCAAAAAAATTGAAATCCTTTTGATAATAGATGGATTTCTGAAGAAAAGCCAAAATCAGTATGTATGTGCATGTATGTATATGTTCAGTACCAATTTATACATATAAAGTTAGCCCTTCATATCTGTGGGTTCTGCATCTGTGGATTCAACAAACCATGGATCAAAAATCTTGGGAAAAACTCCACAATTTCATCTGTACCAAAGCTGTGTAAACTTTTTTTCTTGTCATTATTTCCTAAACAATACAGCTACCTACATAGTATTTACATTGTAGTAAGTATCATAGGTAATATAGAAATGATTTAAAGTACATGAGACGATGTGCCTAGGTTATGCGCATACACTACATGATTTTATATCAGAGACTTGAGCATCTGCGAATTTTGGGGTCAGTGGGAGGTCCTGGAACCAATGCTCCATGGATACTGAGAGATAACTCTGTGTGTATACACGGATATGTGTGTGTGTGTGTGTGTAGAGACTAGTGACCATGAACAAAAATAATATATTAGCAATATACTTTTCTATCGATAGCTATGTTCTTGAAAATTTTCAGGAAACAGATAATTCCTATCTAATGGAACTTGTTTCATATAATAAAAAAGTGAAGGCTGTCTGACAGGTTTTATAAGATTTTTTTTAATAAGATTGATTTCAAAACTGGATGAAGATATTATAAAAACAGAAAATACATGGATTGATTTATGTAGATTAAAAATCCTAAATGAAATATGAATTTACTAATTCTACCAAAGCATTGAAAAACAGCAGATCGTGATCAAACAGCATGCATACCAGAAATGCCAGGAAGGCCGAGCATCAAAAAATATATTATTTAGGGCCGAGCCCATGGCGCACTTGGTAGAGTGCTGCGCTGGGAGCGCGGCGACGCTCCCCGCCGCGGGTTCGGATCCTACATAGGAATGACCAGTGCACTCACTGGCTGAGTGCCGGTCACGAAAAAACGACAAAAAAAAAAAAAAAAAAAATATATATATATATTATTTAATTCATCCCATGAATGATCTTCATAGAAATGGATGCGTAAAAACAGCATAAGATAAAGTTCAATACCAATTTATTATTTTAAAAAATCAATGCCATTAGAACGTTTGAAAGGTAACTGTTTTTAGCGTGTTGGCAGTTATTTACCAAAACCCTATGTTGATAGTATATTCAATGGAAAAAATTGAATAACAATCTTTTTAGACACATGATAATGAAAACATCCACTGTATTCTAACTCTGCAGGAGCCTTGAAAAATAAGCAAAGTTATAATAAAAACCAGTATCTGGCAGCCACCAGAAGAGGCAGAATGGGTTGGAAGTCCTTCAAATCCCCACATCCAGAGAATCCATTGCATACAAGGATCCTCAATAAGAATGATAGCTGATTTCTCCTCAGAAATCATGGAGACCAGAAGGCAGATTCAAAATGCTGGAAATTAACTCTTTCAGTCAGTGAGCTCTTGTAGAGGTCCCCCTTCTTTTCATCCTTAGAGTTTTTTGTTTTGATTATTCTTGAATACTGTATTTTTTGTTGCTATTATAAACTATATCTCTCTTGTGGTTTTGTCAAACCTTTTCTGGTTGTCAAATTTCTAGTTAGTGTAGAGGAATACTGATGATTTTTATTTATTAATCACTTCTCTGGCAATCTCACTAAACTTCATAACAGTAGTAATGGCTCATCGGTTAATTAACTGAGCTATTGAATTACACAAACTCCTCTTGATAATCTCTGTTGAATTGATTATGTGATCTGCAAATAATGACCAAATAAAAGGAGGCCTCTAAAGGAATTCACTGGTTGGATGGGTTAAATTTCAGTTTTTGAATCTGCCTTCCGGTCTCCATGGTTTCTGAAGAGAAATCAGCTATCATCCTTACTGAGGATCCTTGTATGTGACGAAATCTCTGGATACGGAGCTTTGAGGCGCTCCAACCCCACTCTGCCTTCTCCACTGGCTGTCTGGATCCTGGTTTTCATTGTGATTGTGGGATGTTTGATTTCAAGGCACCAACTGAGCTAAAGAGAGAAGGAAGACAATTGGGCAAGTTAAAACACCAGGGTTAGTTTTGCAATCATGTAAGGGCCACCCACGTTTCCCTGGGTAAATCTGAGAAGAGCAGTGATTTTAGAGAACATAACGGAATCCTTTCCAGAGTAGCTGAACTAATCCTTTTGTGATGGCATGTAGCATGTATCCATAACCCAAACTAATCTCTGAAATTAATAAGAAGTCTCAGCTGTGTAAACTAAAGTTACAAGATTTTAAATTCAGGAAATCTAGGAAAGGGTTCTCATTGGGTCCTACTGTAATTGGATTCTATCATCTTCTTAGGTTCACAACGTTGTGCTGAGGAATGGGCCACAGGAGCTCATGTTGCCTTGGGCCGTGGGTCTATTTCTTAAGAGGTCATGACAGTACAAAGAAAAGAATCTAAAATAGAAATTTAAAATAACTTTATGTAAAGATAAAGCTCTCAGAGTTATCAACTTCATCTAAAAAGGGTCTAAAAAAAGGCTGGTTCATTAAAGCTTTGTAAAAGAAATAACCCTTGGAAATTGCAGTTTTCCCGTTAGATGGAATATTTCTTTTCCCTTGACTTTATATAGTCTGCAATGTGCTTTTATTCCTTTACTCATTTAATTCTCACAACAACCCTGTGAGATAAGTAGAATTATTATCCCATTTTATAACAAAGAGACCAAGGCTTGTAGGAGAGTTGTTATGTAAACTTTGTGTCTTGCGTATCAAAGTCCATGTTCTCAATTGTTATGTTATATTGCTTTGTTAGTCAGGATTTGGTCAGGAATTCAGAAGCAACTCTATGTATTTTAAGAAAGCAAAAGATTAGGCTCAAATCTTTTTGTCAGAAAGTAAAACAAAAATAGACAAGCACGATTTCCAAACAAATAACATGTTAAATAAGATATTTGCAGGTACTGCATTGTCTTCTCTATTTTTTCAGGTCTTTGGTCTTTTGTAAGAGACTATGGCAGGTGCAATGTTGTGTTCTCCACATCTTGCCTTTTCCAGTGGTCCCAGGAAAACTACATTTCCCAGCCTCCCTTGCAGCTAGGCAGGGGCCATATGAATAAGTCCTGGCCAGTGGAATGTGAGGAAAAGTGCCTTGTCCCGCTCCCTCCAGCCTTCCTTCTCCCTGCCACTGGACCCTTGGATTCCAGGTTTTCCAGATGGCATGACTACAAGATGGAAGAGAGTCATTTGATCTGCAGGAGCCTTTGTGTGAAAATAAATAAACCTTTACTGTATTCAGCCATGCAGATTTGGGGTGGTAGTTATAGCAGCTAGCTGGTTTCAATCACCCTAACCCTTAGAGGAACACCAAGATATTAGTATATTTTATCTTGCTGACGAACAATAGGCAGTTGTTATTCTATTTTCTCTACTGTCCACAAAGAGAAAAACAACAACAACAAATGGCAGTATTAGTGGGTCTCTGTAGTTCATTGGTTTCTGACCTTCTTGCGAGCAGAGATTTTGTAATGCTCTCTTTCATATTTTTTTCTTCCAGCACAGTACCCGCAGAGAGGGTGCCCAGTCCATGAACCTAGAGGAAATAAGGAATGACTACACTAGTCATAATTTTGATATATTCTCATCTAAAATTTTTGAAAGTACTTGACTGGTATATATGACAATGTATTGATTTGCTCAAAAATGATAAGCAACTAAAAGGAGGGCAAAAATCTCATTTGTGCAAATAAAATAAATGTATCTGATTTTTACTACAGTGAAAATTTGTATTTTTAATTACTCCAATGGGAAAAACCATTTGTGTTAATCAAAGTCAATACAGATTTCACACATAGGGAGCTCTGATCATGTGCCATACTTCTGATAAATCTGAAATGCTCTGTGCTAGGCAGTGTTCTAAGTTCCATCAGCAAAAATATCTCACTCTTCCGTAGAACCAAAGGAAGCCTATGATGTCCCTGCCATCTATAAGACTTTAATTAGTTTCATATGTGTGTTTTGTCTTTTAAAATTTAATTAGTGTGTGCATTTAAAATCATTAATGTCATTTCCTAAACCAACTTCTCCTTTGTGCATTTTTCTACCTGTGATTTTGGACATCCCTGAGGATTGGTTAGCCCACGGTGTCTCCACGGCCTCACTTAAGCTGGCACAGTGTGATGCAAAATGGAAGGCGGGGGTGGCCTAATCCCTCCTCTTAGTGACCCAAGCTATTTAGAGGAGAATGAGAAACGATTTTAATTAACCAAGTAGTGATTGGAAAACCACATATCCCACGGCCTGCCAGAAACTGTCATAGCTAAACTATTTCAGGGTTTATTTCAAACAAACAAGACTGATTAAAAGTGACCAAAATTATGTAATTGCCATTGTCCTGTTCACAACTGTGACTGTTTTCTTAGAGAAGCCACTGAGCCTGCACCATTGCACAGTGATTAGCTGCTTCTCCCTTCTCTGGAGATTCAGTCCCTAAGCACGGTCAGGGAAGCTGTCACTCAGCAGCAGGTGCAGTGCTGCCCTGACCAGCAGGTAAGCGCTTGGGTGGGCCTCGGAGGGCCCTGCAGGAGGCTGAAGGAGAAATGGCAAGTGGGTATGTTCCTTTACTGCTGTTTCGGAGCAATTGCGAGCTCTAAGACAAAATTGATGAGTAGCAGACACCCAAAAATTTGACCGTCATTTGTATTCCGAATAATTATCAATAACATTAATGAAAAATACCATAGTGCTAAAGACTGTTTACTGAATCTCATTGGTTTGGATATTTGTAACCCCCAAGACATGTTACAAGTTTCACTTGTGCTTTATTAAATCCAGGCTTGCCTTTCTAATCAAATAATAGAGACTTGCCACTAGTATAATGTTTAGGTGAATATAAAACATGGAACAGAACTAGGCAACGACATCTGTCCCCAAGTATTTGTACCCATCAATGTTACGGGCAGGGGAATGTTACCCAAAGGGGAAAGGAATCATACAGCTCTGCTGGTGAACATCTAGTGACATCTCTCAAGCTCTGCTGGCCACCCTGCTATACCTTCTTAGCTGTGAGTCCCTTTTTGCCTCCATGTGGCCAGATGCCATTCTCTCCATAATGTTTGACTATGGAAAAGGACACAGTCTCTTGTGGTTCCAAAGATCGGTCCATGTGTCTTCTGTACTTTAACGTTTAAAGCATAGGATTTACGACCAGTAAGTCTGGATTTGAATCATATTTCCGTCACCCAGCTGTGTAGCTCTAGGACATTATTCTTCTCTTAGACATTCAACTTCAGCTTTCTCATCTTTAAAAGCAAGAATGAAACAATGCATAGGAGAGCACCCAGCACACGTCCAGTGAAGGAAACCTGCTCTGTAAAGAGGCTGCCCCTTCTTCCTGTCACCCTGCACCCACACTGCCTCTTTTATTAGGAGAAGAGGGGCTTTGCTACAGAGAATTTATGCCCTGCTATGCGTTTTATGCAGATTGTTTAAGTTAATCTTCACCACAAAATTATAAGATAGGTGCTTTTATTATCCAGAGTACGGACGAGAAAACTGAAGGCAAAGAAAGAATTAGAACTCAGTTTCACCCAGCTAGCAGGCAGGAAGTCAAGACTTAAATTCCTGCATTTTCAGCCTGTCGTCTGTTCCCTCTCATCTTTCAAGACTGCCCTTGACATTTGCACTTCTGTGTTTTCTCTGGACATGATCATTGGACATGGAAGAGTAGGAGAGAGAGAACAAAATAAATAAACAAGCAAACCACTCTGCTCAGAGGGACAGCTGTGTATCTGAGTGAGACTTTTCCTCTCTCCAGTGTCCCATTTTGCTCAGTATTGATGCCAATGTGGCAGTGATGACCGCTAGCACACGCCCAGCTGCCTATGTGTACATAGCCACATGCTCCCATTCGATCCTCCTACCCTCCCGGCGAGGCAGGGAGATGTGCCCACATCACACACCCAGGAGATGACTGTATAGGGCCTTACATCCAGTCCTCTCACCATTTTGTGCTCTTTTCATGACATCCTGCAATTTTCCCCTTGTGTACCCTAACCTTAACTTACAAGGGAGTCCAGCTGCACTGTGATTTCATGGTGGTATCTCTTCTTCATTGGCACCAAAGCACAGATCCAAAGCCGAAGGAGAAAAGATACCAGACGAGGACTCCTGTAGAGCAGAAGTGGCCAAACAGGGCTGGGGGCCAGATCCAGCATGCTGCCTCTCTTGGTGAATGGAGTGCTGTTAGAATACAGCCACACCCATTCATGGATGCATTTCCTGTGACCGCTTCCAAGTACAAGGACAGGGTTGAGCAGTTGTCACAGAGACCACACATCCCATAAAGGCAAATAGCAAGGAAGCCCTTGGAGCTCTCAGTGACTAATAGGATAATGTCAGAAAGACACTAGACTGGTGTAAAGAGTGCTGGATGTCCCAGCTTGGGACATTGGAGCATAAGAACAGAAAATGATGGCAATTGACACATTCAATAATAAAAATTCATGAGTCCATAATAATATTCAAAATATTAATGACGGAGAGAGGCAGAAAAAAAGGGGGGGGCTTTTTTTTTAGAGAAGGCCAGCTATTAGAGTGAATGATAGAATCAGGGAAAAATCTTATTGTTGCTATGCAAAAAATAAATTAAAAGTAAAAGTATCTTGAAAACTGTAGTTACTGTATTAGCCTGTAAATATTAGATGCAAAAACATCATACTGTACAGAGCAAGAAAGCCAGGTCAGGAATCAAGTTAAAAACAACAAAATATCCAGCTCTTAGGCTTAAATGACAGTATTCAATGTCCAGGGACAGAGGGAAAGAGCTGGCCTTTGCTGCTCTCCCCCAGCCATGAGCTGTGCCGTAGGACCTCCCAGCTTCCCTCCTGGTACTCCTGGCCTCCAGATGCCATTTCCCAGGCCGCCATGGGCTCTGCTAGGCCAGCCCAGGGCTGAATGGTCCGGGGGGGACGATCCTATTTATCTCCCTCACTTTTTGCAAGAAGTGACAGTGTTTCATTTGTTTATTTTCTCATTTTGTCACTTTTATTTCAAAGCATTCCGATTCTGTAACTTCCCCAGTGTTGACGTTCGGCAATCTGTAGGGGCTGAGTTCCTCTCTCATAGCGAATCTCATTCCGAGGTTTTCTGTGGGTCTCTTCCTTAGGCTTCACGCAGCCTCTCCTCAGTTGTCAATATCAGTGTTTCGAGTCTTCCTAGAACCTGGCTGCTGCAGTGAGCAAGGGGCTCCAGAGTCAGTTCAGTTCGGTTTGAATCCGGATTCTGCCATTGGTGGGACATAGGATAAGTTACTAAACTTCCTTGTGCCTCAGTTTACTCATCTATAAAGTGAGTCTAGTTGTGCTGTATTGGCTTGCTAGGGATGCTGTGACAAAGTCCCACACACTGGGCAGCTTAAACGAAGGGAATTCATTGTCTCCCGTTCTGGAGGATGAAAGCCCAAGATCAAGCGTCAGCAGAGCTGTCCCGCTGAGGCTGTGCAGAAGGACCTGCTCCAGCCCCTCTCCTGGGCATGTAGATGGCTGAGCCTTCTCCCTGCATCTTCACACCATCTTTCCTCTGTGCATCTGTCTCCAAATGTCCCCTTTTTATAAGGACAGCAGCCATACTGGATGAGGGCCCATCCTGATGCCCTGATGTCAACATGGTCACCCCTCTCAAGACTCCATCTCCAAATAAGGTCACACTCTGAGGTACGGGGGCTAGGATCCAGCATGTGAATTGCAGGGGACTCAATTCTACACATAACACGTAGTATTCTTCATTTTAATCTCAGCTGGTGATTAAGTGATGTGTAGAATTTAGATCAGAGCTTGGTTCATGGCAAATGCTGAGTAAGTTTTATTTAGTATTAATAAATTGGCTCTCTTTAGTGCTCCTCGAGGAGAGATTTTAGTGCCTTCAATCTTTTCTCCAGCTCATTTCTGAGCCTCTCATCTCTAAAGCTCTCCTCTGAGCTCTCTCCAAAACTCCTTGACTTTTTAGTGGCAAAGCCCAGAAATGGGAGGCAGAGGGCATCGGGTGGGCTCCTGCCTTCCCTTGTCCCTCCCATCTGCATCTGTGATGCTCAGGGCAGCAGCCCTGGCCAGTCTTCCCCACTCCACACACCTGACCGCTCCCCTGCCCAGCTCAGCCTCCCCTACCACACAGCTGTGCACACAGCTGCAGCTTCTTCTCTAATTCACAGGAACCAGCAAGGCTCATGGCACTGCTCATTGTTGGTCCCAGCTTTGTGCCCTGAGGCAGCCCTGCTTACCTGTGACCCCTGCTGGAAAGGGTTGAGGGAGTCCCCAGCCTGATAGCGCTTATTGCCCCCGCTCTGCTCTAGGATGGGGCTCTCATACCTGGGCACGAGCCATGGAAAGAGAGAGCTTCAAGAACAAATGTGTAACTACCCTAGGTGCCTTCTTTTGTAGGGCTACCTTTCTATCCTGGCTTGGGAGCCAGCCTAGTGTCCCATTGCCCCTGAGGGTGCTAGGGACCTGCTGGTCTTGCTTCCTCCTCAATCTTGCAGAAGTCCCACAGAGGGACACAAGTGGGTGGCATCACAGTGGCAGGCAGGAGTCTTCTACACACGTCTCTGAAAGGCGGCCTCACTTACCGTGTGTTCGGATGGCCACCCTCTAAAGCAACCGAGTCCTGAGGACCAGACATAGTGGCGAGATGTCCCCAACGCATGGAAGACAGTTGGAAGGAAATGAACCTTTTGGAGACTGCAGTACCTTGGACTCCATGACTTGAGAAAAAAGAGAACTCACCAGGAAGTCAGAAATTGTCTCAGTGTCCCAATTCTGCCTCCGAAATTAAGGCCCTTACCCACTCTGGGGTGCTGATGAGCCTCTATACAAAGGGATTCACACAACAGACGTGCCCGACCACACAGCCTCAGGAGAAAAGACGAAGTTCAAGAAACTATTTGTTTAATCCTCACGTTTCTGCTTCACGCTAGGATATGGATTCCCAGCCCCAGTCTTTCTGTGTGACCAGCCTAACCTACGCTGATCTGTGGGCCTGGTTTTATCAAGTTTAATCATTGTTGTTTGGTCTTTGCATGGGGATAGATGGGAAACAGAAGAAAGAAGAAAGGCCAGGTGCTGTGTGGTGCTGGTTCAGACCATGAGAGAAAATGGGATCTTTTAGAGCCTGCATTCCGTATTTAACCACAGGGCTACAAACATGCTTCTTTGTCTGCTATCCAGAATAGGGGATATCAGAGAACAATAGGCCACAAAAGTGCATTTCTGTTCTGTTTGGGAATGGTGTTTTCAAGTTCTGCACTTGAGAAGGATTGTACCGTTAGACCATTTACTCTCTCATGGAAGTGTTTTTGTCTAATTAATTACTCTGCTACTAAGGAGACCAAACACTAATCTTAAACAGAAGCCTGAAGCCTGTTTTATTGATATTTAACACAATAGCACTTGCAATCAATTACATACTATTCTAATGGCCTGCACTCTCCTCTGGATGACTTTCTTCCACCTTCTTCAAAGCCTCCATTCCTGTTCTAAAACACACACACACACACACACACACACACACACACACACACACACGCATATACCAGAAAAAAAAGAATATGCTTTCCAATTCCCCAATGCTCCAGACCAGTGATTCTTAATTCTTAAATTTATTGTGCGTAAAATACCCAGAAATTTGTTAAAAGGCAGATTTGGGGCCTAAACCTCCTAGAGACTTGATTTAACAATACAGATGGCAGGGCTCATAGGCTGTTCTTGGGAAACACCACCTTATACCTACGAACTCAATGTGGAACAATTCCTAAGCTTACCCTGGCCAAAGCAAAGCATTCTGGATGAGCTTTTGCTGCACCAGGGGAGAACACTTTTCGTTAGCTAAGACTTCAGAGTCTTGATCAACATGTGTGAAGTATTAATCATCACACAACCTGTTCTGGTCTGACTTTTCCCCACTCCTCCTGATAGGGTTTGAATGAGTCCCCCAAAGTTTCATGTATTAGAAACTTGATCCTCACTGTGACAGTGTTAAGAGGGTGTGAAATCCTGTTACAGTAGTTGAAAGTGGGGCCTTGAAGAGGTGATTAGATGTTGCTTTGCCTCCCATGGATTTGCCACCCCTTTTCCCCTGGGTGACGGAGCTGCCAAAGATTACTCAAAGCCCATCTGTTTTGAGCAGTGAGAAGCCCCAGAAAGGGGTTAATATCCCAGGACGCTCAAGCATGAGGCATCCTTCCATTTGGGAAATTAATCACGAATCAGGGTTCTCTTCCTGCATTTATTCTCCAGACCAAATAGTTACAGGAAGAGACATAGGTGGGGTTTTGCTAACTACAGTTTAACAAGTTTTTACAATAGAAGCTGGTAACATTCAGTAAAAACAAGTCAGATGACATTCTGTTAGGCAATTAAGTGATCCACTAACAAAAGCTTGATTTAGCAAACATTCCTTCTCCCTCTAGCAGTTTTTTAGTAACTTTTCATATCAATTAGTAACTTGTCTGTCTTAGAGCCAGCAACCTTGCTGTGTTACAATTCTTCTCTTGCAACAGAGACTCAATAGCCTGGGGAAAATTTCCTGTCCTTTGCAAGGTCAATATTTGAAACTGCAAGGCTTTGGAAAACCAGGCCCTGTGAAGTACATTTGCTTTATGAATCCTCTACAATTAGATTGTGGGGAGTGTAACCTTGTGAATGGATCAATCCATTCATGGAGTAATGGGGGCAGTTATGATGGCTTTGTAAGGAGAGTGAGTGAAAAGTAGCCTCTCTCTCTTGCTCAGCCATTTCCCCATGTGATACCCTGCATTGCTGTAGCATCACAACCACTGAAGAAAACCCTCACCAGATGTGTTCCCTGGCTTTTCAAGATGGCGGCGGCTGCGGCGGCTGGCGCGGAGTAGCTAAGGTGGAAAAGGCGGCCACTGGGACTCAGGCAGCCAGAAAACTTGTGGTCTTTCCTCTCGCCATCTCTTAAGGGAGGACTGCTGCTGCTGACCGGTCGTGGGGGGTGACCGCCACTTTGCCCCCGGCAGGAGAGGCTGCCTCATTTACAGACAACAGCTTTAAAGTGTGGAGCAGGAAAAGAACTGTTTCTTAGCTGCAAAAGTGAGTCTCGAAACAGGGAACACGGCGCCAGGGCTGCTGTGGATGCAGCCAGGATCCCGGAGGCCGGGGCCGCGCTGAAGGCGGCCAGCTGCCCTACTCAGGATTTGAGTTTTCAGGCCGGCATTAAAGAAGATTCCTGGGAGCGCCCAAGCCGCGCCGCAACTGAACAGCCCGAGGCGGCAGCGGCCGAGAACTGGGAAAGGCGGCAAACCAGAGACAGAGAGCGAGCACCCGACCTGGCACAGCACAGTGAGTGATCCCTGGCACAGCTCTGTTCGGGGGGTGGATGCCCACGCGGCTCCCGCCTGCACCACCAGCCCACTCACCGCCGGTGCTGCCTCCATTTTCCCAGGTGCAGGCAGCTCCGCCCTGCTCGGCCATCACTGAGCCCTCCCACTTGCTGGCCTGGCGCCAGGCTTTCCGGAGCCTGCGGACCGGCCTTGGCTCCCACTCCCTCCGTGGTTCTCTGGCGGGGCTGGTGGCGGAGGGCGTCCCGGGCCAGTTTCGGGAGGGCAAGGAAGTACGGGCGGGCCAACTGTCACTCCACCATACCCTGGACTCCGGCCCCAGGTATACTCCCTGTTACTGGGAGGCAGATACCATCTGTGCGGCCACCAGTTTGGAAAAAAGCCTAACGAATTTCTGGTTGGTAATAGTGTGGCAGGAGAGTTCCCAGGTCCGCTTGAACCTGCCGGAGACCAGGCTGCAGGTGGGCGCTAGACTTGGTTTATACTGGGGGGATACAAAGGTGAACAAGACCCGAGAAAGATCTACATAGTGCTACAAAGGCACCCAGAGAGACCGGTCGTCTGTGCCTAGCAGAAACCTGGTAGACTTCCTGGGCGAGGCGGTGCCGAGCAGGGTCTTGAAGGCCCAGCTGTTAGACGAGGGGTGCAGAAGACACGCCCCAGCCCAGCACAGTGTGCACAGAGTGGGGAGACGTGCGGCCAGGGAGGCGGAGACTCGACAAAAACCACACACCCGGTGGGGTCGCTACTGCACGATCTAACAGCCTGGGCCAGAGCACACGGAACAGGGAGAAGTCCTGCACAGGAAGTGAAAGCTCAACAGAGATCACACACCCTGTGGTACGTGACCCACCAGCCCAGCAGAGTCCAAGCTGACCAGAAAGGTGGCTCCCCGGAGAAGCCCAAGACCACACACACAAGGCACTAGAGGCCAACTGAGCAGTCACGGAGGGAGCCATACGAAATTGGCAACCACAGCAACATCCTAGTTAGTCATTAGTCTCAAACCGGTGGACGGTGAAACCCCCGGCCACAATGAATAAACACCAAAAAAAAGATACCAGAAATACAAAAAATCAAGAAAGTACACCACCAAAAGTTAATAAATCTCAAACTCTAGATCCTATAGAACAAGAAGCCCTTGAAATGACTGACAAGGAATTTCGAGTGATAATTCTAAAGAAACTGAATGAGATACAAGAAAACTCAGCTAGACATCATGATGAAATGAGGAAAAGTATACAGGATCTGAAAGAGGAAATATACAAGGAAATCAATGTCCTGAAAAAAAATGTAGCAGAACTTGCTGAACTGAAGAAGTTATTCAGCGAAATAAAAAACACAACGGAGAGTTTAACCAGCAGGCTTGTCGAAGTTGAAGAGAGAACCTCTGAACTTGAAGATGGGCTGTTTGAAATAACACAAGCAGACAAAAAGAAAGAAAAAAGAATCAAGGACATTGAAGAAAATCTGAGAGAGATATCAGACAACCATAAGCGATCAAATATCCGAGTCATGGGTATTCCAGAAGGGGAGGAAAATGGAGATTCCATTGAAAACATATTCAACAAAATAGTGGCAGAAAACTTCCCAGGTATAGGAAAAATCACAGATCTTCAGATCCAGGAAGCTCAACGATCTCCAAATGTATTCAACCCAAAAAGGCCTTCTCCAAGACATGTCATAGTCAAATTGGCAAAACTCAGAGACAAAGAGAGAATCTTAAAAGCTGCAAGAGAGAAGCGTCAAATCACCTATAAGGGAGCCCCAATCAGGTTAACATCAGACTTTTCATCACAAACCCTAAAAGCTAGAAAGGAATGGGATGATATTTTCAAAATACTAAAAGACAAAGATTGCCAGCCAAGAATACTCTACCCTGCAAGGCTATCCTTCCGAAATGAGGGGCAAATAGTATATTTCTCAGACAAACAAAAACTGCGGGAGTTCACTACCACAAGACCACCCTTACAAGAAATCCTCAAGGGAGTACTGGGTTTGGTTCCTGAAAAATAACTACCACTGCCATAAAAACCCAAGAAAAATCTAAACCCACTAGTATAATAAAAATGGCATTCATGAAGAGAAAACAAGCTAACAAAAACACTATCTACAACCTAAGGAACCAACAAACACAGAAAACAAACAGTAAATCAGAAAGCAAGGAACAAAAGACACTTAAGACAACCAAACAACCAATAAAATGCTAGGAATAAATCAACACCTTTCAATAACAACTCTTAATGTAAAAGGCTTAAATTCCCCAATTAAAAGACACAGACTGGCTGACTGGATCAAAAAGCAGGGCCCAACTATATGCTGTCTACAAGAGACCCACCTCACCCATAAAGATTCACACAGACTAAGAGTGAAAGGATGGAAAAAGATTTACCATGCAAACAGAAAAGAAAAACGAGCAGGAGTAGCTATTCTTATATCTGACAAAATAGACTTTAAACTAAAAACCATAAAAAGAGACAATGAGGGACACTACTTAATGATAAAAGGACTGATCCATCAAGAAGACATAACAATCATAAATATGTATGCACCCAATGTTGGAGCAGCCAGATTTATAAAACAAACTCTATTAGACCTAAAGAAGGAAATAGACACTAATACCATAATAGCAGGGGACCTGAACACCCCACTGTCAATATTAGACAGATCATCTAGGCAAAGTATCAGTAGAGAAACACAAGATCTAAACAAGACTCTAGACCAATTGGAATTGGCAGATATCTACAGAACATTCCACCCAACAACCTCAGAATATTCATTCTTCTCATCAGCACATGGATCATTCTCCAGGATAGATCACATATTAGGTCACAAATCAAGTCTCAATAAATTCAAAAAAATTGCAATTATCCCATGTATCTTCTCAGACCACAATGGATTAAAACTAGAAATTAATAACAAACGAACCTCTGGAAACTATACAAACACATGGAAATTAAACAGCATTCTACTTAATGACATATAGGTCCAAGAAGAAATCAAGCAGGAAATCAAAAAATTTATTGAAACTAATGAAAACAACGATACATCATACCAAAACCTGTGGGATACTGTAAAAGCAGTATTGAGGGGAAAATTTATTGCATTAAACGCTCACTTCAGAAGAATAGAAAGATGGCAAGTGAACAACCTAACACTTCACCTTAAAGAACTAGAAAAACAAGAACAATCCAAACCTAAAGTTAGCAGACGGAAAGAAATCATTAAGATCAGAGCAGAACTGAATGAAATTGAAAACCAAAAAACAATTCAAAAGATCAACGAATCAAAAAGTTGGTTTTTTGAAAAGATAAATAAAATAGACAAACCATTAGCATGGCTAACAAAAAAAAGAAGAGAGAAGACTCAAATAACAAAAATTAGAAATGAAAAAGGCGATATTACAACTGATTCATCTGAAATACAAGGAATCATTCGAGACTACTATAAACAACTATACGCCAACAAATTTGAAAATCTGGAGGAAATGGATAAATTTCTGGACACACACAAGCTCCCAAAACTGAACCGTGAAGACGTAGAAAATTTGAACAGACCAATAACAATAAAGGAGATTGAAGCTGTTATCAGAAGGCTCCCAACAAAGAAAAGCCCAGGACCAGATGGATTCACAGCAGAATTTTACCAAACATTCAAAGAGGAATTGACACCGATTCTTTACAAACTATTCCAAAAGATTGAAACGGACGCAAATCTCCCAAACTCATTCTATGAAGCAAACATCATCCTGATACCAAAACCAGGTAAAGATATAACCAAAAAAGAAAACTACAGGCCAATATCCCTGATGAATATAGATGCAAAAATCCTCACTAAATTACTAGCAAACAGAATACAGCAACACATACGAAAAATTATTCATCACGATCAAGTGGGATTCATCCCAGGGATGCAAGGTTGGTTCAACATACGCAAATCAATAAATGTGATACACCATATTAATAAACTCAAACACAAGGACCATATGATCATCTCTATAGATGCTGAAAAAGCATTTGATAAAGTTCAGCACTCATTCATGACAAAGACCCTCTATAAGTTAGGTATAGAGGGAAAGTATCTCAACATAATTAAAGCCATATATGACAAACCCACTGCCAATATCATCCTGAATGGGGAAAAGCTGAAAGCTTTTCCTTTAAGAACAGGAACTAGACAAGGATGCCCACTCTCACCACTCCTATTCAACATAGTGTTGGAAGTACTAGCCAGAGCAATCAGAGAAGAGAAGGAAATAAAGGGCATCCAGATTGGAAAAGATGAAGTCAAACTGTCCCTGTTTGCAGATGACATGATCCTATATATCGAACAGCCTAAAACCTCTACAAAAAAACTGCTAGAATTGATAAATGATTTCAGCACAGTAGCAGGATACAAAATCAACACTCAAAAATCAGTAGCATTTCTTTTCTCCAATAGTGAACATGCAGAAAGAGAAATCAAGAAAGCCTGCCCATTTACAATAGCCACCAAAAAAATAAAATACTTAGGAATTGAGTTAACCAAGGAGGTGAAAAATCTCTATAATGAGAACTACAAACCACTGCTGAGAGAAATTAGAGAGGATACAAGAAGATGGAAAGATATCCCATGCTCTTGGATTGGAAGAATCAACATAGTGAAAATGTCCATACTACCCAAAGTGATATACAAATTCAATGCAATCCCCATCAAAATTCCAAAGACATTTTTCTCAGAAATGGAAAAAACTATTCAGACATTTATATGGAACAATAAAAGACCACGCATAGCCAAAGCAATGCTGAGCAAAAAAAATAAAGCTGGAGGCATAACACTACCTGACTTTAAGCTATACTACAAAGCTATAATAACCAAAACAGTATGGTACTGGCATAAAAACAGACACACTGACCAATGGAATAGAATAGAGAATCCAGAAATCAACCCACACACTTACTGTCAGCTGATCTTTGACAAAGGCATCAAGCCCATTCAGTGGCGAAGGGACTGCCTCTTCAGCAAATGGTGCTGGGACAACTGGATATCCATATGCAGGAGAATGAAACTTGATCCATACCTCTCGCCATATACTAAAATCAACTCAAAATGGATTAAGGATTTAAATATACACCCTGAAACAATAAAACTTCTTAAAGAAAACATAGGAGAAACACTTCAGGAAATAGGACTGGGCACAGACTTCATGAATACGACCCCAAAAGCACGGGCAACCAAAGGAAAAATAAACAAATGGGATTATATCAAACTAAAAAGCTTCTGCACAGCAAAAGAAACAATTAAAAGAGTTAAAAGACAACCAACAGAGTGGGAGAAAATATTTGCAAAATATACATCTGACAAAGGATTAATATCCAGAATATATAAGGAACTCAAACAACTGTACAAGAAGAAAACAAGCAACCCAATTAAAAAATGGGCAAAAGAGCTAAGTAGGCATTTCTCTAAGGAAGATATACAAATGGCCAACAGACATATGAAAAAATGCTCAACATCACTCAGCATCCGGGAAATGCAAATCAAAACCACATTGAGATACCATCTAACCCCAGTTAGGATGGCTAAAATCCAAAAGACTCTGAACGATAAATGCTGGCGAGGCTGCGGAGAAAAAGGAACTCTCATACATTGTTGGTGGGACTGCAAAATGGTGCAGCCTCTATGGAAAATGGTATGGAGGTTCCTCAAACAATTGCAGATAGATCTACCATACGACCCAGCTATCCCACTGTTGGGAATATACCCAGAAGAATGGAAATCATCAAGTCGAAGGTATACCTGTTTCCCAATGTTCATCGCAGCCCTCTTTACAATAGCCAAGTGTTGGAACCAGCCCAAATGCCCATCATCGGATGAGTGGATACGGAAAATGTGGTACATCTACACAATGGAATACTACTCAGCTATAAAAACGAATGAAATACTGCCATTTGCAACAACATGGATGGACCTTGAGAGAATTATATTAAGTGAAACAAGTCAGGCACAGAAAGAGAAATACCACATGTTCTCACTTATTGGTGGGAGCTAAAAATTAATATATAAATTCACACACACACACACACACACACACACACACACACACGCACGCACACAAACCGGGGGGGGGGGGAAGAAGATATAACAACCACAATTATTTGAAGTTGATATGACAAGCAAACAGAAAGGACATTGTTGGGGGGGGGGGAGGGAGAAGGGAGGGAGGTTTTGGTGATGGGGAGCAATAATCAGCCACAATGTATATCGACAAAATAAAATTTAAAAAAAAAAAAAAAAAAAAAAGATGTGTTCCCTGAACTTTGGACTTCCCAGCCTCTGAAACTGTAAGCAATAAATATCATTTCTTTCTAAATTACCCAGTTTCAGATATTCTGTTATAAGCAACAGAAACAGACTGATACACTTCCAGTACTGATTGAAAATAAATTCTCCATACCACTGTCCATTCCTCCTCCTCTTGGCTCTTTAATTAATATCACAAGAGATGAGTTACTATGCAGACCTGGCAACCTCTAATACAAGACATCGCATAAGATTCACAATGAGACACTCAGTCAGAATCCTGCACTGCAGGGGAGGGCTGACCTGGTTCCTGTTTTAAGGCCTGGACAGAATTTGTCACTTGCCTGATGAGATCTATCAATTCTGTAGACTCATATATGTCCTTCTCCTGTAGCACTTGTCACTCATAGTTGTACTGAAATTTATTTAGGTCATGCTTCCAGGACCTTTATTAGATTTAGTTTGTACCTTATATAAAACCTGGCAAAGCAGCTGGTATCACCACTACAATCAATAACCGAATCAATAAATTAATTCAAATAAAAACCAACCATACTTCCAACCTCTCTGGCCTCTAAGGAGACTGACCAATAATTCACGCTCTCATTTAACTGAAGCTAAATGATTTTCTTATTATTTGAGTGTTTAGGTATCTTTCAAGGCCAATTGATTATTCAGTGGATTGACCTGCCTTGATAGAGAGCAGATTTCTGCTCTGTCATCCCAAGCCACATAGGTTCCACCTCCTGCAAGCCTTAACTCTTTCAACTGGAGGCTCATTCATTCATTTAGTCAAGTGACCAATATTTATTGAGCAGTTATTTTGTGATAGGCATTAACCTAAACACAGGGGATATAAAAAAGAAAATAAGTAGTCTTGTTCTGAAGGAATTTACAATCCAGAGGAGGAAGAAAAACAGACAAACGATTACTTGCAGCAAGTACATATTACAGCTGTGCACAAGGAGCATGCAATCAGTGCTTTCCAGGGAGGCTAAGGAAACAATCAGGAAGACCCTTAAAGAAAACAACAGAGATAAGTGGGAGAAAGACATGCCATGTAAATAACATCTACAAGTCTAGAAGTGAGAAATTGCATGATATGATATAGCCATTGTAAATGACTTTGGCTGGGTTTCCCAGGACACAGATCTTTGAATGGAGATTTGCAGGCAGTATGTTTTTTGAGGATTTGCCTCAGAATCACCTAGAAGGGAGTGAAAGAAGCATGATTGGTCAAAGGGAGCCTGTGACCCCTGATGCAATTGTAATACAAGCCAATCCCAATAGAAATTTCTGGGTCTGGGACAGCCCTTCAGATCGGTCCTGCTTAGGGACAGGGGCCAGGCTCTTAGGCCCCACACTGAGCAGTCACAAGGCTCATTCCCTGCCTCCTCCTCCCCCCAAAGGTGCTACTTTAAGCTAAGTAGGTTTCTCCCTTTAGATGGGGACAATTCTTGGAACAGCATTTAACTGAAAGCTGTGAGCCACCAACACTCCCAGCAGCTGGGGGAGTCTTCACTCAGTTCTAAAAGGGAGTCTGGGCCACAGGACAATGTCCCCTCAGTAAGTATGAAATGGTGAGAGTACAGATGCCTGTGTAGAGGTGACAGGAAATGAGGCTCAAAGTGGTCAGGAGACAGATCAAAAAGGACACTGCATTACAGGCCTGGGTCTACCCCAAGAATGCTGGGGCCATTCAAAGGTGTTAAGAAAACAAACAAATAACCATGACCAGATTTGCATTTTGGAGGAGTCTCTGAGTATAGCATTATAAAGGTGGATTGGAAATCAGTTAGGAAACTCTTGAAGAAATGGAGAAAATGATTAGAAAAGAGGCAAGGATTTGAGAGCTTTTTAGAAGGTAGAAGTATTAAAAATGAGTGACTGATTTTTTGTGATCAGGGAGGGAGAGGGACAGAGTTATGGAAACTGGTGAGCAAAGAAAACGTCAGCTTAAATATGAATTTAATGAATATGTAATTAGTAATGAAATATGGAACCATACACAACACTTCTTGGCGCCTGGAGCTTAGCTTGCTTGGAAGGGCCGGGCAGTGGGAGAGGTGAACTCACCACCCACTTGCAAGGGAAAGATGAATATGACAGCTCGAAAAAGGGAGATTTTGCTGCATCTTTTGTTTCAATAATTCAAGTAGGACAAGAAATGTATTGGAGGAGACTGGTGGACACTTGTGGAACAAACTGCATATTTTTAATGATAGTCAGCTAAAACAAAATTAGAATTACTACTAATTTTAAGTACCTGTGATTAGATTTGAATGCCTAAGTGTGTGTGTGAGGTTCTGTACTTACTATCCTCTTGGCCTCAGACTAAGAGATTCCTCCAACCTGCAGCTCCATCTGGGTTTACCCAGTGGAGGGAGAGGCAACAGAGGGACTCAGGAGAGAGGATGTGCAATTAATTGACAGGGTATTAGTTCTTGCCCCTAATTAAAATCAAGTCAAAATAGGGATTTCACAGCTGTGTGGCAGAAAAGCATATTAAACAATTTTCAACCTTTAGGGAAGAAGCAGGAAAATCCCACAGAAACATTCAGAGGACACTTGCTAACTGCTCCCCTTTTGTAGCATAGTGCCTTTGACACATTTTAGCAGCTTTTTGCTTTTTCAGAACCAGTGGACACCTATTCTTCTCTATACAGCTACATCAAGCCTATCCATGAATTATCCTAAAGTCTGTGAAATTATCTGATTAAAGTTTCATGTTATGATTGGACAGAAAAGCAACTAGACTGTACAGGATTCTTAAAGCAAATGTACTTCACAGGGCTGGGTTTTCCAAAGCCTTGCAGTTTCAAATATTGACCTTGTGGAGAACTGGAAATTTTCCTTAAGCTATAAAGTCTCTGGTGTAAGATAAAGATTTGTGGCACAGCAAGGTTGCTGGTTCAAAGACAGACAGGTTATTGATTGATATATAAAGATACTGAGGAATTGCTGTAAGAAGGAATGTTTGCTAAGATCAAGCTTTTGTTGATAGGATCACTTAATTGTCTTACTGGAATGTCATCTGGCTTGTTTCACTGAAAGTTACCAGCCTATATTGTTAAACTATAACCTCACCTATGTTCTCTTCCTGTAACTTCCTGGTCTGGAAAATAAATGCAGGAAGAGAACACCAATTTGGGGTTAATTTCCCAGATGGAAGGAATGCCTCTATTTTAAGGGTTCCAGGGGAGATTAACCACTTTGGGACCTCTCACTGCTCAGAAGAGATGGGCTTTGAGTAATCCTTTTCATCTCCATCACCCAGAGGAAGTGGGGTGACAAATCTGTGGAGGGCAAAGCAACAATCTGATTAAAGTTTTATGTCATAATCGGACAGAAAAGCAACTAGACAAAGCACTTGAGCTGTCCATTTGATCGTTCCTAAAAGTTGAAGCTTTTCATCAGCTCCCTCTAGAATGTAAACTTCACAAGGGAAGAGCGTTTCCTTCTCTGTTCACTGGCACATCTTCTGTGGGCTGGTACACACTATGCAGTCATTAAGTATTTGTCAAATACATAAGTCCAAGAGTAGTAGATTTCTCTTAAGAACGTTTTCAAGGGGTTGAAACACTGAGACTATGAAGCTGTAGTTTTCTCTATGGTCAGATGCTCTTCAGCGGGAGAAAAGTCATTGCCCTTTGTGACACCAGCTGTGACATTACACAATGACACAATGACAGGGGTTCTTTTCAGTAAACTGGGATCTGTGTGCACTAAGGTTATAGTTCATATTTGACAATTGATGTCTGGACTACTTTCCTAGAACTGTTGTAACCAGTTACCATAGACTAGGTGGCTTAAAACAACAGACTTTGTCTCTCACAAGTGTGCAGGCTCGAAGTCCGAAATCAAGGTGTCAGCGGGGCCATGCTTGTTCTGAAGTCTCCAGGGGAGGATCCTTGCAGGCGTCCTCCGGCGTTTAGTGCTGGCCGGCAAACCTTGGTGTCGCTTGGCTGGTAGATGCACCACTCTGATCTTTGCTTGCTTCTGCAAGGGGTGTTCCCCCTGTGACGGTCTCTGCATCTCTTCTCTTCTAACACACACCCCAGCCAGGTCAGATTTAGGGTGCGCTGTACTGCAGTATGACCTCATTTTAACTTACTAATTACACCTGCAAAGACCCTATTTCCAAATACAGTCACATTGACAAGTTTGGACTTGAACATATATTTTCAGAGGACATGATTTATCCCACAAAAATTTTCTCCCAGGATTGTATGTACATAGGAATTATACTCTTGGATGTGCCTTCAAGGAAATTAAATGTTTGTTGACATCCCCAAATGCTTCTCCAAGTCTCTCTTGGATTTCTCAGCCAGTTTTCCTAAGGTCAAATGTTGTACATGAAATATATCCCCTGTTCTGAGACATGACAGAAACTGGGATATTTTTGAAGGTAATTTAGGCATGAAGGTGAAAACAGAAGATACTTAAGGATGGATGATGCACAAGAGGTAAGGATGGGTAGAAAAGAGGAACACAAGTGAAGGACAAAAGGGTTTCATAAGAGAAGGTTCAGGATGTATTCACCTGCTCTGTCTCTAGCCAACTGTGTTTCTGATGGCAAGTGAACTGTCATTTTATTTGCATTTTACTGCATTCCTTATTTGCAGGAACAAATTATACATATATAACACTTTCATAACAAAAATCTAATGTCAGATTTTCATCCAACAGACCCTTACAAATATTATTTGTCATGTGCTGAATTAGTCACTGGAGGATCGAAGAACACACCAATGACTAAGCTGTACCTAAAAGAAACTAAAGTATACACATGATGTAAACTTAAAAGTGCTAAAAAAGTGCATCTTTTATTAGTATTATTAAGGCTCATAATATATGAGTACATCTAATTCTAGTAAATTTTGTAAAGCAAATTCATCTGTGATCTTCTATCACTCCAAGACTGGATTCAGTACCTACTTCTTTAACCCTGCATTTCTCTGTGTATATTTGTTTGGAGACGTGTGTGTGTGTGTGTGTGTGTGTGTGTGTGTGTGTGTGTGTGTGTGTGTGTGTGTGTGTGTGTGTGTATTTATATATATCTCCTTTATATCACTTGGCACAATGCTTTGTAAATATTTTTACTTATTTGCTTCTTGCACTAGTCTGGGAATCTCTGGCACATAATCATTTCTCTATAGTGACTAATGGGATGAGTAACTGACAGATAGAATTCTCTACAAATGGTAGCAAGTAAAAAGTGATAGACGTGGATCAAGTGCTTTGGCATTTAAGGAAGGGCCCCAACTATGTGCACTTGTCTCAGGGAAGGATGCCCAGTGGAGGTGGAAACTGACCAGGGCTCAAAGATGAAAGAAACATGAATGAAGAGGAAAGAACATGCCAGCAGTCACACTGTTTAGAGGGAGCTCTGACAGTCAAACCATGTATGCTCCGGCCCCTTGTCTTCTAAAAAGTTTCTAGTTTATACAGCTCAACAAATGATCAGGTCAAAGAATGAGAAGACTAAGTTGTCTTCTTTTACTTGAAAAAGGGGATTATGGTCTACGGGTATCAACCTGGTTATAGGTGAAGGTCCTTCAGATTCTATTATATAGAGAAGGTGCTAGGTTATATCATACAGATGGTGTTGGGTTCCATTCTCAGGGAGGACATTGTTATTGCTTTAAAAAAAAATCCAAGTGAAGTAAGACCACAGTGGCTTCTCTTTCCCTAAGACAGCTGGTGTGCTGTGTTTGCAACCAACAACCAGCTGGTGAAATGCTACCACCCAGCTTCACTGCTTCAACCAGCGGCTATAGAGCACCAATTACACGCCAAGGACTGATCTTAGTGCCATGAAGCCCTGATTTTAATGAGTTTACAATCTCATAAACACAATATATAAGTACAATATAAATTAGAATTGGTAAAATGTCATGGATTTTCAGATAAATGGCTTCCAGCCTTGTGCATTAGGAATATTTTCTTAGAGAAGGAATCATCTGCATTTGTCCTTAAAACACAGATAAGTTTTGGTCATGGAGAAATACTGATATTGAAGTGTTGCAGGCAAAGGTAACATTGAGCTCAGTTTTACTACAACACTCTTATATAGGGGTATCCTTAGAATAAAGGCTGGAAATATAGCTTGGGATATATCATGCCACCCCAAGAATTATGCCATGCTGAGTAGATGATGGGGAAAATCAAAGCTTACTGAACTTCCCTGGCATGGCTCAGGCTTCATTAAAGAGGATTAACTGGGGCACTGTATGGGAGTGGGATGGAAGAACAGGCAGACAGATTTGATGAGGACACTTGTATGTGTGCCTTTGTAGTAGCTCAGGTGAGAGGCAAGGAGGAATTGAATTACAGGTAATCACAGGGATGGGAGAAGGGGCCAAGTCAAGATACTGCATGAAACTAGACATACAACATTGTGAAACATTGATCATAACATCTTGAGAAGCAAATGCGACTCTTCTGACCCTTGGGATCCATTTGCTCTGTAGAGATATCTCTAGTGTCAAAACCTAGTGAAGTCCCATACCCTCCCTGTAACACTTGTCAATCATCTGTCTTCCACATGCTTATCCCTCTGAATCTTCTTCTGTGTTAGCCTGTGCTGTGTGGGTTTCCAACTCCCTGGGCTGCCCTGGACACCTTAATTTGCCTCTCAATTGATTCCACCATAAATGCATTCACAGCAGGATCTTTGTAGCTTCATGAATGAATTTTGGGGTCACAGAAAAAGGTAGTCTTATCAGAGCACACATAGCTGATCATGATTTTTGGGGAATGCTCCAATCTCTCTCTTAACCACTCTTCTCAAGCTCTCTACATCTCACAACTGCAGAATTCTCTTGCCATGTGACCATGTCTTGATCACTTACAGTTTAATATGAGAAGCAGAAATTATTGTGAATGGTACAAAGGATTTCTTGTACCTTATACAGATCATGCAGCAGCACACGCACCTGGCCCAGGACTCAGAGCAGCTGAAGGAGGTCAGGCTGGAGCAGGGGGAGCCGCGGGCCTGGCTGCTGCCCCACACCCACACGGTGAGTCCACAGGTGAGTGCCTGGCTCCACACTAACTCTCCAAGTGCAAATGTAGCTGCCACTTCCCTTCCAGCTTCCAAATCATGTGCAGAAATTTTTCTTGTAGCAAAATTTGAAGATTCAGAGAAGTCAGCACTGGGAAAGAAGTTCCACCTTAGCAAAGTCATCCAGGGCACAGCCACCACATTCCCCTGCTCAGTCTCCCAGACAGTGGGATTCAAGCCTCAGATCCACCAGACCATGATGGGGAGATGGCCCAACTCTACTGTGTTTCCAGGAATATGGAATGACCCCAGGCCGGCTTGACTCCTCCAGATGACTGGGGACAGGAATATGGAAAAAAGCATGGGCCACACGACTTTTAGTTTGGGGACTGTAAAAAGTGAGGGTGAGAGACTGAGTGTGGGTGACAGCATCAGCAGCTCCATGTCCCATTTAGAAATGTCATCAGGGTGGGGTCTTCTTCATGTCTACATTGATCCACATCTGGAGATGATCATTGTCAAAAGTGTTGTCCACTGAGAGCAGAGATTCAGAAAGAACAGAAGGGAAAGGCGTCCAGATGACAGAAGACTTACCCAGATTTCTGGAGTGTATATGGTTTGACGGTTTGACTGTATCTAAATTTAAAATATCATTAATAAAGAGCATGATGTTTCTATATTTCTAAAAGGCAAGAGGGTTTTAAGAAGTTTTTATATATAAATTAAAAATAATTATGTAAGGAAAGCTGAGTTCAAAGGTGAATCTCTTGGTTCAATCTAATCCCTTAAAGCCAATTTGTTAATGTCCATTTTTCACTTATGGCTCAGGACTGCTATGAGAATTAACCCAGCTACAGGACACAGACACTTTAATTAACATAGAGACAATTTATTAAACATGTGTGTTAGAAGTTTTATTGGAGAAAACTTTACATATATAATTTTATGTCCCCACAACATCACTATAATGTAGTTTTGTAATCTCTGTTTTATAGATGAGGAAACAGGTTCTCATCGAGGTTATATAACTTTCCCTGAATCACACAACCTGTAAATGAATAAATGAAGAACCATATCAGTTTTCCGCCTCTGAAACATTTTAAAATTTTCCCTGCTGCTTCCATGTCCTGAGGTCCTGGGACCAACCTGAGGCTCATCTGAGGGAAGAGTGTGAGCTCCATGCAAGAGTGAGAGATTCCAGGTCGGCTGTGATTTATTACGTGCACGCATGTGTGTATGTGCTGTGTGTACTTACATACACATGTGTATACACCCGCGCATATACATATGCTGATGTGTATGCACATGCGCGTGCACACACACACACACACACACGCACGACAGGGACAATGTCTTTCCTCGGCACTGATGTATTCCAGTGCCTAATGCAGAAAGTCTTTGCTCATTTGTCCACATGCCAAGCACAGCGCTAGGTGCCAGGTTAATAAAGAAGGGCATGATCACAGATGTCCCTACTATACGGAGCTGGTAATCAAGTGGGGGACAGACAGATTAATCAAATGTTCATACTAATAAATACGTAAGTACAATTTATCTTGTAATCCCAGGGCAACAGAGATCTATGAGAATCTGTGACCCAGGATCTGACCTAGAACGAGGAAACCAAGCAAATTTTTCTTAAAGAGAAAGGGTAGAGTTTATCTGGAAGAAGAGTAACGGGGAGTAATGGACGGGGGAAGTAGAATATTGAAGAGAGAGGAAACAGCACCTGTGAAAACTCCACAGCAGGCAGAATGAATGGATGTTTAATTAATTAATTAATTTAACACGCGGAAATACAGACACCAATTTTTTTTTTTTTTTTTTGGCAGAGGTCACCCACCATCCCCTGCAGTTTGATAGGCACCCCATCCTGGGAGTTTATAGATGTTGGGATAAATGACACACAGGAAACAATGGATGTGGGATAATGTTTACCACTCACAGAGCAGACAGCAAGAGTGTCCCCTAGCAGAAGGTGAAGAGTGCAATGAGAGTGCATGAGTAAGTCAAGTGTGGGGTTTTTATTGTGGAGGGGCCCTCCCAGGCAGGTGTTTTTATTATTTTAAGTACCCATTGGTGGGGGATGAAGGGCACAACATGGGGTCTTATCTGATGTGCTGCCCAGGCTTGGGCAAAGAGGAGGAAAGAAAGGCAAGACTTGAAAGCTGTCACTGGTCATCAAATCAGAGTCTTTCTCTTTGTTATATAAGTGGAAGTCACTGCACAGTGATTTTTCGTAATTTCAGTGCAACCCATTAAGATATCAGCAAATTATCGCAAGGGTAGAATGCCTGCAGAAGTCAAAGTCACATAGTCAAAACAGGAAAAAAAAAATGTTTTTCCTGCTGTCAAAACTATTACCTGAAAAGGAAGAAAAAAGCCATGGGTTCTTTAGGGAGTGTGTGCATGTGTGTGTGTGTGTGAATCTTTTGCTGTGTGGGAGGTATATAAAGATTAAGTAGATTGTCAGAGAAGGACACTGATGAAAACATTCTTTATTTACATTGTATTTATATTAGTACTTCTTCTGGTGCCCTACAAGGTGGGGTAGTATAGAAGCAGAGGAGAAAGAAGTCATTTCTAGGTCCCCATAAGAGCACTTAGTCAGATAGTTGCTACAGCACAATTGTGGCACCAGCAACTGTAGAAAAAGTAAATGCCACAGAAATATTATTTTAAAAATCACCTCATCTGTCAGCCTACGCAGAGAGACAGGAAGATTGAAACCAAAGGTCACAGGCTGCTTTAAATGAATGGACTTAAACATTAGCAAAAGTCTTCAACAACTTACCTCTTATTTATTATAATCATCTCATTTAGGAAATCTCTGAAGGGTGAACAGAATTTTTGATGCTAAGAAAGATGAACTTTTGTCACCTTAGTCCCAGAGTGGGTCAGGGTCAGAGAAAGTAAAGTGTTCATAAGTTAATAAGATTTTATCCACCCCTATCTTTTTTTAAATTAGTTAATCAGTCAATTTTTTATTAACATATTCATTATTACAAATTGTAATTATTCTTTATGTCCCTTACCCAACCAATCACTATCTTTGAGGGGAGTGGTAATCATTGGCTAGAGTCTTTGTTTATTAAATTGTATACCAGGACGTAATGTCTGTGTAAATGTCTGTGTGTGCACGGGTGTGTGTGTTTGTCCTTGAAAACTATGTCCCTTCCCCAAAATAAACTCCCTAAAGTCAGGGGTGATATATCACTCAACTTAGACGTGGGTGCCCAGCAATATTTGTGAAATGATTCGTTTCCCTCCTGACTCCCCACAAAGTAATAATCCTTCCCACGTCTAACTCGACTGTCGTGGGTATTGCTTCTTCAATCTCCTTTATATTTAGTGTCTCTATTACTCAGTTTCTCAATCTTTAAACTAGGATAATAATACAATATTAAAAGAAAAGCAGGTGAAAATGCACACTATAAAACGAAGTACCACACAGATATATGTCATTATTAAAAGGACAGAACACAATGTTTAAAAGCCAGAAAAAAATGAAGGAAATTTAATGAAAGTGTGAAGAGGAACTGAAAATCCTACTTTTGCAATCCTTGTTCTATATCTCCTAGTATTGGGGTGCAAATTTTGAGATTTTTACCTCACCTCGCAATCTTGAATAAGAAATTTTATAATTGATAATACATGAGCCTAAGTGAAATATGATGTCATATAGTCAAGAAACTGCAGAGAAATTAAGGTAAATTAAAAAATAAAAAGAAGTTAAAGAAGCAGTTTTGAATGCCTACAATATACCACTGTCTGCCAGATGTTTCACATAGGTCAACTCTTTAAACCTTCACAAAAATCTATTATGTTGATGTTCAACTCATTTTGTAAATGACTATCCTGAAGTTGAAAAGGTTGTAAAAGATCACTCAGTTAATAAGTGGTGGAGCTGGGATTTGAATTTATATTGGGTAATTATAACTAAATTCTCACTATAGTCAACCTGTTGTTTCAAGTTTACTGTGTTGACTTTATGGAGATTTTCTCTCCAAAAATTAATTAAAACTTTGAGAAATTCCCTTCAGCTTACTCTTGCTATTGATTCATTGAAAGAAGTTTTCCTGCACAAAACTTTATGTTCCCCAGCTTGGCCATGAGCTCAAAGTTATTTTGAAACGCAAATCTCTTTAAAACTCAATAAACACTTTTAAAATTTATTCCACAAAACCACACAACACAATTTTCTCCCTCTTGGAAATAATCATAAAATGCTAATTTGATCAATTTTCCTCTATACTTTTTTCAAAGCTCTGGTTGGAAAATGTATTGGCATCTACATCTAATTGTACAATGTTCCATTCAAAACAATTAAAAAAATCACCTAGCCCTGAAGTCTCGACACATTTTTCTTTTCTTTTAGAGTTTATTGTGTTTGCAATTCCATTCCAATCACTTTTCCTCTCCTCAACTGTATTTTTATACCCCCTGTGGAAAGAGATGTAATCGAGACCTCAGGAAACACAGAACATTTTTCTGTTTTAGAAATCTCTTAAGAACATTCTTCTTTCAAAACTTCTTTATTCAAAAATGTGGCTTGAAGATTTGGGGGCTTATAACAGGTGAAGCTATGTGCTTCATTGAGACAAATTCTTAGACACACAGATTTTGAGAGTTAGAAAGTAAAGCAGCACCCACCCACCTCTGTGCAGTGTCTGCCGTGCCGCGCCAGTAGCAGATGTGCGCATCTACTCGAGTGCACGTGTATACAACCTCCTCTTACAGTGAACCAGCAGACCCTGCTCCTGTGTGTTGATTCCCTCCTATTGTGTCAACTCAGACTTTGCTCTTGAAATCATGCCCTGTCTTCTGTATCATGATGACCCTTTCTGTTGGATCATTCCTATCAGTAGAACACATTTTCAATACTTTTAATTAAAAACAAGACACTGAGACCCCACACATGCCTCTGAGCACCACTATGTCTCGTCTCTCCTGGGTGGCACAACTCCTCGAGCACACTGTCTACCGCCTGGCCTTTCACTTCATCTCATCCGTTCCTGTCCAGTTGGGGCTCCCGTCACTCCACTGGAAGTACCCTTGTCACAGAATCAGTGATAATTCTCAGTCCTTATTTACTCAACCTGACAAAGGAATTTGTGCCTGTATTAGTCCATTCATTTCTGTTGCTTATAACAAAATACTTGAAACTTGGTGACATACAAAGAAAACGAAATGTATTGCTTACAGTTTCTGAGGGTGGGATGTCCAAAGTCCATTTGGTGGTGGTGACAGTGAGCCAGGAGTCTCACATTGCATGACGGTGGAAGCAGAGAGAGCAGAGAGAGAGAGAGAGACAGACTCTCCTCTTCTTTTAAAGCCCTACACCCCTGGCCACCATTTTTAATCCATTCACTATGGCATGGTCCTACAATCTAATCACCTCTTCAAGGCACTGCCTTTCAATGACAATAGTAGGACTTTCCAAGCTCTTAACAGTCACAGTGGGGGCTAAGTTTCTAATACATAAAGTTGGAAGACAATTCTAGCTTCAATGAGTTTTAGGGGGACATAACTCAATCCATCAAAGTCCCCTTATTCTTGAAACACTTGGTGCACTCACCTCCAGGCACTGTCCTCACACACTCTCCTTCTGCCTCACTGGTCTTTCCTTCTTAGCTTCCTCTGTTGGTGGCTTCCTCTTTCCTAGACATCTGAACATCACTGTGCCCCAACTCACCTCATCCCTTTTCTTTTCTCTAATTACAATAGCTCCTGGGGTGACCTTATCCAGTCTTTATGGGCTGGTGACTCCCCAAATTCCATCTCTAGCCCTCAACTGTTCCTGATCTCTTTCTACCTAACATCTCTATTTGAAAATCTAATTGATATCTCAAATTTAGTATGTCCAAAATAACTTCTGATTTCTTCCTCATCTTAGAAAATGTCACGAACATTCACTCAAGAAGTTAGACCAAAATCAGGGGGCCACCTCTGATACCTTCATTTTTCTTTCTTTCTTTCTTTTGTTTTAAAGATGACTGGTAAGGGGATCTTAACCCTTGACTTGGTGTTGTCAGCACCACGCTCACCCAGTGAGCAACTGGCCATCCCTATATGGGATTCAAACCCATGGACTTGGTGTTATCAGCACCGCACCGTCCCAAGTGAGCCACGGGCCAGGCCCCTTCATTTTTCTCAAACTCTAAATTACTGAGTCCTATTGGTGCTACCACCAAAATGCAGCTCAAATCAGGCCACTTTCCACCACCGCTACCATTTGCTGCTCCTGATCTTGCCTCCCTCACAGTCGGTTCTCCACACAGCAGCACAATCATGGGGAAACCAGATCAACCCAATAAGCCATGCCCATCAAACCTTCCCTGTCTTCTAATCACACGAAGAGCACAATCCCGAGTGAATCTTCAGTCCATGCAGCCTGCGTCTTCCTTCCTGGCATCTCTTCTGTCATGCGCTACCTCACACTCTGCTCTCAACGTCTTGTCTGTTCTTCTCAGAATAAATTCCCATCTCCAGCCATCTGCATTGATGTTTCCAAAGACAGATATGGAGCTCACTCTCTGCCTCCAAATATCACCTCTTCAGAATGTCCTTCCTCCCCACCTGCCTGTCCACCTCCATCTCCGGCCACTGGCCATTGCCTTCTCCTGCTTATTTTTCTTCCAAGGACACATGATTACTTGACATTACATTTTATGTTGTCATATGTCCACTCACATGGTGGTTCATTATGTGTCTCTTTCACTAGTGTGTAAACTCCATGAGGGTAGGGACACGGTCTTGTTCACTGCCCCAAGAACAGCATGTGTTTAATAAGTGTCTTGTGAATGAGCAATCAAATAATCACTTCTTCAGTAACAGGTGCTGACCACTGTATCAGCAGGGAAAGCAGGTGACTGCAAATAACTGAAAACTCAACTAACATTGGTTTAAGCATATAGTGGTACATTTTTCTCATAAAGTAAGAAATTCAGAGGTTAAAGACCAAGCTTAGAGCAGCTGCTCAAGTGTCACCAGGGACCCTGACTCCTCCTCTTCCTGCACCACTGTCCTCAGCTGCGACTTTTGTCCTGTGAGTGCAGCC